>NW_028142925.1:1200000-1508579 GCF_977018435.1 Lepisma saccharinum
ACTACAAGTTTCTTCTCGATGGCACGATTCAGATAAATGAATTTTCGTACTGGTCTCACGGCAGAAAAGCTAGCGTTCCCACCATGACCTTGATATCGAATCGTGGTGTCCAGAAAGCAGGAAACATTCCTCTGGCACGTTGGAACGAAACGCGCAACGTATATGAAATACACGAAGACGAAGATCTTACCGTTTTCGACGTGAGTGCCGGCGATAAGCTGATCATTCAAAACACGAGCGAAGTGCCACCCTCTTTGAATCCCATCACGCTGGTGCTTCTCTTCAAACGTAATCTCTAAAAAATGTCTAGGCAAGCCATCGTCCAAGAATTGCATAAACCTGCACGCCGCAACTACGAACGTTTGGCGGTGGTGACCAAGGGCATCGACGACCTCTGGCAAAGTGACCTCGTGGAGATGAGTAGCGGCAATCTAAAAAACGTACATAAATTGAACAAGGGCAACAAGTACCTCCTCACAGTCATAGACACATTTTCGAAATTCGCATGGGCTCTACCTTTGAAGGCCAAAACGGGAACGTGCGTCACGGAAGCATTCAAGACAATTTTTCGCAAAAGCAACAGACGACCACGGTTTTTGCAAACAGACAACGGTAAAGAATTTTACAATGCCGTATTCCAAAAGTTTATTCAAAAACATGACATTCGACATTATTCGACCTTCAGTCACATCAAAGCCAGCATCGTGGAAAGATTTAATCGAACCTTGAAAACACACATGTGGAAACGATTCACGCTTCGGGGAAATTACAAATGGGTCGACATTCTGCCGCAACTCGTCGATACCTATAATAATACGGTACACAGAACGATAGGCATGAAGCCAGCTGACGTTACCAAGTCCGACGAGCAGCGTTTAATTTCTACAGTTTACTGTCCAAAGTACACTCCCACGACAAAAAAACCTAAATACAAAATTGGAGACCAGGTGAGGGTTAGTAAATTGAAGCGAACGTTCGACAGGGGTTTCACACGAAACTGGAGCACGGAACTTTTTACCGTGGTTCGAGTTCTACCCGGAAATCGCCACACGTATATAATAAAGGACAGTGGCGGTGAAATTTTATTGGGGGCGCTTCTACGAGGAGGAACTCTCTAAAACTAAATACCCCGACACGTACCTTATCGAAAAAGTTTTGCGTAAGAGAGGCGACAAACTTTTGGTGAAATGGCTGGGACTTCCGGACACGAGTTGGATCGATTCAAACGAAGTGATTCTATGAGTGCGTGGAATGTCGTGAAACGTCTACCTGATTCGGAAAATCGAAAAAAGAAAAGGAACGGCAAGTTGCTTCCCGACAGCATCCGCTGTCTGATCGTAGGTCCTTCGGGGTGTGGGAAAACGACACTGCTCGTGGACAATTTTCTCCTCGCACCGAATTGGTTAGATTGGAAGAACAGGCACCTGTACGTGTTCTCGAAAAGTTTGGAGCAATCTAAATACCAGCAACTGATGAAACTGTACGATGGTCTGGACATTGCAACGTTCTCTTCGGAAATAAAACCACTCGACGATTGTCGTGAAAATTCAGTCGTTGTGTTCGACGATGTCATCCTGGAAAATCAAAATGAAATTCGCAACTTTTTCACACAAGGTCGTCACAAAGGAATGGATTGCTTCTTCCTAGCTCAAACGTTTTCCAAAATTCCAAAACAGTTAGTACGTGACAATGCTAATTTCATATGTTTGTTTCGTCAAGATCACACCAACCTCAAGCACGCGTACGATGACTACGTAGGCGGAGACATGAACTACAATCAATTTTCGGAACGCTGCTGCTCCCACTGTTGGAACAGTGACGATTTCGGATTCGCGACGATCGACATGACGAGGAAACCCAACGACGGAAAATACAGAAACAAAATCAACGACTTTCTAAACGTTGCAACGTTGTGAGAAACGACGTGTATAAATAACGTTATGACGAAACGAAAAATCGAAGACGAAAATCTCAAGCTTCGCGATTACCTCGCGAAACGCTTCAAAGGTTGGAAATCCGAGAATCGCGGATTCTACGAAGAGAAGAAACGTCAAGATCAACCTGTGATCGACGCCATCAGCGATCTAGGTAAAGAAATTAAAGGCGTCACGGAACAAAATAAAAATTTGATCAACGAACTCGTACCACTTGCAGCTAAAAGTTACACCGTACCCACGCCTATTTCGAGCATTCCTTCGACGCCGTTCGAACTGAAGGACGTACCGGCACGACGTCAAGCCATAAGCAGCACGTCTTCGGATAAAATCGAGTTGGGGCCTTTGGCACGAGACTACCTGAGCACAGGGAAGTTCGACAAGGATGAAGTGTTCGGATTGTATCCGAGCATGGAAACCAACGAGGGTGTGGTTTGGAAGATTGGGAAATCGAAAGTCACCTTCGAAGGCAACGACATTAAAGTTAATTTAGGCGATAAGGATAGTTGGAACAGGTATCCGGGTACGGTGGGACTGTGGGAACTTGTTGCCAAAAAGCAGCCGAAAGATTACACCGACGAAGATTACCAAAGTTACAAGGAAATTTTGATCATGACGGATGCCTTGTACCAGAACAACGACGCCTCGCAGAATAGGGTGAAATCGAGCAGCGGTGAGAAGTACAGAAATCTCATCAAACCGATTTGGAACCAGGTCAAAACAGGCAGCGGCGTCAAACTCTACAACACGTTACCCAAAGAATTCGTTTGGGTGGACGACGTGCGCAAGCTCATAGACCGATTGTTGGTTATTGCAGGAGAGGAGAATGCAGGCAATCGTAATTTCTACAACGAGAAGGTTGGCATCGTGGACATGATCAGTGCCAAACTTTCCAACTTCATCGTGAACGACGACAAAGGTATCGGCTACCTGATCAAAATTATCAACACGCTGCCTCCGAGATTCTGGAACGTGGCCGAAGGAAAGGGACTCGTGAACGACATCATCAACAAGCTACCTTTCGAGATGCATTTACCTGGCTACCAGTACTGCGGACCGGGTACCAAACTCGAGAAAAGATTGGAGAGAGGAGACAAGGGTGTGAATCCGTTGGACGCCGCATGCAAAGATCACGACATCGCTTACAACACCACTCGCACCGATCTGGATGCACGTCACGAAGCAGACAGAAAGTTAGAGCACGCGGCTTTCGAAAGATTCGTCAGCAGAGACGCATCGCTGGGAGAAAGAGTTGCGGCACTGGGCACCACCATAGCCATGAACACAAAACAAAAACTTGGGTGGGGTATATAAATAACATACAGTAAAAAAAAAAAAAAAAAAAAAAAAACATCATGTCTGGTATAACCGACTTGCCACGCGAACTGCTGTGTAAAATATTCAAACATGCAGTAAACGGAGATTGTGAGGATATAAGAAAACTTTTGATCATAGCGAGATCAACGCCAGAATTTCGCACCCCTTGTGAAATGGCTGTCAAGGATTATCTTCGGGAAATTAGCGGCATGAGGTGCGGCGATCTCGACACTCTTTTTTCGATCGCAGGGGAAAAATTAAACAATAGGTTAGATGAACTGCACGAGGCGAGGCAGGGGAGAAGACGATTCACAGATGATTGGCATAAGTCGAAACAAGAGACGGAAGATATCATCACGCACATCATCGCGTTTTCCGAAGCACAAACTTTCTTTCTCTAACACAGACAAAAAAAATCTTCGGTACAAAAATCTCGTGAAAAAAAAAATATATATAAAATAACACACATCGTGAAAAATAAAATAATCTTCAGTGTATATATAAATAACACACATTGTGAAAAAAATTAAATTTCTCTAACACACACTGAAAATTTCTCTTCAATATGACGACTGAAAAAATGAGTGACCTCCAAGCATTAAAACAAATGCTAAATTTGTCAGTAGAGTATGTAAAAATTCAGGAATTGGAAGTCGACAAACCTTACACGATAACTTCCGGTTCAATTGTTTCTACCCAGTATGGTCCCAGGGTGCGTCTGTTGCTCAACGCACAATACAGTCTATTTTTACCGGATCGATACGCTAACATGTTATCCGACGAGAAGCTATCTATTTTAATCGAGAACAAAACTCGAATCGTGTACAAGGGGACAAAGGAACTTCTTGGTAAAAAAAACAAAGCACGTAATAGAATTTGTTTAACAACGCTGCGCGGAGTATATCCTTGAAAAAAAAATTGCACGAAACAAAAAAATTCTCGGAACATACATATATATAAATAACATACCGTAAAAAAATTACACAAAAAAAAATCTCAGAACATTTATATATAAATAACATACCGTGAAAAAAAAACATGAAGCCCAAGGGTGTCGTGTACCAGATACCATACTCCAATCTAAAAAATCTAGGTGCCCTCGATGGGTTACTCACCAAGAAACAACGCGAGAAGAAACGTTCTTGCTTGACGAAAGGACACGGAATGAAATTACTTCTCAGCACACCTCAATTGAGACGCTTGCAGCGTTCGCGGAAACAGCAAAAAATCGGAGGTTTCATATTCAGCATCCCGGCCATTCTTGCGGCATTGGGGGCCGTTGGAAGTTTGGCGGGCGGAAGCGCCGCCATCGCGAAAACCGTCATCGACTCGAAGAAGAACAAGGCAGAATTGGAAGTACAGAAACGTCACAACCTGGCTATGGAGAAGAAGGGGAAAGGTATGACCAAAAAACAAAAAAGCAACCTCGATGCTTTGAAGAAATATAAAAAAAAGAAGAAGCCCTGTCCAACTTCGATATTGAATCTCTGATCGAACTGTTGGGAATAAGGAACTTCAGGGGTGTTTTCATGTCCGATTCTCTACCCTCTGCTGTGAAGAAAAAGGAGTATGGCGTGGTCAACCTGGACAGTTACAAAAATCGTGGTACACATTGGATATGCTACCTCAAAGTTAACGATAACAATGCATTTGTTTTCGATTCGTTCGGTGGCACACCACCTGCCAGATTGGTGAAGTATCTCAGTGTTGCCAACCTCTACTACAATGACAAACGCATCCAGGGTTTCACCGATGTTAACTGCGGCCACCTATGCCTTTCCGTTCTCGCATACATGTCTAAAATAAATAACCCGTCGGTGGAACATTTTCAGAAAGCATTGTGGAACCTTAAACACGATGGGCGTGTTCCATCTCACGAGCGAATCTTCAATCTTGAAACTCACGCTGCACGACGACATCGTCTATCCTAAATCCGTGGCTCTGCGTGCATTCTACAGCATGTACCTCATACCTAACGTCACGCAGCACAACAACAAAATTAGCGTCGGAAGCGAACACATCGTCGTCACGCCAGGTCAATACAATCTTTCCACTTTGCAAGCTCAGTTACCCAAAGGCACGTACCTTTCTCAAAATTCTGTCACGCACAGAGTGGAAATCGTGTCCGCGACGGAGACCGTGGACCTGGGCACCATAGGAGAACTTCTAGGTTTCGAGAACAACACCAAACTCGAAGCTGGCATCAAGCACACGGCAGTCAATATTCCTAAATTTCTAGCTATCGAAACTCTGAACGTTCACTGCAACGTGGCGGAAGGCATGATCACAAAATCTTCGGACGGATTACTGGGAAGTCACAAGCAGACGGGAATCATCGCCACGTTCAAACCCAGTTCCGAATTCATGGAACCGATCATCTACACGCCCTCTTCGCCGATCTATTTTCCAGTATGTCGCAACCGCATAGACGACATAGAGTTGGTGGTGACGAACGAGAAAGGAGAGGTGGTGGATTTCGCAGGTGCAACGACCACTGCCATCGTGGAGATCAACGTATAATAAATAACACACATAGTGAAAAAAAAATGGAGCAAATCGAAAGTTACGAATTGCAATCTTTCCCACCCAACCGTCGCACGTTTGCCAATCTCAACGAAGCGAACAGGGAGATCGAATACGACGTGGACGTAGGGGATGGGTTTGTTCATCCTCACAGAGCAGACCTCTACCTTCAATTCGACGTGGTGAAGAAGGAAAGTGGAGAAGCATTTCCGCCCAATGCCAATTTGAAACTCGTGGACAACTTCGTGCCTCACCTGTTCTCGCAGGTGGAGGTGAGGAAACACAACACCGTCATCGACAGAATCGATTATCCAGGCATCACGTCGACGGCAGTGGGAACATTGAAATTATCCAAAACGGACGCGGCATACTATCAAGCGGGAGGGTTCGAAGCGGGGACCAAAATATCGACGAGAAGTCACACAGTGCTCTTTCCCATGCGTCTGCTGCCGGGATTCTTCTCGGACTACAAGGAGATCATGTGGAAGGGAGGACTGAGGATCACCTTTCGAAGGGCGGCCAACGACAACGACGCACTGATGCGATACACCAACTTGAACGCCGACGGTACGCCGATAGCCAACACATTACCCGAAGCAGCCAAGTGCGTCATCCGGAGCATGGAATTGAGAATGCCGATCGTGGAATACGAAACGAACTACGCCCTCAAGTACAAAGCGGAGATTTTGAAAAGTCCGCAGGTGTCGATTCACTTTCACGGTTTCCAGTGCGTGCAGAAGATGGCGTCGGGAAGTCACATGGAATTCGACGTGATGACTCAGTTCAACAACATACAGTTCGACATGCCAGATTTCGTCGTGGTGCTCTTTCAGACCGGGCGCGATAACAATCAGGAAAAAGATTCCAGTAAATTCGACGACTGCAAGATCAAGAACGTTTATCTGAAGAATGGCAGGAACGAAGTGTTCCCGCGCGAAAATTACAACCTGGACATAACCAAAGACGATTACCTCAAACTTTACGAAGCTTACACGGCTTACAAACGCGTGACCGAGGGAAACGTGGACATGTACTACACCCCCAGCGAATTCAAAATCCGCAGGCCGATGTTCGTCATCAACACCACAAAAAGGAAGCAGGTGGTAGTCAACGATCGCACCAACATCAAGGTCGTCTGCGAATTCCACGACGCGCTGCCTGCCGATACTCTGTGCAGTGTTATCCTGGTCGCAGAGAAGTCCTTCATCCACGACGTGAAGAACGAGAGGGTCACAGAGCAGTTTTAAAATATATTGTCTTCATCGAGCAAAATGGTTTTTCTAAAACTTATTACAAATTTTTTTAATCTAAAACACATCCAAAGCACTCTAATAGGATGTAGAGTGTTTTTTAGGATCAAATCGAATTTTTTAAACAAATTGAGGGGGGGGGAAGGAAAAAAAAGGGGGAGCACTTGCTTGTAGTTGAGTAGTTATCATCAAAACCTATCCAACAAACCTAAAATCATCATCCTAGCTCAATTAGGAGCCGAGAAAATCAATGTCTTAGAAAACGTCTTAAGATAATTGTCTTAAGAAAATTTTCTTGACAGACCGGAAGTAACATCTTGACAGACCGGAAGTCGACTTTCTTAAAGATTAAGATATTTGTCTTAAGACGTTTTCCAAGACGTTGATTTTCTCGGCTCCTATGGGGCCTAGAACCATGTAACTTTGATCTATGTATATATCAGTACTTGCCCAACCCTGTGGCCGAGTGGTTAGCATATCGCGCTGCGACGCCAAGAGTCCCCGGGTTCGAATCCCGGTCGAGCATGGTTGTTTGTGAATATCTATTCATCCATTTCATCGCTCATCCCCCAATCTTCGCAAATTAGCCAAAAGGTACAAAACGCGAAGTAAAATAAACTAAATCAATGAATCAATTAATATACCACTACTTTTCCTACATGTTCACTCACCTTACAACCCCCCCCCCCCGATCAAAAAATAAAATTTACCCCCTGCGCTTATGCGCACATGTATAAATTTAAATATAAGCTTGATATTGAAACAAAATATTATTTTTTCTTCTCCTCCTCTCTCTCTGGCCAAGATTGCAAATAATTGCAGGAATAATAATACCATGATATTTTAGACTGTAGGTCTAGGTCACCCGAACCGGACAACATTTGAGTTGGTGTTTTTTTTTTTAAGTCCACTTTATGTGCAGTAAGGCTAATCGGGACTAGACCTACAGAGTTTTAAAGTGTTATCCGAACCACTTGTGCCTCCAGCGAGTATCGAACCCTTGAATACAAACCTACCTACCACTGCACCATGGAGGAGGCCCCAGACGACATATTTGCACTACAACAAGCAAAAATAAATTCATATCTGTGCATATGGGAAGTCCAATACATAGTTGGTAATATGTGATGTGATCAGCACCAAACATTTAATTTTTATGTATGTCTGTGTTTGCCTGACCCCTGTGGCCGAGTGGTTAGCACATCGCACTGCGACGCCAAGGGTCCCGGGTTCAAATCCCGGTCGGGCTTGGTTGTTTGTGAATGTCTATTCATCCATTTCATCACTCACCCCCAATCTTCGCAAATTAGCCAAAAGATACAAAACGCGAAGTAAAATAAACTAAATCAATAAATCAATCATTAAGTTTCGTGTGTTGCAATCATGAAATTAAATTTTAATTAACTTTTTTTCCTATCCATCTCTCTCTCAAATCTATATAGCCTGTTCATATTCGGCATGTCGGCCATTTTGTTTACGTGGTAAAAAAAAATCTCAAGCCACTTTTTTGCGAATGCTCGTTCTGTAGCTATAAGTATAATTGGATATAGTTGTCAGATTTTATTTAATTTGAGGTTTAATATCAATAAGCGTGCATAAAAACTAAATATTTTAAATAAATAAGTTTCGAATAACTATGTACTTCCACTAGCCTTTGCGATGGCGCAGCGGTAGCGTCGTTGCCTTGTAATCAAGGGTTCGATACCCGCACAAGTAGTTCTTAAAACTGTAGGTCCAGTCCCGATTAGTCTTACTGTGCATAAAGTGGACTTAAAACATCAAATCAATCAGTACTTCCACTAGCCTCTGCGATGGCGCAGCGATAACGTCGTTGTCTTGTAATCAAGAGTTCGATACCCGGTGGAGGTACAAGTGGTTCTTAAAACTATAGGTCCAGTCTCGATTAGCCTTACTGTGCATAAAGTGTACCTAAAACATCAAATCAATCAGTACTTCCACTAGATATCAAAAACAGGCAACTCTCCTCCATTTTTTCTTGCCTTCCTCTAACAATTTAACACATTTATTTTTTTTGAAATATGCCCCGCACACATATTTCCTACCTACCAACAACAGCACACAGAAGAAAAAAATATTCCAGCTACCAAGATGTATGCTTCAAATATACTTATAAATCAAAGCCAACTCATGCAAGCTAAGAAACAAAGTTACTTACTTTTGGAAAATACTGCAGAAATGCTCTTCACTAATGTTCAAAATAAAACAGAACTTTCTACACCAGTGCTTTAAGTTTTATACGGTTTTCTAATAAGGTAAAAAGTGAAATGTTAGCCAACGCAACGTGGACCAATAGAAATCCGAGACAATCCGTTCTAGAAGATTCTTCCCCTACATTTCAGCCACATCATTTTGAATAATGTATCGTATTGTATCACTGGCATCTATGCTGCTAACTGACGTCACTATATATACTTCCGTCATCCCAAGGCCTACGTATTGTTTGAATTTTGTGTTATTGCGTCAATGTTGATAGCACGCGAAATCCCCCTTTCGCATTACAGGTATTTCAATGTAATAAAAAAGCTTTAGAATTTTCATTAGAGATAAGAGGACTTGCATCACTGGTATCTATGCTGCTAACTGACATTACTATATATATTTCCGTCATCCCCAAGGTCTACATATTGTTGAATTTGTGTTATTGCGTCAATGTTGATAGCATGGGAAAATTCCTTTCGCATTACAGGTATTTCAATGTAATAAAAAGGCTTTAGAATTTCATTAGAGAGATAAGAGGACGGTATTTCGAAACCAACACAATGTAATTTCCTGTTCATTCTCGTAACCTACTCCATATTCGAGTGAACATATTTTTGTTTAATGTCGTAAGTCATTTCAAATGTAGGTCAAAAAGCGAGGTAGCATAAAAGCAAAATTTGCAGAAGGTAAAAAATAGCTTAAAAACTGATGCCAGAGCTTTTCTTCTGTCTAATTTTCTCTCATTGTAGGTTAGTTTAGCCCGTAAAACGGATTACGCTGAGAGTAGAAGCCTATTAGCAGGTTGTAGTAGATTACATTGAGGGTGGGGGGGGGGAGCTTACAATAAAAAAAAGGCAGCCTTATAGGAAAACATCGTAAGTCATTTCAAATGTAGGTCAAAGGGCGAGGTAGCATAAGAGTAGGAGGTAAAAAAAATAGCTTAAAAAACTGATGCCAGAGCTTTTCTTCTCTCCAATTTTCTCTCATTGTAGGTTAGTTTAGCCCGTAAAACAGATTACGCTGAAAGTAGAAGCCTATTAGCAGGTTGTAGTAGATTACACTGAGAGGGGGGGGGCTTGCCTTGTAGGAAAATGTCGTAAGTCATTTCAAATGTAGGTCAAAAGGCGAGGTAACATAAGAGCAAGATTTGCAGAAGGTAAAAAATAGCTTAAAAACTGATGCCAGAGCTTTTCTTCGGTCTAATTTTCTCTCATTGTAGGTTAGTTTAGCCCGTAAAACAGATTACGCTGAGAGCAGAAGCCTATTAGCAAATTGTAGTAGATTACACTGAGGGGGAGCTTACAGTAAAAGAAGACAGCCTTATAGGAAAACATCGTAAGTCATTTCAAATGTAGGTCAAAGGGCGAGGTAGCATAAGAGTAGGAGGTAAAAAAAATAGCTTAAAAAACTGATGCCAGAGCTTTTCTTCTCTCCAATTTTCTCTCATTGTAGGTTAGTTTAGCCCGTAAAACAGATTACGCTGAAAGTAGAAGCCTATTAGCAGGTTGTAGTAGATTACACTGAGAGGGGGGGGCTTACAATAAAAAAAAAGCAGCCTTATAGGAAAATGTTGTAAGTCATTTCAAATGTAGGTCAAAAGACAAGATAGCATAAAAAATAGCTTAAAAAGTGATGCTAAAGCTTTTTTCTGTCCATTTTTCTCTCATTGTAGGTTAGTTTAGTGCGTAAAACGGATTACGCTGAGAGCAGAAGCCTATTAGTAGGTCGTGGTAGATTACGCTGAGGGAAGAGGGGGGGGGGCCTTACAGTAAGAGAGAGGCAGCCTTATAGGAAAATGTCATAAGTCATTTCAAATGTAGGTCAAAAAAACGAGTTAGCATAAAAAATAGCTTAAAAAGTGATGCTAAAGCTTTTTTCTGTCCATTTTTATCTCATTGTAGGTTAGTTTAGTGCGTAAAACGTCGTAAAATAAAAAGTAGGTCAAAGGGCAGGCCCAGAATCGCCCATTTCACCTACTGAGAGGTTAATCGGGACAGAACCTACTGTTTAAAGTACCACGATAGGCCTCCAGCAGGTATCGAACACGCGACACCTTGAATTCAATACAACACTTCATGTCATTCACATCCCAGCAATTAACCTGCCGTAGCAGATAAGGGGTGTAAAATATCAAATTAGTAAGTTCCCTACAGAAGACTGGACACTTGAAGAGAGAGAGGTTGACGCAGGAATTCCTTTTTGCTAGGAAAGAGCTGCAAGAGTGTGGTGACGGTTTTCTCTCTGAAACACCCATGTTCTTCAATCTCATAGTCATACACCATCACTTCTCTGAACGAAATAAAATTACAATTCGCGCCAATGCGTTCAAGTGCTGACTCCAGATAGCGCTCATCCTTCACTTCTAAAATAAAGTTATTGTAATATGAACCATACGGCCGACCCTGTGGTCGAGTGGTTAGCACATCGCGCTGCGACGCCAAGGGTCCCGGGTTCGAATCCCGGTCGGGCTTGGTTGTTTGTGAATGTCCATTCATCAATTTCATCATTTCATCACTCATCCCCATCTTCGCAAATTAGCCAAGAGGCACAAAACGCGAAGTAAAATAAACTAACTCAAATCAAAATCAAAATGAACCATACAAGTAAACAAATCTCCCAATTTATCAAAGGTTTCCACAGACTTTCCGATTTGTTGCTTTCAATATCTAGCATTCTCAACCACCTCCAAACCCTATCATACACTTCAAACACAGTGAAATATTAATCATTTCTGGCTGCAGGATATTTCCTGTATTCTTCGTTTTTCATGTACCGAGAATGTGTGTACCACGTGCAGCAAACTGTTACATTTCTATGAATTTAAGCTGTTGGAGCATTATACCATAAAACGTACATTTTGCATTTGATATATCTCGTATTCTGAAAAATGTTTTGGACATGTCCGCGTTCTAACATTTAGCCTCTAGTATTTTTACTTTAATTCCTTCTTTACAGCTTGTGTAAATGGTAACATGGTATCTAGAAATAAGCAATCCTTTACATGTGACTTGAGCTCGTATCAAAGCAAAACAAAATCACTGTAGAAATAAATTTCTCTGGAATATTAGTTAAATAAACTTTCTCGGTGAGATCTCTCAATTTTGTCTTTTGCGTAAACCTCAGCTCTTAAGAAATTGAAAATCCATTTGAAGAGTGGGTCAACTTTATACGACCATTATATTTCCTGCAGATATATATGTTTATATAAGTTTAAAATGAAAGCTAGAAATTATTCGAACACAAGTTTCAATGAAATAATTTAGTGTTCGTATTTAATAAAGTAGGTTTAAAGTTGCTACGAAAATTCAGAATTTGAAGTTTTCTTGTATAAATATGTATTATATTACATGTTGATAAGTAAATTTGTTGTGTTAGGGGTGATCCTTCCACCACATAGTACACCAAATTGTCGACCTCACTTCTACGTAGTACACGCTTGACTACATTTTGCAGACTAACGAGGCTCTGGCGACTGGACCTATGGGCAACATTATCTTAGTAGGACTGTGTTTGTGTTGCCCTGTGATTTGCCCTTATATGTGTTGAGAGACCCTTTAGAGCGTCAGCTTTTAACTTAATTCAGAATATTTTAATATTTTAGTTACTATACGACATTACTGTTATGTTATTTTAGTTATGGTAAAGGGCTGGACCCCATATAACGTGATGGGTGAAAATAGCCTAAGTGTTGACGCACCCAAATTTTAAATTCAAATTCAAATTGATAAGTAAATTTAATATTGTGTACGTACCTAAGTGACTCGACGCATATTGTATATTGTCCATGTGCGAGAATACAGTTTATCTGCATTTCCATTAAGTGGCAAATATTAATAGACTTCTAGTACTGATTTAATATTTATATGTTTCTATAAATATTCGCACAACTGTGCTGTAAAATGTGAATTCTACTAAGTTTATATGTTTTAAAGCATCCGGCTGTCATGTTACAAGATATAGAAATATAGATTGAAACAAACCTTTCGCCCTCTTACAGGTGTCATTTCTGCAGTGAGTAAAGGTGTTCCTTTTTCTTCGGATGTAAAGCGTGATATTTTTTCCAACGTTAACAATTACATTCCTACAGTGCTCGAAGTGAGGGGTGCAGGTGTTTCCCAGCTAGCAATTTTTTTGCAAAGAATTCCACCAACTGCCTCATTGTCACCATGACAACCCGTAGGATCATCCCAGAGCTAGCCCCAAGGCTCGACGAAACGTCCCACAGTTAGCATTTTCCTCTTCAGGTTCTGCATGTATGGTTTAAAAACGGACAAATATTACTACTAGTAGTTTACAATGTAGATACATGTATTCAAAACTATATTTTCACTAAATGTATGTAGTGTATTGTTGGTCTTATTTAGTTTTCCTATCTGCAACTTCCGTCTAATCGCGACGCTGCGCATGGGTGATAATTAGATTATATTGATGACAAAACAAGACATAGAATAGCATGCCCAGGTAGGCATACGTTCGTTTTTTCAAACAGTCCTGTCCCAGAAATTATTATGTGTCATGACGTTTATTCCCCTAAACATTTGTGGAAACTGATAGCAAATACGATGACGCACCCATAATTTTAATCTATGGAAAACAAGCTGAAACTACAAAAACAATCATTTACGATCGCAGCTAGAAAAAATAGTAGGAGAACAGCAATTTAACCACAAAGAGAAATTCTTACTTCTCTGTTGTGGCCATTATTGTTCTCTTTGATATCTGACTATGCCACGGACTTTACTTACTTCACTTTAGACATATTTCTCTTGCCCAGGGAACTTGAAAAATTTAACATCAAGCTTCACATTGACATAGTTCTTTCGTGCTTCAAGCACTAAATATCTTCCGAACTTTTTGACAAAATATTTTGGACACCCTGTATGTATAACATTTGCTATAATGTGCACACAAGCAGATTCTGAACTGATTGTACTCTTTCTTTATCTTTGCAGGTGAAAAACGAGTGGGCAAGTTCCGAAGTTCGGCCCTTGGAGGACATCATCCCTCCTCAGGATATGTACGGAAAGACCTACTGCAGGTATCCAGTCACGTGATACGAATCCTAGAACCGCGGGATTCAAATTTTTCTAAAGTTCAACTCACTGCCATTGCGTAGGGGAGAAGCTAGGAATTCTTTTCGTGCCTTCAGCAGTGAAAACAAAGGCAAGCGGAAGTGCGTAAAGCAGCCAACGAAAGAGTCCGGTCATGCGTACTATAATTTATACTCATGGGTGCCGAGTGAGGTTGTTTTCAAGAGAAATACTTTACGCACAGCTTCCTCAAAGACAAATCTAGAAGGGCGTAAGAGTTCGAAGTTATAATGTCAACTAGCATTTTTTTTATTAACATAAAGAAAAAACAGGTTCTACTGGACAGTATGTAATTTATAGTAATGTTCTACCCAACTTTCTACACAGAAGTGGAGGAAAATAAATAAGGTGCCTGAATGTAACGAGCAGACATGATGTAAATAGATAAGGAGTTGATAAAATAGTTTTAAAGAGAAGGAAAATATCAAATTTTTGCGGTAATGTCTGCACTACATCAATCACCAAATTTTTCTCTACATTTGTTGGAGAGTTTTATAATAGTGCTATTATTGTTCTTCCAGTTATCACAATAATATATATGTGAATGGCTTATTGCAGAAAGGGACACTTTTCACAATTCTGAGAAAAACAAGAAAAATCGTATAATATTGATAGTGTAAGAAAGAAATGTACCGCTGTTGGCTCAAATATTCAGCATAAATACAAGTTAATTTTGCAACCCTCAATGCGGCCCCCTGCAGTATGCTGCTAGAGACAGTGAAGATGAAAAGGTTGTGACTCCGGTACCTTTCTGCAATAAAAGTTAAAACTGTGAGAAATAAGACAAGAAATATCCTACAAACGCACGTTTGTCGTTGCCACATAAGCTAGGTTAGGTTATGCCACAGAAAATAATAGATTCATCAATAAATGACAGTGTACTGCACTTTATGGACTTTATTGTCGGTGTTTGAAGTACAATAATGTAAGAGCTCATACATGCACGTGTTATTCTACATCTGAGTCTGTTTCATTGCCGTGTGTAGTGGGCCACTCAAGAATATCTTCATAAAATCCTTCGACGTCATCTGGTACATACGACAAGGCAGTTCATGTGTCCTTCAATTTAGTAAGCTTGATCGGCATAGGCGTAGGAATTACAATTATTGCACCTTTGGACAGATAGAAAGTGTATGACCTCAAACTTTTGATGAATTCGGATACTTTGACAGTACCCTTATGTTCAACACAGTATTCAAAGTCATAATACTTGGAAATCTGAAAATACTGCCTATTCTTGTAGGAACACATGGTAGTTTTCACAGATGCCACATTTTTTTGTAGACATGAGCCCACCACGTTGCGAAAATAATAATATTACTGGTGTCAATAAGTTTGACAGTATTTTTACCGCTCCGAGCTGCATTACAGATTAACATACACAGTTCGTACAACGTATAAATACGGCTAAGTTTATTGCAGAAAAGGACCCGAGTCAGTAACTCAGGTACCTTTCTGCATTAAAGTACACTTTTCACTGTGCATTTTCTTGGCTATAGCCTCGTGTGACTAACGCCCTTTCTGCACTAAAAGATGTGTCTGTAACTAGGAAAATCAAAAATACCATTAACTCCGATACCTCAAAAATGTGACTCAGGTCCTTTTCTGCAATAAGTTATTCATGTGTAATTTGTTGGAATAATAAATTATTATCATATCTAACACGGAGTTTTGTCTACTTTCTTTGATTCATTGTTCGATTTTTGCTCGTTCTGAAATTTTTAAGTGGTTCTGTTTCTTTGAAACACATTTGTAAATCCTGAAAAATGTCTACACCTACGTTCATGTGCACTCATGGACATCTGGTGGTTACAATCCTATTGACTCAATGGTATCGTTATAACCGTTAAGTGTCCATTACTGCACTTCACACTATACCTGCCGTAAAATTAGTTTGGTATTGACGCTTGGGAAGCACGTGTTGAAATCGGGTCTACGTAACTGCGGGAGAGTGGGTTGCTGGCATGCGAGCCAATCAAAATCTTCCCAGTGCTTCACCCAAACCCTGGTTACCTAGCAACAGAAAACGTTTATCTCGGTGTTGTCGCTTATCGGGCGATTCTTCCTGCGATCAGATTTCATGTTGTTGGGAGAGGATGTGTTGTTTGTTTGTTGCGTTGCGTTGCTGTGATATTTTAACCGGTCCGTTTGTTTAGTGTTTATTGAATTTAGAGTATTCTTTGTTGTATATAGCGTGTTGTTTTAGTGTGTTATTTTTTGTACATAATTTTCTGTGTTCTGCTTGAGTGTGTCGTGAGCTTGTGTGAAGAATGTCAAGCACAGGAGGCAATACTCGAAATGACAATGTACCAAAGAGGCCATGCACTAAAAGTAAAAGGAATTCTCCTCAAAGGACAAACGCGGGAGAGCAAATAATTTGAGCAAGGGAAAAACAATGGGGTCCAGTCATTTCTGTAAATAAAGTTCTGAACAGGAGTGCTGCTGCTTTCGGCGTGTCTAACAACACTATTGTTACCATAGGGAAAGAAAAATATAATGTGGTAGAAATAAATAAATAAATAAATGCGAGGCTTCAAAATTGGAAACCTCAGGAAAGAAGAGGAATATCAGTAAACGCGTGACAAATTTAGATGCCTTTCAGCAAGATGCTATTAGTCGCCATATTTACTCTTATTATAGGAGGAAAGATCATCCCACTGTTGGGAAACTGCGCGTTTCGTTGAAAGATTCGGCATTTTTTCAAGGTGGGGGAATATCTTTAAGGATAGTCATAAAATATCTGGGATTCTCATACAAAAAAAATAATGGACGCAAAATAAAGTAAAGTATGGAGGCATATGGGATGTGGAGGTAGAGCTCCACACATTCTCGACCTCGACCTAGGCCATATTATGGAGGTGATGCGGTGATGTGCTTCACCAACCGCCTTTACCGCAGGTTTGCCCCGGTACTCACTCGGACTGAGTCGACCCCGGATCCGCTCGGGATATTTGAAAAAGTTCCACAAACCACCGTGGGTCTCACACGTGAAAGTCAGACGCCCCACCAACTGGACTTTGTGCAATTCAGTTGCGGTATAATTGAAAGACGGGCAGACTTTAACGGCAACTTCGGAAATAAATTATTATTGAAAAGGTAACCTGTAAACAATGCTCGTTTCGTTAATTCGTTCATGTTGTAAGGGAAATGGAAGTGAAGAAAGGAAACAATAACACATTCATCATTGTTGTCATAATTGTTATTCCGTTATCCTCGAAAAACAATAACACATTTCATCATTGTTGTTCCTTTTCATAACACGTTTTCCTCGACACAGCGTCAGACGGCTGCACTGTGTAAAAAAAAAAAAAAAAAAATACCGTACCGTACCGCATGATATGGCAACACCGTGACGCGTGTTCCTTCAACTCTCAATACCAAACTAAATTTGCGGCAGGTATAGCCCCGTCTATTTCGCTGCACATTTTGACTTTCCTTGCTTTGAAGCGTCTAGTTGGTTACACTCCTCTACTTCGTTCATTTGGAGTCAAGTAGTGTATTTGGTGTCTGCACTGTTTGTACTGCATTCTGGAGCGGTGTAGTGAGTGGTGTATTATCACGTGGTGCGTGGTAACTAATCCAACGAACGTTTAAAGCAGGAGACAGGCATTTGTTCTGAACTTGAACACCGCTATTCGTCTACTTGGTTGAAGGTCATTCCCTTGCACCAGCCTGACACCGGGACACACCTGCGCTACACCTAGTGTCAAAATGTGCAACTAACTAGACGGGGATATAATGTATGTGTGTTTGTACATGTGCACAGACACTCACGTACATTTTATATTTATAATTTTATATACAGGGTCATAGGTGGATGTAGGTGGAGGGGCACGGAGGCACGTATCTCTCCCAAAAGAGATGATTAATTATTATGAAAAGTATTGAAAACATTTTATTACAACGAACAAAAAAATTCGAACAATTCCTTTCCAGAGAATAAAAAAAAAAGTTTAGTTCAAGTACATTAAATTAGACTAGATTTACTAGACACATATAAAACTCGATTCCGGAAATCTAATTCAGATCTTTTTTGGCTACAAGGCAATAATGCTCGAATAAGTGGTGGAGAAAGAGATATATGTAGTAGTGGGGTTTGTGGTATTATAAACCCGAGAAATGATGAGCAACCCTCAGGCAGATTTGCCTACACTTAAAACTAGCTCAACATGCCCATATGAGTTTTTTGCTCAAGTGTGGCACCCTGTCTAATCCAAGATTTTTGTAAAAATGCCCTCGGGATTTTCCCGTGAAATGATGAGCCCCCTCAGATTGATTTGGCTACACTTACAAAAGCCACATCTGTGAGATTTTTGTCCATAATCCTGTCAAAAATATGCCCCTTTTGATATTGTATGATATCTTAAGTATAGTGACTGCTATAGTGCCCTAGCATGTATAGATTTCAAAATATTAACAATTATGTTAATATTGCACTTTTCAGAAAATTCTATTTATAAAAATTAGGCATTTACAGCTTAAATATTGCATATATCAGGAAAATTATAGAGACAAAAAATGTAGAGAATCATGCCTAGAATATGCCTACAAAATTTTAAGTCTCCAGTACTGATAGTGTTTGAAAAAATCACAAATTCAAAAAAATTATCGATTTTTTAACAAAACTTCTAAACAGCCTCTAAATTTCAAATATGCAACCCCCATGCTCCTATCTTGAAAAATAGGCAAGTTATTCAAGATCTAGAGAACGGCAAGAGATTTTTGAAAAATTATAGAGATCAAAAAGTTGCATCTCGGCATGCCCATGAGAAATCACCAAGCCCCATGTCTCTAGCATTCATGGTTCCAGAGATAATCAAAATTCAAAAAATTATCGATTTTTTCAAAATTTGAGTATGTTGCTCTGGGGGGCATGCAGAGTCACCCCCATAAATATAATTGTCCTAGGATCAAAACTAGTGAAAAATTCAGAAATAAAATTATCGATTTTTTTAAAATTTCAGTATGTTGCTCTGGGGGCCATGCAGAGTCACCCCCATAAATATAATTGTCCTAGGATCAAAATTAGTGACAGAATGTAGAAACAAAAATTATAATAAGGCTTGGATACAGCTACCAGCCACTATATTTTTATTTTGAACACAGCTCTTAAAACTAAGCCAAGATGCTCACCCACCCACACCCACCCACATCCATACATATTTACTTCCGGTCCACTTCTATTGCATCATGTTGTGCAATATTATGCAATAAATTATTAGGCATGTGTTGTTTTCTGATTAATTGGTTATGACATAATGTGATGATGTGGTGTTTTCTGATTGGTTTAAATAAGCAAGGTTTCTATTGGCTCTATAAATCTATATAAGCCAGAGCACAGTGCTGTTTGTTACCATTGCTGGATCGGCAGTGGAACCCACAATTGGGGGGGCAGAATCTGAACACGCTCTACCAGATTGTAGGAGACTTGAAGCATACAGTCTGGTGGAATAACCCAAGTAAGATCATAGAGACAGTATACACTGGTGCAGTAAAAGCCAATTTTTGGCAGGGGGGCCAAAGTGGTTCCTAAATACAAAATAATTAATATCTCAAGAACTAATTGACATAGAGCTATGCAGTTTTTTTGTCTGCCATACAGTCTGGTGGAATAACCCAAGTAAGATCATAGAGACAGTATACACTGGTGCAGTAAAAGCCAATTTTTGGCAGGGGGGCCAAAGTGGTTACTAAATACAAAATAATTAATATCTCAAGAACTAATTGACATAGAGCTATGCAGTTTTTTTGTCTGCCATACAGTCTGGTGGAATAACCCAAGTAAGATCATAGAGACAGTATACACTGGTGCAGTAAAAGCCAATTTTTGGCAGGGGGGCCAAAGTGGTTACTAAATACAAAATAATTAATATCTCAAGAACTAATTGACATAGAGCTATGCAGTTTTTTTGTCTGCCATACAGTCTGGTGGAATAACCCAAGTAAGATCATAGAGACAGTATACACTGGTGCAGTAAAAGCCAATTTTTGGCAGGGGGTCCAAAGTGGTTCCTAAATACAAAATAATTAATATCTCAAGAACTAATTGACATAGAGCTATGCAGTTTTTTTGTCTGCACTGAACCCAACTGATATTTTTTATTAAGCATAGAATTTTGATTTGAATCCCAAGAAATTTTATATAATAAACCAACAACAAAAATACCAAGGCCAAAAATATTAACACACATACACACACATATACACACACAAATCACACTGCTGAACCCAATTGATATTTTTTATTAAGTATAAAGTTTTGATTTGGACCCCAGGAAATCTTATATAATAAACAACAACAAAAATGCCAAATCAAAAATATTGTAATCAATGCAATAAAAATATATCCAGCCCCAATTGGGCCAGGCACCAAAAAAATTGTAACCCAGACAAATGCAGAACTCCCACTAAAATATGCCCTAAATGCCATAGAAAATATAGCATAGAATATTTCTTATATAAACATAAAGGTACTTGCTCTGCACAGTCATCAACATTGCCCCCACAACCATCTACATCTGGTCTGAAAAGGAAGCATGAAGCACCTGTTAATGCTAGAGCAGCAAAGCAGCCACGCTATGCACCACCCATCCATAGCAGTTTTAATGGCCAACTTAGGGATCACTGTTTTAAATCAGAGCCAAGATGTGGTATTAAGAATTTTTTGAACACTATAAATCCTGATGTGCAGGCAATTCTAAATGCACAAAATGGCTCTTATAAGCTGTCCCTCAAATTGTTTGCACAATATAAGAAACCAAACGGCACAAAATTTACACAGCCCCACATAACAGAAACTGTACCTATATATTCAAATGCAAATTCAGACAAAATAATAAGCAGTTTGATAGATCAATTGAATATTAAACACTCTGAATTTGCAGCAAAAGAATCAGGATGGAGCCTATGCGGATCTCCACACAAGCTCTATGTTAATATTTCTGAATTCAGCCCATTACAAGGATCTACGTATCTGCCATTACCTGCCAATATTAAAAACAAAAGAGCCGTGGTTAACATAGAAAATAATGATGAGAAATGCTTTTTGTGGTGTATTTTAGCTGCTTTGTATCCAGTTTTAAGGCATCCTGAGAGAATAACTTATTATAAACAACATGAACACAATTTTGATGAAGCAATGGAGGGTTTAGAAAATCCAATGTCTGTTCAGAATATTGATAAATTTGAAAAAAAGGCCAGGGATATCAACGGTAAACAATTATCTATTAATGTATTTATTTGTTCTACTGGCCGTGGAAATTGCTTGATAGCACCTCTCAGAATCAGTACATTTGATGATGATTCTGCTGTTCCGATTGATCTGCTCTTAATTGAAGGGGATGATACATACCATTATACTCTGATACATAATCTTGAAGCTTTAGTCAGAAAACAACTAGACAAATCCAATACAATATTCAAGTTGTGTAGAAGATGTTTAATTGTATTTGATGGTAGAAAAATGGTGAATGGTGTTTGTGAAGAGAATGCAGAAATTGCTAAAAACAAATTAATTGAGCATCTGAAATACTGTGGCAATCATAAACCTGTTCATATTGTGATGCCTAATTCAAGTGAAAAAGCCAATT
This sequence comes from Lepisma saccharinum, assembly GCF_977018435.1. Classification (NCBI taxonomy): domain Eukaryota; kingdom Metazoa; phylum Arthropoda; class Insecta; order Zygentoma; family Lepismatidae; genus Lepisma; species Lepisma saccharinum. The sequence goes on from NW_028142925.1 coordinate 1,221,924, forward strand.
TTAAAAAATTTGAAGCCTTGTTGGAACACCCAGCATATATAGTCTGTGATTTTGAATCAAATCTCAAACCCCTTGCATTCTGTAGCCCAGATCCTGAGGAATCTTCAATTACATCATATCAATTACATGAACCTTCTAGTTTTTATTATGTGGTTGTACAGGATGTGGTTGTTAGTAAAGAATATTTATACATGGGAGCAGATGCCATCAAAGAATTTGCACATAGAATAGAAAATGAGTGCCATGACATAGCATCTAATGTCTTAGTAAAATCAAAACCCATGTTGCCTTTAACAGAGAAACAGATTGAAGATTTGAACAATGCAGAAAAATGCCCGGTATGTGGTTGTGAATTTTCAGATACAAATATCAAGGTGAAACACCATTCCCATACAGATGGTAAATTCTTAATGGCTCTGTGTAATAGCTGTAATATTAAGATCCAGAGACCAAAATTTGTCCCCATATTTTGCCATGGAGCATCCCATTATGATTTCCATAATTTGATCAGGTACGAGGGGTTTGAGAAGCAGAATTTAAATATTTTAGCTGAAAATGATGAGAAATATATTGCTATTAGCAAAATAATTAAAGTTAATGGTGTTTCTATTCACTTAAGATTTCTTGATTCCTACAGAATTTTATCGGCTATCCTGGCTACACTGGCCACTCAATTATCTGATGATCAATTCAAAATCACATGTGCTTTGTTTCCAAATCAGGACCTGAAATTAATTAGGCGGAAGGGTGTATATCCATATGATTAAGTTACAGATTTTTCTAAATTTGATGAGTGTGCTCTGCCACCACAACAAGAGTTTTACAGCAAAATCAGAGCATCTGGAATCACTGATGATGATTATCACCATGCCCAATTCATGTGGAACAATTTAAAATGCCAGTCATTTGGTGATTATCACAAGGCATATTTAAAACTTGATGTCACTCTCTTAGCTGATATACTTCAGGCATTTAGAAAATCTTCCATGAAAAATTATAAGCTGGATCCAATGTATTTTTACAGTGCTCCGGGGCTAGCATGGTCTGCAATGTTTTTAAACACTAAAATGCAATTGGATCTGATCCAAGATCAAGATATGTATCTGTTTATGGAACAATGTATAAGAGGAGGCATGGTGCAATGTTCTCAGAGATATGCCAGAGCAAATAAAAAATATATTCCTGATTATGATCCAGCACTGCCATCAAATTATATACTGTATGTAGATACCAACAGCCTCTATGGTTATGCTATGATGAAAAAACTGCCATATGCAGGGCCTGAGTGGGTTGAAGATTTCAATATTGAAGATCTTAAGGATTTTGATGATAGTAACTATGGCCTGTTCTTAGAGGTTGATCTGACAATTCCTGATAATTTACACAACATATTTTCTGATCTGCCCCCAATTCCTGAGGTTGAATGCTCACCTGGCTCTAAAGAAAATAAATTGATGATGACTCTGGAGCCAAAACAGGATTATGTCATATATTACAAAAACCTCCAGTTCCTGATGAATCATGGTGTTCAAGTGACTAAAGTTGGAAAAGTTTTGAGGTTCAGGCACTCAAGATGGTTGAAGCCATATATTGATACAAACACAGAGCTTCGAACATCTGCAATGAGCCAATTTGATAAGACCTTGTTTAAATTGATGGTCAATTCTGTGTATGGCAAAACAATAGAAAATGTCAGAAAACATATTGATGTTAAAATAATTACTGACCCCAGCCGGAGCAAAAAATTGATTGCAAAGCCTAATTTCAGCTACAGAAGAATTTATGATGAAAATATGGCACTTTTTAATATGAAAAAAACAAAGATTAAGTTTGATAAGCCTATTTATGTAGGGGCTGTAATATTGGAATTGGCCAAATTACACATGTTAAAATTGTATTATGATGTGTTGAAGCCTTTTTATGGTGATTGTGTAAAATTGATGTACATGGACACAGATAGTTTTGTTCTTGATATTCAAACAGAAGATGTTTATCAAGATATAGCACAGCCTGAATTGTTTAAATATTTTGATACCAGTGAACATACAGAGATTCAACACCACAACAAAAAGATGCCTGGCAAGTTAAAAGATGAGACACTTGGTGATGTTATTGTGGCATTTGCTGGGTTAAGGGCCAAGATGTACAGTTTTGAAACATGTAGTGGTGTTGTTGCCAAAAAAGCCAAGGGCATTGGCAGAGTGACTGTAGACAAAGAGCTTGAATTTGAAGATTACAAAAATTGCCTCAAATCATGTAGCACAATCAGAACATCAGAATCCAGAATTCAGAGTGTGGATCACTTGTTGACTACAAATATTGTAAGAAAAGTGGCTCTGGACCCACATGATGAAAAGAGATGCATTTTATCATGTGGCATACATACATTGTTATTTGAAAAATGGCAATCAATGCCCAATTACAGAGCATGATTTGAAATAAATAAACATGCCTATGAACTTATTTGGGTTCAAAAAACAGGCTATTATGGACCTGCCAACACCACAACCCTCTTCTTATATAATATCTAAACTAAGAGCTTTATTAATTATTCATCTGAACAGCATACTTACAGATGTTGATGATGAAACAGGTAAAACATTGTACATATTTAAATTATCTTAATACTAGATATACAAGTTGAGCCTGGTGCCCAATTGAACTTAAACCGGAAGTAGACCGGAAGTAAATATGTGTGTGTGTGTGTGTGTGTGTGTGTGTGTGTTAATACGTTTGGTTTAGTTTTAAGTGTATCCAAAAAAAATATCAAGAGGGGCATATTTTTGACAGGATTATGGACAAAAATCTCACAGATGTGGCTTTTGTAAGTGTAGCCAAATCAATCTGAGGGGGCTCATCATTTCACGGGAAAATCCCGAGGGCATTTTTACAAAAATCTTGGATTAGACAGGGTGCCACACTTGAGCAAAAAACTCATATGGGCATGTTGAGCTAGTTTTAAGTGTAGGCAAATCTGCCTGAGGGTTGCTCATCATTTCTCGGGTTTATAATACCACAAACCCCACTACTATATGTATATATATTCTGTTTGTGATAGGTTCGTCTGAGAGAACGAATCCTCAATATTATCTCTATCTTTCTTAATCATTGTTAATACAAATAACATTTCATAAATCTTTATAAATGTTTTCGCGGTATATTAAAAGGGTCCTGGGTTAGTTCCCTGGTGCAGCTACAGTGATTCGGATCCCTCTATGAACGTCCAGTCCCTCTATGAACACAAGGTAATGCAATCGTTTCATAAAAGAAGTGAAATATACTGTATTACTAAGCCCAGTCGGTTTCTTTCATGGGCGACGCCAGAAGAGTTTGACCGCCTGGGCAGGAGCCAAATACTGATCAATTAGAGTTGACAGATATAAAGTTTGAGTTTCACCCCCAGATATTCCCTCACCCTCTCCCGAATTTCATTATATTTCTTTCACATTTTCTCATTCCTATTGTACCTCTTATTTTCCCTTCCACAATTTTTTTTCTGCTTGTATTACCCCCATCCCCTCTCTATCTGTGTTTCAAAAGACACATCTGCGTTCACGGTAATCCGTTCACCAAACCTTCTGATTAAAATTCTTTCTATCCCGTCCAGTCTAGAAGAAAGTAGTGAAAGTAACCGATGTCGTAACCTGTTGTAAAGCCTCCTCTGGCTATCATTCCTATCTATCGATCACATTTTAAACTGTAGGTCCAGTCCCGATTAGCCTTACTGTGCATAAAGTGGAATTAAATCACCAACTCAATCAATCTATCTTTCCTGTGTGAATTTTGATATGGCCTCCCTACTTCTCTCATGTATGTGTCCCTTCTCTGATGCCCTTTAATTAGTCAGCGTGTACTTTGCTTTGTACGTACAGCGGATATTTTATCTTATCCCTTTAAATTAAGAAGAATTGTATCATATCCCCATACTTTATTAGTTAAACGACATTACATTAATTGACTTGATTTATTTGTTTTATTTAACTTCGCTTTTCTTCCACTATTCGCTAATCGCGAAGATGAAGATGGATTGTGATAAGATGAAGCACACGAAGGGACAATTACAAACACACATGGGCAGATCACAAAATCGCTAAAAAAGCTCCATGTAGGATTTTACTGGCTGTGAGTCCAGACGCCATAGTCTCGTTAGTCTGCTAAATGCAGTCAAGGGTGTACTACGTGGAAGACCGTCAGACATTGGGTTGGTAGATTAGAGTACTTATATTGATAAATTCATGAGACAATAATTGTTATTGAAAATATGGATCCGAATCAGTTTTCCCTCCAAAATTCGCTTTCCCTCTGTAATCCGTTATCCTTCCAGAACCTGTTTCGCCTCCGAAATCTTATTTTATCCGAAATCCGGATTCCCTCCGAAATTCGGATAGTATATTTTCCGAATCCGGATTTCAAATTTTCCGGATTCAGGATTTCCTTGGTCATCCCTAGTCTAGGTATCTTCCGAGAACAACTCACAACGGTTTTAGTTTTCGGGTAGGCATTGTGACAGTTCCCCAAATGTGCAAAGTTAACAGAACCAAACTGGACACTCCTGGGTTACTTCCCTTCTGGCCATGTTCGTCTATGATCTGCCGAATCGTCTCGACACCCCTTTGTAATGTAAGTTATTCTGGTCGGTTTGTGGATTATTTGTTTTAATATAGATGCATTTTAAATATTCTGGATGTTAATCAGGTTAACACAATCTGGATGTAGGAAAATTATGGAAAAGTTTCCAGCTAGCACAAGTTCAGTAAGTAAAGGATGCGTATCGATCAATATTTCTTCTAAAACTGACAGATGTGTGTATGGAATAGCCTCAGCCCGGTATAGTACAATTCATATACCCGTATTTTTTTTTAATTCAACCGTATCGACAACCTATTCAATATGAAAATTGTATTCGATTTTAAGAATTGAATGCAGTTTCAGTGCACCCTCATATATACCCCACCCCATGCATCTCTGAAGCAAGCCCAACCAAAGCGGCAGAGAAGGAGTTTGTGTGAGGGAGGGGAGATCGAGTGGACAGAGCGAAGCAGTACACCCTGCTGGGATGGCTGGTAATTGCAGTCCCACGTATTCATTGATGGAGCCGTCTCGCAATCACTACTTGCGCAGAGACTTTTTTCGTTCGCCTGCTCCAGAGATATCTTGGACAGAGTGTACAAACAGTCATACGCACCCATGATGAAGTCATAACCTGGTATTGGCCAGATTATTTATCATCAGGGGGAGATTTGACATTAGGATATTTTTGGCTACAACCTAGGGCCCGCAAGTCTAGGCGGGCCGCACGAAAATGAGACGCTGAAGGGGCAGATGTGAGAAAGACCGACTTTTGTGGATGCACATTGGCCAGTGGTTAGGATTCCACTTTAAACTGCCCCTATAATTCTATCTGTGTACAATGTGGACTTTATATAATAATTCAAATAAACAAACCATCGACTTTTAAAATTCATTAAAATTGTGATAATAGCAAAATAAAACATGTCAAGTCCTTTAACGTCCTTATTTTCATGAAAGACGGTAGGAGGAAAACGTTTCCAGCGTTTAAATAACTTCTTCTTGCATCATAACAATCATACATCATAAACGACAACGAAGTTCAATGAACAATTTTTAATCAGATGTGTCTATATTTTAAAGTTTCCAAGTGTTATTAATGCAGATCATGCAATTAGTGTAAGCAAAGTACCACGATGACAAAACTGTTAATAATAATAATAAATTAATAATAATGTCGGCAGCCTATGGCCCAAATCTTATAAATCCCTTCTTTTATACTAGGACTGGGTTGTCTGTCGTCTGCCTGAAGTCATTGCCAGCTATCACGTGACCGCTTTCATCCACTGGCAGGAGCGCTGAAGACAAAACGTGCTATGTTCCCTGACAGCCACAGTTCACTTTGCGAGAGAAATTCGAACAATTTACTGCCAATTTACTGGAATGTCTCTTCTTGCAAGCCATCTCCTGAAGCTTGGACCACAATTTGTAGGCCAATCCGAAGTGGAAATTAAGTCTGGTACATTTGCCTCCAGCCACTGCTGTGTTGTTCGGGCCCCTTATGTTGGGGCTGAATCCTGCTAGAAGCTCCAGTTCTGACCATGGAAGAGAGTGTTGTTGACATTCTTGACTAGTCTCTCAAGCACTGTCTGCTGGTACACTTTGGCTGATGTTTTTATCCCTTTTTTCACAGAAATGGAGCGTGCCCTCATAGCAAATGTTCCAGACTTCATTTCCTCTTCGGATTGGCCTTCTGCAAGTCCGTACCTATACCCTTTGGACGACAAATTGTGGTCCAAGCTTCAGGAGATGGCTTGTAAGAAGAGAAATCCCAATATTGAAAGTTTAAAGCGGTCGGTCTCTTCTGAAGGCAGTTCTCATTTTCCAGTGGATGTGTTGCGTAATTCAATTGATGCGTGGCCACAAAGACTTACGGAATGTGTGCGTTCTAAGGGCGGTCATTATGAATATTAATTTGTGATTTTGATTTGTCATGCATCCATTTCAGTAATGTTATTAGGATATTGAAATATCTCTCAGCATTTTGTATCAATTTACTTAAAACTTTGTTACAGTATTTATGGTAAGACTAGGTATAGAAGGTATAGTGATAGAGCTTGACACATAATTATGCATTTCCTTAGTACGAACTTAATGGGAGGGATGAGGTAACGATAAAATTCATGCTTTAGCCAGGATTTCAACAGAGACCCACATGGCGGAGGGTTTTACAACACTCTCTCTCTCTTTGACAATGTGCCACGAAGGCTTCTGGATTCATTGACGAACACTTTCTGCCTAATGCAACCTCGTTATTTATAAACAGAAATAAATATATCTTCCACGCGACAACTTTGTTGGTTCATGCATGGTGTCCCATTCGTACTATTGCTGTTTTGCCTCCTGTCCATTTTCTCTCTTAAACTACACAAGCTGTTTCCCCGATGTACGATTAGCATATCGATTCAATAAAGTGAGGTTAAATTTGTTCCTGCCTCTTCATCAAATGAACAATTCTGGACTAATTACAATTGTTGTTGTTACAGCTGCTTCGTTTTTCAAATCCACGGATGCTCCGTTGACGTAAGAGCTACATGTCATTGATCGAATATTGAATTACTATTGAAGCTAGATGAAAATAGCTCAGTGTTTTCCGACATATTGGCTTCCAAAAGCTGAAACCATTAGAACTACTCTCGACTTTAACAAGAAATTTCTATATTAATTCAGGATTGAGAATATCCATATACTTACATTACATTAACATTTATTATTATTATTCCCTTCTTTCAAAAGTCATAATTAAGACCGTGTCCAGTATTTTTCTCACTTTACCATGTACATAAAATTACACATGAATATGAACGATATGATATGATATTTATTGGCATTTTTTATACAATATCTTGACCTGTGTGTATCTTACAATATTATCACATAAGCCACCTTACCATACATTTAGAAACACTTATAAATATATATCAAAACATTTAGAATATATATATATATATATATATAAGTCCTTCTCTCTTAATATTTAACATTGTCCTTTATGTCTGCACCACTGATCCTTAGCAGTCACTTTCACTGACCCCTTCTAGCATCTAGATTGCCCAGGGCTTTGATATTTACTTCTGTCATATCTCTCCTCTCCTCCCTAGATACCTCTTGGATTGGTCGCTCAATGCTGTCCCTTGCTTGCGTCCCTGTCATTTGAGTTGTCTGGGGTGCGCCGATCAAACACACTCAATCAGGATGTGGTCCCTTGTCTGTTCTTCGCCGCATAGAGTGCAGATGGCACGACCGTCCGGGCCACTTGAGTTTGTCTTGCCTCAACCCCCCCCCCCTAGAGGCAAGTCCACTTCTTCGTTGGCACGTACATGTATCAATGTATGGTTTCATCCCCCATTCCACCCACCCCCCGCCGGTTGTGCTGCGGCGATTGTTATCTTCTCAGTACATTCGGCTATGATGTCTTGTCTGCTGCTATCGATCAACCAATTGTCCCTATTGCCCAGTGAACATTCAACCTTTGAACATTCAATTTTGGTAGGTAGAGCACTGATCCTTCGATTTTTAAGTTAGATTTTGACATACTGCGTGATAGGTTATCTTACATTTGTGTAAAGAGACGTCACGTTTTCTAGAATCCGGCACTGTCTGCTAAAACGGGAACGTTGAGGGTATTCTTAAACGGGGTTGTTCCCATTTTGTGTGTCACTCACCAATATTGACATGTGTTTTTTACCTACTAGAACTATGAATTAATTTTCAGACAAGTCTGTAATATTGTGGTGTTAATAAAGTGTTTAAATTGAGTAAATAGTTTATTTATTAGTGTACATGTTTAACAGAAAAACAAAAATGACGAAAATACTTCCTGTCTTATAATTTTATTGTATTATGAATGGTTAAATTTACTTTTGTTCTCTCAAGAATGATTTTGTAACAAAAGTTTGCATTAGATTTCAAATTTCATTTGTTTCATATGAGTACCTCATTTTACCCAATCGGCTGTCCAAAATGGGGAAAATGAATTTTTCCAGAAAAATGTTTCTCCTGCCTCCACTAATGTTTTTTTACACAAACGATCTTGCTTTCTGGTGGTCTAGGGCCTACTCAGGAAGGAAAAGTTTTACATCATTTTTCCATATAACATTTCTCTTGGTAGGAAAAAATATGTTAGTTTTCCCATATTGGATGACTCTTCCCTAATAAAAGATGACGAGGAAACTGAAACGGATAAAGAAGAAAACTGTATTAATACAAGAACTGTGCCTTCGATGAAATTATTTGTTAGAATGGTGTGAAGTTGACCTGCTCAAGAATGTGTTCAACAAATGAAACTTTTTATTTGAAATTTGTTTAACACAGATAAATGAATCTATGTTTATGTATTTCTATATTATAAAAATAAATAAATATGAACATTAAAAGGCGGGGAACAGATCAAATTAAAAAAAAAAACAACTGACGTCCTGGTTTATTTGAAGGGTTATTCGTTTCCTAATACTATCTCTCCTGTACATACAGGGAATGAACTGATGTAATCTCCTGCCCCTTTGCAAGCATCCCACTCCTTTTACCAATTCTGATTAATTCTCTGCTTGATCTCCTGGAAGGTGGGAAAGAAGTTCCCCGTTTGCTCGGTAATTTATTTCCCTTTCGTTGCCTTTGTTGAAGTGATACGACATTGCCTTGAGTCGAACCTGATGATCCACTGTGAGAACATCCGCGATATGCAGCAGGTTCCCTTGTGATGACATCAGTTCCTGAACATAGGTTGTTTTATGCAGAGATGCGGCCCACGCAGATGAGCTACGGTGAGTCGTATATCAACGCGAGATAAGTTTTGATGATTGAGGGATGTAATCTGTAATTGTTGGAGGCGATTGTAGCAATTTTGTTCATGAGCGCCTCTGCTTTGCATGTGACATTTTCTATATGTTTCTTGAACAGTAATTATTATTTTGTATTGTCGTCATATGCTTTATTATTTTTGAACACGCTATTGTTATTCATAACTCCCGCTTGGCGCAACAGCCAGTGAGGGCTAGGGCCTACCTCCTGACTGCCTGATCACTCCCATCTGCCGATGTGGGAAATTATCCAACTTGTTACGGTATTTATAACACTTGAAATTGATTTACGCATGAACGCGAACGCTCCAATGACGGGAGGGAGAGAGAGAAAGATATATATATATATATATATATATATATATATATATAGAGAGAGAGAGAGAGAGAGAGAGAGAGAGAGAGAGAAAGAGAGAGAGAGAGAAAGAGAGAGAGAGAGAGAGAGAGAGAGAGATATTGTCGTCGTCATTTGATGTTTCCTAAATATTTCTATGCATGATGACATATGTAAATCCTAGATTCACATGAGTCTCGATGCACTCTTTTGTAGCATTGGTATTCTTTCTGTATTGTTATGTGATTCCTCTTCCCCAATCTATTTACCATACCTTATCCCCTGTTATAGTCTGATGTGAACAGAATTAACGCAAATTCTAGAACAAAATTCTACTCCCAGTGTATCGCCGATAAACATTTTCACGTGCTAATCAAGGTTTGTATATCCATGTCGTTCCTTGCCAACAATACAGAATTCATCCCAGCACACATCGTGTGGATTCTATGTTCCTGATATATGATTCGTGGATACTTGCAACTTTATTATAGCCTTTTATAGTCAAAGGTACGCCCTTATAATATATCACTTGTGTAACTAGATTTTCTCCGCCTTTTGATGAATTTTTGAACTTCGATCTCTCTCTCTCTCTCTCTCAATGCCTACTACTTGATTGATTCCATGGAAACTTTGTTAGGGAATTTACCAAAAGCCAAAGATCGAAAACTGGATTACAAGGTCATTGACTGTTGCACACATATTGTCCATTGTGGAAGATAAAAGGCGGAGAGAGACCTTTAATTCGATTGCGTGCGCCATTTTAAAATAGCTCGTAGGTAACAGGAGGCGTTTTGCTGGTCTCATTAGCAGGGGTTCCATTGTTTAAGTAGAGAATTGGAAAAAGCGATAAACACCAGGATCCAATTAGTGATCTCTGTCTGGTAACAGTGGAAGTACATTTGCAAAGATCGTCAAGTTTTCTTTTTTGGGCTAAAGGTGTAAATAGATGTTGAACAGAAAAAATTGTTTGTTCTGTAGAAAAAAATCACCAATGCACAGAGTGTCCCAAAAGAGTATTTACACTCTTTCAACGTCAATAAGAGGAACACTAATAACAGCAAGCTCGAACTTCTTTTGGGGTCTCGTACCTTGAAGTTATAGATCTTCAAAATGACCACCGTTGGCAGTAATACATTATGTGCAATCTGAACAGATCGATAAACAGCAGTTACGGTATCTGCGCGATGGGAAGAGTAGGTTGGCTCAATTGTAGCTATGTCCTACTTCACTCAGTGACGTGGTTTACGCAACATTCATCACAGATTCCCACAGGTAGTAATTTAAATGTGTTAAATCAGGAGATCTGGATGGATATTCGACTCTTCTTACGTTTCTCGAAAGAAATAATTCTCACGTATGCCATTTTGTGTTCACTAATGACTTCTGTTTGGCAGGCTATGTGGGGAGTAAAAACAAAAGAAAGCCTATATGTCCTCTCACATGCTCAACATATACATTGCAGTTCAAATGCAAAAAGTCCAGTCAAGTCATCTTTAATACTTTCTCTGTTCCACTCAAAGAGTGTAAACATTATTTTGGGACACTTTACATATGCGGTTTCTTTAGTGATGAAATTCAAATTACATCAGTGAGCGAGGTGCTGCTACGTGTATCATGGAATACCTAATAAGCCTACATTTGTGATATGCTGTTACAATATTAGAACACAGCATGATTCGGAATGCAATTTAGCTACATAATACAGCTAATTATAGATTAATTGCTCTATATATTATATAATTAAAAATAATGGATAAAGAAATGGTGAAAAAAGTACATACAAACGGAAAGTAGATACAAATAAAAAAGATCCATAATAATTTTATATACAACACAATATGCAGTGACTTTGTAACTCCACGGGGACACGAGAAACTTTGCATTATCCAAAATTCCAATTAACATGGACATTCATCATCACTGGCATACACAGAGGTGTGGGGGGGGGATGCTGGGGCTATAGCCCCTTCCGAAATTTTTAGAAAATGAACGTTTTGAAATAAAAGCAGTGAAGAACTAGGGAAAGACCAGAGTGGTAAATGCGAACCCCCTTTCCCCCTAAAATGACCCCCGTTTGCCATTTTTGAGAGTGGACGAAATATCTTACTATGTATTCCGTCGCCATAGGAAGCAGATATATAGAGTAACGTAGGATGAATCGGTTAAAAAATCAAGGAGTGTAAATATTTCCAATAATTTCCGGAATATTGTAATAAATAGGGTTAGGATTTTGAAGATCTAAAAATCACAGAAATATGCAAACTAATGAAATGCTCTGATGACCTAAAATGTTTAAAAAAATATGCACTATAATTTCATTTCGAAAGTATGTCCTTACAACATAACTATTTCAAACATGAATATTTAGCTGATGCTGAGATATTTTCACATAATATTTTTTGTTCCCTTTACATGCCCAGAGTGGCAATGTGCAACAAGTACTTTATGTAATTTTTCAAATAGAAATGATTGCCTATTGTCAGCCAGCAAAGTCTTGTACTGAGAAAAGCTTCTTTCTACTTCAGCTGGCACAAGAGGCAGCACACGTTCTGTAGTACCGACAGAAAATTTTCCTCCCAATAAACGTTTTGCAGTAGAGAAAAATACAGGAAGTGGGACAAGTGTCAAAAAGATTAAGAAATATTTTGGGTAAAAAGGTATTATACATTGTGCACTAATTCAATAATTTTATTGGGATAAAAATTCTCTCTCGATATTATAACTTTAGCCGAATGATATTGGTTTTCATAAGTGGCGGCGATTAGGGGAGGTGAGGGGGGCAGCTGACCCCTCCCTACTTTTCGCCACTTTTGCTCACGCGGTATGCTAAACCATATCTACAAAGGGAAATATATTGTCTTTTCCATTCAGTTTTGGCACCTTGCACCCTGTCCTCCGGTTTTGCAACCCAATCGCCAGCATTGGTTTTCTTCATTTTTCAGGAAATAAACTGGGACGTATAATTATACAAAATTCAATAACTTGAGTGAACAGGGTGGGTAGTAAGAACGAATCCACTTCGAATGTGGCTGCATATTCCTTGAAAAAGTACAAATGTGATGAATATGATCGAAAATCTATCAAAATATGCTCTATCATGTAGAAGTGGCCAAATATGTCTAAATATGCAACCAAAACACACCTTAATTTAATTAGTTTCTTCATAATATGAATTTCTATATATTTAGGGAATACGTCGCAATTGACAAAAAAAATATATGCTAAGTAATGAAAATACTAGCTCCAGTGAGAAAGTTATTCTTGAACTATAATTGTTCTCTTATTTTGTTGCCCACAACATTTTGATTATAACTATGCATGACTCCATTCACCCTTGAGTGTTTTGGTTAATCGGGTCACATCTGAGGGTGAAAAGTGCCAGTTACCTAACATTGAAATATGTAATGTTAATCTTAAATTTCTAATACAAATCTTATGTTCAGATTTAGGACCATATACTCGTATTTTGTTACTACATCTTCCAAAAATAAACTTTTCTTCTCCCTTATGTACCCACAAAATTTATCGTGATAACACTAGATTTTCCTTACCACTGGACCCAACCATCGAATTTCACAGAAACATTGATTGATTGATTGATTTAGTTTATTTTACTTCGCGTTTTGTGCCTCTTGGCTAATTTGCGAAGATGGGGATGAGTGATGAAATGATGAAATTGATGAATGGACATTCACAAACAACCAAGCCCGACCGGGATTCGAACCCGGACCCTTGGCGTCGCAGCGCATTGTGCTAACCACTCGGCCACAGGGTCGGGCTTTCACAGAAACAGGATCGTTGAATTAATGTTTCACATTAAAGAACCCACAAACGGTTCAGTATCTTCATCACTGACTTTTTCCGACACTGAACATGACGATGATGCCGAGAGTGTGCGGGCTCTGGTCACACTCCTTTGTCTAACAGCTTTCGTCTGTTCCAACTTCCTCTGGAAACCCGATTTGGCTTTGACCTCCTGGATGTTTCCAGAGGATGTCAAAATTACTGATTGCTGCTTCTTTCTCGTATGGTGTTGTTGTGATACGACAACAGATCACTGACGTCGGCGCCTGAGACTACAGCTTCTCGTACTAGTGTAGCCGTTGGAGGCGTAAAATCCTGCTCCGACAGACTTTATTCATTCAGAGGACAGAAACCACTCAACCGTTGGGGTTCCATCCTTAGTGTCATGCTGCCTTGAAAATGCTTCGTTTCTTGAAAACATGCACCCAATCAATTCCAACCAATATTTCTTCTTTCGAAAAAACATTCTAGATGGAACTGGACTTGCCAAATTGAAACGCAACCTTTCCTCACATCATTGTACACGAACACAATTTTAAAAACTGGGATACCAGTCCATCCTTCTTCACCTTTACCTTCAACCCCTTTTTCCTGAAGGGTTTGTCCTGGTTGACACCTTCCCTGAATGGGCCTTATGCATGCCTTAACAATTTAGAAGCCCTTGGCAGGGAAATTGGGTATACGAACAAGGATACAAATGACGGGAAATTTTATAATCTCTTCTACGACAACTAAATACCATGTTACGCACAAATGAACCCACAATATTGTATAGTGTAGTACAACACTAATAAATACACATTGCTCTACGCGTCTATTTACTACTTCTTGATAGTTTCTACATTCAACAGACACTACAGGTTCCAAACTTCAATGCCAGATCGAAGCACTTCCTTAAGTTCGTTTGGTTTCGTGTAAGGAGGGAAAATTTCAAAAGTGACCATTTTCACCTTGTGCTTCGATTCATCCTAAATTAGCTTACTATCTACTTTTACAATTTTAGCCCCTCCCAAAAAAAGAATACTGCGTACGCAAGTGTTTGTAATTAAAGACGGTTTCCTTGTATATTTCCCCCTCTGTGCAAGACATTTTAGAAGCCTCAGTCAGAGGCTTAAATTTGAATAAACTTCAGTTCAAATTACCGAGTAATTCTACCCCAAGTTCGAATGACGAAGGGCCACTGTATAGGCACTGTACATTTTCAGGTTTCTTATTAATTATGTACGGGAAAATATGCCCTTGGGATGCAAAATATGAACAGACTGTATGAATTTTGATTTTAAAAAAATCCTTGCGAAATTTGAATTATTCTACTATGAAATTAATAATAGTCTAGAAATAGATAGATACCGAACATTACGGTTGGACTAGTTACAGGGTTAGTTAGCCTGTGGGCTAACTACTTTCACAAAAATTTTCATGTTGAACAGGAACTCCTTCAACTTACACCACTGTCATTAAGGATCACTATGATTCCTTGTTGCAGGAATTATTTCTTCATTTTTACCTTCATTATCTGCAACACCGGTAAGTTCTTTTTGAGCACAATCTATTTCATTTTTGAAAAATTGAAATTCCCAAAGTTACTGTCTCCAGCAAGTATCGTTCAGTTCCGCCATAGACACAAGTCACAACATGCCAGTAATTGTTCAAGTTTGACTCTTGAAACCATATTTGTTTCCCTACAAGACTGAACGTCAAATTCTCTTTCTGTCAACTCGTTCGGTATGTCTCTACACTCAATAGATGGCAAATGACAGCGGTTTTTATTCGAATCATTCATTGCAAGTGTACATGTACGTCGAACAGCCAATAAAACAAGGAACTCCTATCGTATAGTTTCAGGTATATGGAATTACAAAAAAAGAAACACATTAATTTAAAGCATGTCAATTTAAAATGACTACGGTGATTTGTTCTTGCAACTATAATTGTATTTTCTTGTGTATAGTTTCGAAAGTTTGTTGTCTACAGTCAACTGGTTTCTCTGCACGCTCTTTATCCTGGCCAATAATCCATTAAACTCACTGTCATTTGCATGAAAATTCAAGTATTATAGTTTCCCTGCAAGATGATGCGTTCTGCAATATCTCATTGTTAAATGCAAATAAGAATGGTGAAGGAATCGGTTGATGTCAGATTGGTCACGTTACATTATTATTAGGGATCAGAAGTTGATAATAAATCATTTTTCTGAACCTTGAAAACAATGCTAAACCTGATATCAGTTCGTTTCCCTTCATTTAGATCCAGAAAACATTTTCTTAATTTACATTTTTGTTGCATTTTTATTTTATTTTATTTATTTATTTATTTTTTGGCGTTTTGTGCCTTTTTGGGCCTTATGTTATTTTTCAGTAGGGCAATTTGGGGTAATCCGTACATTTGGGTAATTCCGACACTTGTAAGCTTGCAACACTGTAACTCACGTGAGGAAGGCGAAAAAAAGCGGGTCTTCCTTGTCGCGCAACAGTTCTGCTACCTTATGTTCTGACGTCAGACGAGGAATGCCTAACATAAATACAATGAAAGATTATTATTTAGGCTAAGAGAACTAAACATAGCTAGCTTAATCTAACAACGTAGGCACTTAGCCTAAAATAAAAAAGGTGTGTCCCGTGACGTCAGAACACAAGGTTGCTCAAGTGTTGTGCGATAAGTGAGACGCGAAGAGAGCAGCGCGTCAGTTGGAGCTCAGACATAGAAACTTGTGGAATGTCCCCACAGGGAATCTTTGAAACGGTGCTTGTATTTGAAGAGGTCGGTGTGTAAGAGCCAGGTAAGTTGCGTATGAACACCATTAAAACATAGTTTCATGTAAAATCGAGAATGTAATTGCTAAGCTTTAGATTCGAAGAAGAAGCGAAATGGAGGAAATGTGTCAGTGTCTTTGCCTTGTATACCTTGCCAGGGTGCAGGTATGAAATCAAACTTTCCCTGCAGTGCTTCCAACTGAAAGTTTTAATTGCTAAATACATCTATGTCGTTTCGAGGTACTTTCGACATGCAATTTGGGGAAATTTCGACACCTCTACCTTTATTGCATTTGTCAAAGCTACAATGATACAACAAAGAGTAATATTGTTATCAATAAACTCAAAGCTGTCTATACATTGCTTTGTAGGGAGATGGTCAGAAATTACAAAAGGAAAAGCACAAAGTGCAGTTGGCTGCCAGAAAATATGAAGTCTGATGTTGAAGCTGTGAAAAATGGAATGCCACTTGCAACTGCAGCTCGAACATTTGATGTGCCGAGGAACACTTTAAAACCATACTAAAGGCAATTTTGTGGTAATTTTTCGATAACAGATGGCAGCACCGTTTGCCATGGCAAATATAACCAAGGTAGATACATACAGATTGGTCGATTAGGGTACTCGATGTGAGATGACGCCATATTGGTTAGAGGTGAGTTAGTGGATTAAAAAATAGTAGTAAATCAGGGAAATTGATAATCATGAGATTTTAGTTATATGTTCTCCTTACAGAAATAAGCAATATATCATCAGTGGAAGGTAGAAATAGTCGAAATATTAATATAAAATCCGTTGTTTTATAAAAAGTATTTGTTTTAATATTTAGAACACAGAGAAGCAAATGCAATAATAAGTGTAGTTAAATATTAATATAAAATCCGTTGTTTTATGTTCAGTATTTATTTTAATATTCAGAACGCAGAGAAGAAAATACAGTAATACAGTGTAGTTAATTCAAACACGAAACGGACCATGTAAGGACAGTAATTGAAATAATTGAAAACATTTTGTGAATTCGTTTGAAGCAAATGCTGCGTTGACTCAGGCACGTATCCAATGGGGGCTCAGGGTGCTAGAGCCCCCTGAAAGTTTTCGGTTTACACTAGATAAAATGAGGCTTTTTGGTTTCTTGTGTGTGAAATAAAATAATGTGATGAAAATTTAAGGAGAGAAATAATTATCGAGGCAAGGAAAATTTTTCTACAACCCTGTAATTGATAATAGCACGTGTCCAATGTTTGGATAAGGGGGGTCGACCCCCAGGAAATGTTTCAGTTTACGCTAGATAAAGTAAGTTTTTGGCTTCTTGAATAATGTGACGATAATTTAAGGAGAGTAATATTTATCTAGGCAAGACAGAACATGTTCTATAACCCTGTTTCTGATAATAGCATGTATCCAAGATGGGGATCGGGGGGTGGGGGGGGGGTCGAACCCCTTCCAAGGGAAATCTTTCAGTTTACACTAGATAAAATTAGGTTTTTGGTTTCTTGAAAGATGCGAAGATAATTTAAGGAGAGAAATTATCGGGGCAAGATAGAGAATGTTCCATAAGCATTTTATTGATCATAGCACGTATCCAAGGTGGAAATCAGGGGGTCGAGCCCCCTGTGGTGAATCGGGACTTGTTTATCCCGTTTCGCCGCATTCTTCGGCCCACCCTGTATAGAGGAATTAGACCGATGCGTGGGATCGTCAGTTCGCGGAAAAACTTCGTTTGTTTTCCCAAGAAACCGGGGGGCGACGAGACTGCCACCTACCGGGCTTCTCGGGGTAGACGTTTTCCTTGTTGGGCGAACCAGTGTTCTCCCCGGGCCGATTCCGATAACAGCAACTCCAGCAACGGTGTTCCACGGCGTGATAGCTGGTTGAGTCAAAGTGGCGTGACTCAGCTCTTATCTTCCGGTACACCTGTGAGCCTTGACTAGAACGTGGAAACCTTGCGGATATGGAGTTAAGTATTATTACAAGAATGGTTTA
This sequence comes from Lepisma saccharinum, assembly GCF_977018435.1. Lineage (NCBI taxonomy): Eukaryota > Metazoa > Arthropoda > Insecta > Zygentoma > Lepismatidae > Lepisma > Lepisma saccharinum. The sequence continues at coordinate 1,240,166 of NW_028142925.1, forward strand.
TTTTATCGCGTTACCTTAATAGACATTTTTTTTTTGAATCTTTCATCTCCTTTTTTTTTTTTTACTTAAAAATTTTTGGGGGAAAACATCGTAACTTCATTTTTTTTTGTGATAATAATTTCCTATCGCCGGGGTCTAATTCCTCCAAAGTATATATGTAGTCAAAAGAAGGAATGATCATGGACTTAGTTTTGGTAGCATAAGTGATATAAGAGATAGTGGGAAACCAAAGTAAAAATGAATCGATGACGTGGATCGTCATTGTAAAAAAATGTTTTTGTGAAAATCTGTCAAGAAGGGGGGGGGGGTAATTGGTAACTGGTTTTTCTCGTAAGAAACGACTTATTTAAATGAGAACACGTTGTTAATACTGTTGTAAGAAATTAAATACTCTGCACTTGTTAAGCAAATAAAAAGTATTTTGAGAAAATATCTAATCTTACTATTCATGTAATTACGCAAAGCGCTGGGCGCTCTTTAAAGATAAGTTCACCCCTTCCAGTATAATTTCTTGCGTAGCAGATTTATTATATTTTTTTGGGCAAGGGCCACAAAAAAGGGGAGTTGTATTTTTTTGTGTTGCTCATATACACGTCAGGTCGTCGGGAGTGGGACTAGACGAGCCCGCTATAAAACTCCGGACCAGCTGGCGGTATATGCGAGATCTTGGAGCGACGCACTATTTAATACCAAAAAAAAAGGTAAAACTGGGATTAGTAGTTTTGACTTGTGCCCATTTTGATTGTCAGATCCTTTTGGTTTTCTCCCTACAGCACCGCAGCCACCCGTGATTGAGAAACTTAATATATATATATATATATTGTAAGTATTTTCTTTTGTGGAGGGTGTGTTATTTCTTTTCTATTACAGGGAGATAGCCAGGGAAAAAAAGCACGTACTTCCAAATAAATAATTAAAAAATGGGTTGTGACGGATTGTTCCAAACAACATCGAAATTGTGCAAGACGTCACAAACTATATGGTAGCAGGCACGGCCACGTTTCCCGAGGTGCTTTCGCTCCAGTGTTGGACTTCCGCCTTTGACCAACTGCGTTTAGTTCTGTTAAACAGGTTTGCAGTGACATTTTTTGGGGGAATTGAATTTATTAGAGATTTGTTGTTAACTTAATGTATTGCCTTGCTAAGTTGCAGAATTTTCCTACACCCACTATCTTTGATTATTAATAGAATTTTTTTTCAGTGTTTTAAATTGTTTAAATTTCAGTTCATTTTGTTGCCTTTTTATTATTATGGCTCATATTTTTGAATCTAGTACCTTTAGTTTTCAGATGCCCACTACCTTGGCTGGTACCAAGCGTTTTAGTAGATCTTTAGATACCATACCTCAAAGTCCAATTGTTGAGACGCCCCCTCCTGCCCCTTCACCGGTGGCCTTTCAGAGTTCGCCACTGCAGCAATCACCGCATTTAATTAATCCTAAACTTAGTCCCTTTTTAGGTTTTGTTAAACAGCCCTTGTCTAATGGTGACCTTTCGGAAGTGCAACACCAACTACGTTACAATACAGTTTTGTATTTACTGCAGGATTTAAAGTACATTGATGGTATGGATTTTCGTCAATTGTTTCATTTCCTTTTGACTGTTGAAAAAGTAATTAAATTAAATATTTTTGATACGGAATCCATCCTTTTAGAATGTCTACCTCATACTTCGGGCATATTGCGGTCCTGTTGGTTGGATTTCCTTCAAAACAAGTATCCTTGACCAATTTTTAAATGCGCTCTTTGGCAGCGCCTGGTCACACGCAATGCCTTGCAAGACTTAATTACAGCTTATGTCTCGAGAAATCAACAACAAGCGGAAAGCTTATATTCTTATATTCTTGAGATCATTGATGCTACTCGAGTTTTGGAATTGGTTTGGAGCGAAAAACGCCTTCTTGAGGAAATATTAAATAATTTGTCTACAGATACTCGCTCACGCCTTCTAGGACAACAGAAACCTACCTCTTTAAAAGCATTTCTAGATATTGCTCGTAATATTTGGACTATTGAATTAAATGAAGGAATTCTTGGAGCCGGTTTATCAAACCCAAAACCCCCCAATAAAGCAGCTTATTCAAAATGTAAAATTAAACAAAAAAGGTATATTGCTTACTCTCCCCCCAGTAAATTGTTTGAACACGCCCCTACTACTTGCCTCAATATGGAATTCAATTCCACAAATTCGGAATTTTCCTTTCCTACAATTGTTGATGACCGTAATCCTAATGCGAGTTCTGATATTTCCTTTAATAATACCTTCCCTTTAGAGAAAAAAGGTGCTGAAGGCACTGATTCACTACCCCGCCGTTCTCGTTTTTCTTCGGACCCTTTGGTTCCCTTTTGTCCTGTAGTTATTTCCGACGTATGTGGTCGCTCTGTTCGTACCTTATTGGATACCGGGAGCTCCATTTCTTTAATGTCACGGGCATTTTTCGAGACTTTGAGTTCTAGTTTACCCCAGCCTACACCTAGTTTTCTTATTTTACGAGATGTTTACGAGAACCACATAATGTTGCAGGATGGGCAAGAAGGAGAATGAAGTTACATTGAAAGAAAAATGTTAATGTGCATTTATATGTATATCCCGAATATATAGTTTAAGTAGTCCCTTCCCTTCATGCAATGATTTTTGAATGATTTGAATTTTATTCTAATGGTAATTATTACATTTTTGTATCTTTGAAAACTTCTCTCACAATTCTTATCTGAGTAATGCTGAACTCTAAGATATCGAAAGTGTTTGGAAAGTTACTTTTCAAAATTAAGAAATGAATTCAGTTATAATTACTATAGATTTAAAACGTATCTAATTTAGTTACTATTACAATTACTTTATTCTAGATTAGTTATATCTTGTAAGACATGGTTCAGAACATGTAATGCAAGCACACTATTCATTTCATCACAGATGACCACCAACAACTTATTATTAACTTTCATATATAATTGAGGACTAAAAGTGGTAAGCGTTGTAAGTGCCAAAAGCGAAAGTGCTGGGAAATCGCATTGTTCCGCACATCAGCTCGTATGAACGTGCACATGACTTCTTTACACGCCCTTTGAACTACTTAGAGGGCTACCAGCCACATTTCACATTTACCACATTATAAAGCGTGGCACAATTTCACAGTTTAACGTGGAAAACTGTGTTTGAAATATTGTGGCACTTACAGCGTTTACCAATTTTAGTCTTCAATTATAACTGCTGGTGTCCGTGTTGGAGTGGTTAGAACAGCGCGTTACGACGCTAGGAGTCTCTGGTTCGAATCCCGGCATGGGTATGCTTTGTATGTGATCCTTCATAAGTTTCATCATTTATCACTCGTTCTCATCTTTGAGAATTAGATAAAAATGGCAGAAAAGCGTAGTAAAATAAACTAAATCAATCAACCATATAATTATAACTAAGTTCATATATATTATATGTAAATACAGAGGCAATAAAATCCACATCTTCTACTTAAATATGAAAAAATAATATTTTATTGTATTTTTGTTGAGCAAACAATATATTATTCAGAATTACTGTTGAACTGTGGTATACCAATGAAGATTGTTGGAGATTATATAGCCTTATGTCGAAATTATTCTAATTAAAATACACTTGGAATAGATACATTCTGATTCTTGGCAATAAATAAGATTGTTCTCATGGTCTCACGATCCATTGTTTCAGGAGAGGATATGATTCAACAAATTGTAAAAATGGAATAGAAGAAAATTCCTTTCTATGCGAAAAAGTAGTAATTGTACACTTCTGTTCAGATCAATTGGTGCATACCTCAACTGTTCGACCCTATAAAGAATTACACTGTATGTGAACAGGAGTGGACAACTAACTTTGAACTTAGTTACTAGTTAGGTGGAAAAATAACTGAATTGCAGGTACTACAGTTAATGTTCCTCGAAAATGTTACTCTTACTTCCAAAGACAGCTGCAGAACAAACCAGTATAATTCGTGAAGAACTGTGAAACAGGACTTTGGACATTGTGCTGAGGCAACATGTGTAAAATTGTACTTAAGTATTTTGAAACGAACAAACAATCACTTTGCTGCTCATTTACCTTTATTCCCGGTTTTCATATAAAGGCTTCCCCAATGGCGTGGTGGTAAAGTCGTCGCCTTGTAGATACTCAAGAGGTTCGATACATGGTGGAGGCGCATTGCACAGTGGTTCGGATCCCACTTTAAACGGTAAGTCCAGCCCGACCCTGTGGCCGAGTGGTTAGCACATCGCGCTGCGACGCCAAGGGTCCCGGGTTCGAAACCCGGTCGGGCTTGGTTGTTTGTGAATGTCCATTCATCAATTCCATCATTTCATCACTCATCCCCATCTTCGCAAATTAGCCAAGATGCACAAAACGCGAAGTAAAATAAACTAAACCAATCAATCAATCAATAAACGGAGGTCCAGTCCTGATTAGCCTTTCTGTGCGTAAAAATGACTTAACACACCAATTTTAGTTTTTCAAATAAATAATTTTCTTAATTAACTAACTCTCTAGCATTCTTAAATCCGAAGGTTCATGGCTGCAGCAACACAGGCCTTCCATCTTTCCCTATCTTGAGCAAGTTCTATATACTCTTTTCCATCCCTACCGATTTCCCTTAGGTCCATCTCAACGTTGTCCCTCCATCTTCGTCTTGGCCTTCCTACAGGTCTCTTACCATCAGGTTTCCCAACAAGAATCCTGTGAACTCCTCTTTCCTCTCCCATTCATGCCACATGGCCTGCCCACCTAAGTCTTCTTGATTTAATTATTCTAATAATATCTGGACACGAATACAAATTATGTAGTTCTAAATTATGTAACCTTCTCCACTCACCTGTCTCCTTATCCCTTTTAGGTCCAAAGATTTTCCTAAGGATCTTATTTTCAAATACTCTCAATGTATGTTCCTCTTTCAATGTAAGGGACCAAGTTTCACATCCATATAATACTACAGGCAAAATTACAGTTTTGTATATTTTAACTTTTAGTTTCTTAGATATTAAACGAGAAGACAAAAGTTTATGAAGAGAGAAGTAACATGCATTTCCTGAATTAAGCATTGATTATTACCTAACGCTTGGTTTCTGCCTGTAAGCATATATTTAGTTTTCTCTTTGTAAAAGTATAGTAATTTGAACTTTAATTTCCATTGTAACACTGTTAAGCCTTGATTCCATGTCATTAAAATGTTGACGAAGGAAAGCTTTTATAGTATAAAAAATTATACATAAAGAACGTAACGTTTCCACCCTCTTACAGGGTCTTCGTCAGACGAATATTCACAATTGACAATAAGCAAAGATTATTTGGTCTTATCGTCATCCTGAGAAAATGGAACACTTTTTTGTATCAATTGGAATTCTGCAAGAAAAATACATTAGGAAACTGAAATTTACGTTCTTGTGGAAAAATTAACATTAATACTTTTAAGCATTTTTCAACAATGTTTATAATTGAAAAAAATTGTTTTATCTTTAATTTCATTTTACTAATACAGGATGCGGAAAATAATATCTTGCAAATGGCATTTCAGCAATGAAAGCACGGTGCGTTGCGTTGCATTCTACCCAAGAATATTTTGAACGGTCGCTCCATACACAAGAAAAGTACTTCGCTGGAGCAAGCGAACGAAAGCAAGTCCCTGCGCAAATAGTGACGCGAGACAGCTCTACCAATGAACACGTGAGAGGGAACGGGATTGCGCGGAACGGCGGAAAGCTGCTGTAGTTACCAGCTTTCGCAGCATCGTGTACTGCTTCGCTCTGCCCACTCGATCCCCCACCTCCTTCTCTGCCGCATGTGCAGCCTTGCTGCAGCAGAGATATTTGGGACAGAGTATAAAGTCTCCAATCGAAAGTAGAAAGTATTGTCATACAAAATGAAGTGTACAGTCAACGCAGGCACGTATGGAGGCAAAAGAATGGGGAGCAACTGTCCCCTAAATAGTAGCCACCGTTTAAGGCTGCCATTTTTATCACGTGTTTGTCCGTTTCTTCTCATGAGGCATCAAAACATATTTGATGTCTTTCAGTGTCTTCACGAAGCTGTAACACAATGGATGGACAATCCACTCGACGATGCGAGATTCAAACTCTGGGCTATGAACTGGATGCACACAGTTCTCGAATATTTCTCCCTGATTCGAGCCTGAACACCACTAATGTGTCTTGTCTTCCCATGTATGCAGCTCTTATAAAAGCTGAAACCTACCAAATTGTTCATATTCAGGCCTAAGCATTCGCAAGTGTTCAAAATTGTCCGTCACAGCTTCCGCAGTCTTGTCATATATCGGCACGAAACAAAGGAAGTCTTCTCGAACACAGCTGGATCGAGAAACAATTAATGCACAGTGAAAACCCTTCCGTTCCCAACACATCTAATGTTTCGACTTCCAATATGATAAAATCCTCACTCATTTATCTCCAGTGGCGTGATGGGGGTCATAACCCTCCTTTGGCCCAGTATTTCTAAACAAAATGAACGTCAAAGGCAGAGAAAGATGCCAAAATGAAGACTGACTACCGAAAAAAGTATACGTAACACCCCCCTCCTCCCCTGGGTATGCCAGTAGAGCAACGGCACGACATGCCAGAGACCCTGGTTCGGGTCCTGGCAGAACCTGAAAATTCAGCTAAAATATCTACATATGCAACATCTTCCTGCTTTCTCTTCTCGACATTCATATAATTTTCGTCCCTTTGTCCCTTTGTAGTGGTTAAGTGTTTGAGTGTGGGTCGAACCCAGTTGGCTTAAATAAAAGTCATTTTTATCCCATGAAAGTCACGGACTGCATACACGAAACTTGGCTCGGGCACAAATAAAATTACAGTTGATCTGTGCAACTTATTTGTTTTAATAAACTGCCCCAATATCCGGTACTCCTGAAATATTCACTTTAGACCTTCGATCTCTTCGGCTCATGCCCCGAACTAGCATTACACTGAGTCTCCTAGAGTTCCACAGACGTCCATATCTTCAACTTTGGACACGGGAAATTGTGTCACTAGTCCTCTTCATTTTCTAATTACTAACAGATTCTGTTGTACTGATCGACCGGGAAATTGAAGCCGGGTATTTACGTCTTCTTTATATTCTAGAATGTTAAGCAGGTAAAACGTTTCGTTAATATTAGCAGTGAGTAGTTCGACTCCACCTCTTATTTAAGAACGTTTCCTTTCCCGCTTTCCAAAGAATAAATAATACAAAGAATCGTGGCACGCTTTGTTGTACAGCTTCCAAATAATGACAAATCTTTACACAATGATCGTGCTCGCTGCGACAACAACAATAAAAACGCAAGAAAAGTTTACGTGCAATATTGTCAATAAAAGGGTTATAGAACATTCTCCGTCTTGCCTCGATAATTAGTCTCCTTAAATTATCGTCACATTATTCAAGAAGCCAAAAAACTAATTTATCCAGTGTAAACTGATAAGATTTCCTGCGGGGGCTCGACCCCCTGATCTCCACCTTGGATACGTGCTGTGATCAATAATATGGTTATGGAAAATTATCTACCTTACCCCGATAATTATTTCTCTCCTTTAATTATCGTCGCATCTTTCAAGAGACCAAAAACCTAATTTTATCTAGTGTAAACTGAAAGTTTTCCCTTGGAAGGGGCTCGACCCCTTCCCCTGATCCCCATCTTGGATACATGCTATTATAAATAACAGAATTATAGAACATTTTCTGTCTTGCCTAGATAATTGTTACTCTCCTTAAATTATCGTCACATTATTCTAGAAGCCAAAAACCTACTTTATCTAGTGTAAACTGAAACATTTCCTGGGGGTCGACCCCCCTTATCCCCACATTGGACACGTGCTATTATCAATTACAGGGTTGTAGAAAAATTTACCTTGCCTCGATAATTATTTCTCTCCTTAAATTTTCATCACATTATTTTATTTCACACACAAGAAACCAAAAAGCTTCATTTTATCTAGTGTAAACCGAAAACTTTCAGGGGGCTCTAGCCGACTGAGCCCCCTTGGATACGTGCCTGAGTCAACGCAGCATTTGCTTCAAACTTATTCACAAAATTTTTCAATTATTTCAATTACTGTCCTCACTTGGTCCGTTTCGTGTTTGAATTAACTACACTTATTATTGTATTTTCTTCTCTGCGTTCTGAATATTAAAATAAATACTGAACATAAAACAACGAATATTATATTAATATTTAACTACACTCATTATTGCATTTTCTCTTTGCGTTCTAAATATTAAAGAAAATACTTAATATAAAACAACGGATTTTATATTAATACTCGCGTACTTTCGACGTGGCCTTTGGCCACGTCTTGCACGCTCGCATGCGTGACCTTCGGCCACGTTGTGGTCGCAATCATGTTATAGATGGGGTTCTTCATAGATCTTAATGACTTTGAAAATGTCTGCATGTTGTATTGGATGATGGGGAACATATGTATAAGTTTGAAAAGTTTAGAAAGTAACTTTATATGTGTATGGGCTCTAATAAGGTACAAATATTCAAACTATTTTTGTCTATTTTCTTCATAATGAACTGAGTAAATAATAACAGTTTCAACATAAGTAGTTGGATGTTTTGCATCAACGAATTGAATAGCGACTAAATTTAAAATGCAATATTTACGTATTTGGTTATTTTCACATTTTTGAACGTAATAGGATAATAACTGTTTTCCGTCATTCCCCTCAAATCCCTACCTTGCCTCTGTAATAAATTCTGATGCTCGTATTTTGAAATTCGAAAAGTCTAGCATAATTCCCTTACAGTAGCTTCCGGGGTGAAAATAAACTTTCTTTAAGTTCCCTAGCAACGTCCGTTTCCATGGACAACAACAGGCACGGCAAGCTCTAAGGAATTGCATGTCATTATACCCCCTAAACATTTAGTTAAAACAAGCACGATGTAGATATTTACGCATTGAGTATAACGTAATTGTATCTGGGCTGAAACTCCTTATTATGTAGATGTCACCCTTGTTTCAGGCACCTTTTCAAAGCCAGGAGTTGATTCATCTGTGTGCTATTGATCTGTGAGAAATATAATGTATCTGGACAATTAAGAATTGAAGGAAACAATGTGTGCAAAAGAAATGCCCTTGGCAACGGTTGCTAAGGACGTGAGAAAAGGGCATTTTCACCCTTAAGGAAGGGCCGATTGAGCGATTTTTTAATTTTCTCGGACTTTTGGGACGATTTCATGGGGGGTCGTAATCGGGCGTTTTTCGCCTCCGGGGCTTCCTTCATGGAGAACATTTATGTCAGTCAGTGAGTGAGTGAGTGGTGGGATTGGGGCTTTATATATATTGGATTTCGTCTATTACTACCTTCCACTGATGATATATTGCTTATTTCTCTAATAAGAACATATAACTAAAATCTCATGATTATCAATTTCCCTGATTTACTATTATTTCTTTTTTATCCACTAATTCACCTCTAACCAATATGGCGTCATCTCACATCGCGTACCCTAATCGACCTACCTGTATGTATCTACCTTGGTTATATTTACGCGGAGATCTGGCAACATGGCCCTCGGTTGCCATGGCAAACGGTGCTGCCATCTGTTTTCGAAAAATTATCACAAAAGTGCCTTTACTACGGCCTTAAGTGATTGTTTCTTGTAAATAACAATCGAACGTTTGCCTACTTTCCTACGGAGCATGGTTTTTTTTTTGGAGATAACATGTTTTTCTATGTTTCAAAGTGACAAGAGATGGATGTATTTGTTTCATTCTCGGTGTTTTTTCCTTACTTTTTCTATATTATTTTAATAACGTTATGGTTTACCTTCTTCTGGTCATCTCGCAACAATCGAGAGAATGGATGCGTCTAGTGAGGGAAATGATGAGGTATGACTAGTGAAGATAGAGAAGAGGCTCGTTTAATGGTTTCTTTACACTGTTCATTAACCTGCCACTTCCATCGATTGAAGTTGATAAAGAAACTATCGGACAATGTGTTTTGTCACAAGACACACGATTTTGGTATACCAGCTCTAAAAGGGAACTTTTTCTTCTCTTCCTACGTCTTTGGAAATATTTATTCCAATTGGAATTACGAGAGCAATATGAAATTTCAAACCCTAGAAAATGGTACGATTTAGGCAACTCACAGCTGCGTTCGTTAAAACTTTCGAATTGTTGCGACGAAGATTAAAATGTATTGTTTGATAGTTATTTTCAGATACATATTTCAGTATTTTATATTTATAATTTTCACGCACACTTTAAGAACTGTGCTAACCATCAACTTGAAGCAAAGTTGCCATCTCGACAGAGATGAATCATTTTGCGACTTGTCTCATTTCTTTTCATGACATTTTGTGGGGAAGTTTTTGTAACTTCTAAAAATCCATTCCGCGCTACTCATGACAGATGACGACTTTTTTGTCACAAGTTTCGGCTGGTTTCCAGGAAACTTATCGACGTTAATTTGGACTTTTTGGTCGAGATCGTCCAAGAGAGAGAGGCTGATTCAATTTAGTAAACTGTCATAATTCCGAGGATTTGACGAGATGCAGACAACTGGAGGAAATCTCATGATACCGGTAAGTAAGTGTGGAGAACAAAATGCGTCTAATTGTATATAACAAAGTGCAAATAATATGATTGGCACATTTCATATGTTTTGTTGCAAACTTAAACTACAACTAATTTACATCCTTTTCCTATTTAATTCATCTTCCATGGTGTAAAATAATGTAACGTTGCGTCGATTGATTGAATTAAGTTATTTTACGTCACTTTCCAGCCACTTTTGGCTAACGGTAACGATGGCGATCAATGGTAGTATGCTGAAATTACGCGACAGTCACAAATACACATGGCTGAAGGTCCAGGCGCCAGAACCTCGTTAGTAAGCAATATGTATTGCAGGGTGTACTACGCGGAAGAGAGCTTGACTTTTAACTGTCTTCACAAAGTTTGAACCCTCACACTCCAAATGTTAGGAACAATTCCCTAAAACTACCATTTTACTTTTTTACTTACCTAATCTTCTTTCCATTCTAGTTTATAGTAATTATATTATTCTCCTCATCAACCCTTTAGTACATTAACACAGAAAGGATATGAAAATACGTGATGTTACATAATGAAAGATAAACATTCTGTAACTGCAAAATATCTTAATAATTACATTAAAAAAAGCATACACGCTTAGAATTTTAGAATACGAATAAGGGTGTGTGTGTGTGTGTGTGTGTGTGTGTGTGTATACACTAATCATACCAGATGAAGAATAACTTTCAATTGAATAATTATAAATTGAAACTATAATTCTTCACTGTAAAAATATGCATTGTCTTTTACAAACTTTTTACACGTCTTGCTAATTCATTCCATTTCAAAATTAATACGATGTATAATGTATCATATCTTACAACATAATTTGAAATTTGCACCCTATTCGAACGATTTCTACTTTAACTTATGTTAGTATTCAAGATGTTTCTTTAAAATATAGTACATCAAGATTTGAAGTTACTGATTGTATCAAGTATATCGAGAACATGTAATTCAAATTGTAGTACTTACAATATCAAGCTTCTAGTCCATGTAGAAATGTAATAAAAAAAATATGACTTTAAAGTACAGCTACACACTACACAATGTAAAGTGCCCTTTTTAATTGGGTGGTGAAAGTCGGCTTCACACATTCAGAATCTCAACCATTTATGTAGGTGATGAGATGAGCACCACTTTCTGGTCGTAACTAGAGTCAGAGTGGATGAACCCCAAAGGCGCTATATGAGGAGGCATTGTAGTAAAATTTCTCGCCTGAAATCATCAGTAGTGGTATTTGTGGTATTACTAGGACGAGAAAGTACGAGGTATTGCCTGTACTAAAATTAGGTCAAAATGCCTATAAAAGCTCATTGCTCAAGTGTCCTCCTCTATCAAATTTAAGATTTTTGTGCAGAAAAAGTTTTTGAGAAAGTACGACCCCCCTTCTTAGATTGATTTGGCTACACCTGTATCTGTCAGATTGTTAGTCATAAGCTTGTTAAAAATATGTCCCTCTTGATACTGTTTTGGCTTCACTTAAAACTAATCCAAAAAGCTCATAAGAGTTTTTGATTACACAGTAGTACACTGTAATATAATCTTAAATACTTGTTCAAAACATTTTTGTAGTATTATGTTAATATGTTGACCTGGAATGTTCTGAATATTTTAATTTAGGACCAGGCTCAACTGATATATCTAATACTAAGACAATGCATTGTGCAGAGGTCTTCTAGAATTGCTCTGTTTGGTTTCGCGTAGGTATTTTTATTTTTTTGAGTTTCTCTGTTTGGTTTCGCGTAGGTATTTTTATTTTGCTGAGTGTCTGTTTGGTAGATACAGCGCGTAGGTATTTTTATTTGTTGAGTTTTTTTGTTTCGTAGATACAGCGTGTGGGTATTTTTTATTTGTTGAGTTTTATTGCCCTATTTGTTAGGTATAAGTTGTATTTATATTTTTACTTATCATCGAGTGGACATTAGAAAACAACAAACAGAATTTGATAAGCGACAACAACAGAGCCATCTATGTACAAATGTCTGAACTCGGTGAATGCTTGAGGGGGACAAGTTATTTTATTTTTCAGTACGTCAATATTTTTAACTCTTTTTGCTAGTGAATGGGTTAGGTGACTTGCAACGACGAAGGCCTTCTAGCAATACGAACTTAGTTTAAGCCGGCGTAATTCGCTAAAATATCTTGAAATTTATATATTTCTCATACCGCCGTATCTTGTTCTATTAGACCTCTTCAAGAAAATTGCCAATTAGTGGTAAAAGAGGATCCTAATAGGGGGTAAGCATACAATGATATGGGGATATGTGAATTGCGATCGATTGAATTGAAACTGGGATATTTTGCATTTTTTTAAATATGATAGCTAAAAAAAAACAGATTTTGATTGGCTACGTGGTGTTTTCTGATTGGTTTAAGTAAGCAAGATTTTTATTGGCTCTATAAATCTATATAAGTCAGAGCACAGTGCTGATATCTTACCTTTGCTGGATCGGCAGAGGAACCCACATTGCGGGGGATAAAACCTGGCTCTGCCGGGTTTCGCCTAGAAGCATATAATTTGGCGGAAAAACCCAAGTAAGGTCATAGAGTTTTTTATAGGGAATAGGTTGAATTTACATATCAGTTAGTGGGAAATGTTGTTGCAGTACTCCTCATACAAGTTTGTAAAGGAGTCTGATATCCAGCTTGTTTGTTGTAATCTATTCATATTTAGAGTTAGGCTTGCAGCTGTTGCAGTCTGTCCTAGTTTGTTATATAAGATCAATACATAACACATGGCATTAGGTCATTGCCTTTCTATGCACATCACGACATGCATGTCTGCATAGGTATTTGTGCTAGGTCAGTGCTTCTGTAGATCAATACTTATTCTACCTTCGTGCATGTAAGCTATTAACTTTACAACTTGTTACAGTTTTATTAAGTATAGAGTTTTGATTTAAACCCCAAGAAATCTGATATTTGTATGAATTTGTATTTGTATTGAATTTTGAATTTTTTCCCGAGAAAATTTATATATAAATACCAGAGCTGAAAAAAAATATTATAATTATAACTATTGTTTTTAAGTTATATTCTATCAATTATTGTAAGTTTAAAAGTGTTTTTTTCTAGTAAATAGAATCTTATTAAATTTTAACTTGATTGTGCGTTTTGTATTTTTCCCCGAGAAAATTTATATATAAATACCGAGAAACTTCTATTTAAATAACATCTTGTAAAAATGACAACTTGTATAACCGACTTACCACTTGAACTGCTGTACAAGATTTTTGAGTACACAGTCGACGGAGGTGAGGATGTTGCGAGGCTCGTTGAGTTAAGCAAAATAGTGCCTGAATTTCGTCCACCGTGCGAGATGATTTTTATGGTCAATCTTCGCAAAATAAGTGGTATGAAAAGCTTGCAGAATCCTCATTCTCTTTTTCGGGCTGCAGGCAAAAAGTTGGCTGATAGGATGGACGAGCTTCATGAGGCGAGGGAAGGAATGAGACGATATACGGACGATTGGTATGAGTCAAACGCGGAAACAGACAGCATTATCACACAACTCATCGCATTGACTGAGGCGCGAACTTTTTTTCTAACCTGACATGATATATAAATAAAATACTATTACTAACAAGGAGATAAATGGATTAACTTTTGCAGGCAACCAAATCTCATGAAATAATGATGAAAGATATGCTTTCTATTAAAAATGTAATTACTTATAAACATAGAATGCCCGATATTCTCGAAAAACGTAACCCCTCTTCCCTCCCTTCAAGAAGTCGAATCTTATTAAAATAAACAAAAAAAACATCAACATGGACAACAAACATGCATCACATTAAATAATAAACAACCTATTTTGTTTAGTTAAAAATTCTAAATTTAATATCTAATGAAAACACATGATAACAACTTATTTGAACTAGTTTCCAAATTCAAATATTTAGGAGTAATATTAACAAATGAAAATTATATTAAAGAGGAAATAAAATAAAAAGTAGGCTTAATTCAGGAAATGCATGTTACTTCTCTCTAAAAAACTAAAAGTTAAAATATACGAAACAAAAATTTTACCTGTAGTATTATATGGATGTGAAACTTGGTCGAACATATATTGAGAGTATTTGAAAATAAGATTGTTAGGAAAATATTTGGGCCTAAAAGGGATGAGAAGACAGGTTAGTGGAGAAGGTTACATAATTTATATTTATGTCCAGATATTATTAGAACAATTAAATAAAGAAGACTTAGGTGGACAGGCTATGTGGTACATCTCCATCTTCGTTTTGGTCCTTTACCATCAGGTTTCCCAACAAGAATCCTGTAAAATCTCCTTTATTCCTTTCTCATCGTGCCCACCTAGGTCTTCATGATTTAATCATCAATCTAATAATACTTGGAAACAAATATCAATTATGTAACCTTCACCATGCGACGGGCTAAATAAGATTAGTTTAAACTTATTGGTTTAAACCAAACAACGACGACTCAATAACTGAGTCTCATCAATCTTGCGACGAGCTACATGACATTCGTTCAACTTATTGATTTAGACCAGATAACAACGACTCAATAACTGAGTCTCAACGATCTTGAAACGTGCTAAATGTCATTAGTTCGAATTATTTGTTTTAAGAAACTTTGCCTGGTAGCGCTGGTGACGTGTGCAGATCGCTGGAAATTTAATTTCTATACCTTCAGATTCCAAATAGTAAATACTTGATTTACAACTAACAATAACCACTTTCCATAGTAACAACACTAACCCAATTTACACATGCGAAATTCCCCCCTTCTGAAAAAGAAGAATTAATTATTTAAGCATTTTCACAAACAACCAAATACAAATGAAAGAAAATGTTGAAGTACGCAAATATAAACACAAGAAACAATGAACCTATTTATTGAGTTGAATATAACACATGTTTCCTGCTTATGAAAGCATTATCAATCAGTCCTTATTGAACTATGAGACGTGAAATAACTGTCGATACGTGATCGAAAAAATTACCATTTATAGTCATTTAGCATGCACCTTTTATGTTATATAAAATTGGTTACAAAAGTCCCTATTACTTCCTAAAATTGACGTAAAACCAAACTTGGAACATGCTCCTCATTTATTTTGGCATGTACTGTACGTTTCTTGAACGAGAATAGTTCGTTTTATGTGTGCACACAACCTTTTTCAGACATGGCGTCGATGGCCATTTTGTAATTATCGCATGGTTTGTAGCGAGTACTAGTACCGTGTCACATAAGTTCCGACACACGCGAGATAGCTATCTATTAAACGAACTTTGCTTATCCGTAGGTACCACGATTTGCGAGAATTTTCTTCTTCTCAAAGTCACTTAAGGAAATTTAGTTTCCTTACCTTGTGTCTCGGGAACGAAGAATCCAGCATGCACGAGTCCACTCCTTACCTCTCTGGGAAC
The DNA here is from genome assembly GCF_977018435.1 of Lepisma saccharinum. Classification (NCBI taxonomy): domain Eukaryota; kingdom Metazoa; phylum Arthropoda; class Insecta; order Zygentoma; family Lepismatidae; genus Lepisma; species Lepisma saccharinum. The sequence goes on from NW_028142925.1 coordinate 1,256,120, forward strand.
CGAGAGCTCGACTCCCTTCCAACGTTTTTTCTGCGTTGTACTTCTACTCCATGCTTTTATCCGCCGTTTTATCCTAACAGCAGACGTCAGATTCGTCCAGAAACCACTGGAAACAATCACAATTTCCTCAACAGTCGTGACATATCTTTCTCCACTCCATTTTTCTTTACCGGAAGTCCATTTTCGATCACCGCGCACCCCTATCGATAACTACCATCCTTTTTCGCAGAGCACAATTGTCTTTACCAATCAACAATTTACATGATTTAGAAACCACACGTTAACAAATATGTGTATGCGTTAAAAAACCTATTGTAATGCTTATTGAGATAAACTTTTTGCTATTAATTAAACAATGGCATCTAGACCAAAACGCTGTAAATTTTATTATTTTCGGCCATTACTGCGAATTGCCCATGCGTGCAGTGGCCGACACATCAAAATGTCCTTGTGCATAAGCAAACCTCGAGCAAATCGGATATCAAACAAAGGAATTTACAATTTAAATACGCACAACGGTCAGAGCCATCTAGCGACTCCTCGCGTAACTACGAAAGCAACAAAGTTATTATACTGCATAGGCATTCCACCTATCGTGAATTCTCTACACTAGACGAGTTTATCGTCTTAGGACATAAGTTGGGCTTCTTTACCCCAGCAAACACACACGAAACTCAAGTTTCCAGAATGCCTTATGACAGCTCGTCATAACCATTCACTTGTTTCTTTATCTCTTTTAAGCTGAAATATTTTCCTAAGAATCTTATTTTCAAATACTCTTAATGTCAATGCAAGGGATCAAGTTTCGCATCCACAGGCACAATTACTGTTATTGTATATTTTAACATTTAGTATCTTAGATATTAAACAAGAAGACAGAGAAAAATAACATGCATTAAGCTTTCTTTTTTCATTTCTTCTTTAATATCTTTTTCATTTGTAAGTATTACTTAAATTTAACTTAATTTCTATTAAACAAGTTAGTTTCGACCTGTACTTTTCTCTTTACTAACTTTCTTACTTGCTTTTAAAAATATTTTAGCATTATTCTTAATTGTATTTACATCATCTGCATATGCTAAACAGTTGAGTCACATTACTTCGTTAGTGTTTTTACCTTCCTAACAGCATATTCTAAGGCAAAATTAAAAAAGCAATAAATATGATGCATCTTTGTTTTATAACCTTTCATAAATTTTACATTTGTCAGACATATTAACAAGATTCATAGGTATTCCAAATTCGAATAATTTATCTTTTTAGCATATTTAAATTCAATCAAGTTAGTTTCTAGAACTATAGGTTCTGCTTCATTTATTTCTGATTTATCTCCTACATGAACATTTAAAAAGTCATTAAAGCAATTCTTCCATCTATTTAAAATAGTCAGCTATTTTTCATCAAGTTTACTTTAGGTTGCCACCCCTTTCTAAATTCATTTGCACCTCTGATACTTTTATTTCAATTGCGTCGATTTTACTTTTCAAGTAATTTCTTTTTTGTTGTTACTTCTAAACATGATGTTCTTTAACCACCTAAGTCTATTTCTATTAGGTTATGCGGACCATTGCTTACTTTTTTCTTGGTTTATACATTATTTAACTGTTGATTCTATTCTATTATGTACGTACTCTCAATTCTTATTTAAGTCTGTTTAATTTAAATACTGCAGATTAAAAAAAATATACAATTGTATAAGTTAAGGTTCATTACGTAGAAATAAATTTCATTTTTAAAAAGTTCATTCTATGCCAGAGATTGTATTTTTTTTATAGTGCCATGTGATTTCATAACTAACTAACTATCTCTCTAGTCTTCTTAAACCCAAAGGTTCGTAGCTGCAGCAACACAGGCCTTCCATCTATCCATCTATATATTCTTAACAATCCCTAGCAATTTCCTTTAGATCTATCTCAATATTGTCCTTCTATCTTCGTCTTGGCCTCCTCTTACCATCAGGTCTCCCAACAAAAATCCTGTAAACTCCTCTTTCCTCTCCCATTCAGGCTTTGTACCACATAGCCTGTCCACCTAAGTCTTCTTTATTTAATTGTTCTAATAATATCTGGACATAAATAATAAATTATGTAACCTTCTCCACTAACCTGTCTTCTCATCCCTTTTATGCCCAAATATTTTCCTAACAATCTTATTTTCAAATACTCTCAATTTATGTTCGACCAAGTTTCACATCCATATAATACTACAGGTAAAATTACTGTTTTGTATATTTTAACTTTTAGTTTTTTAGAGAGAAGTAACATGCATTTCCTGAATTAAGCCTACTTTTTATTTTATTTCCTCTTTAATATAATTTTCATTTGTTAATATTACTCCTAAATATTTGAATTTGGAAACTAGTTCAAATAAGTTGTTATCATGTGTTTTCATTAGATATTAAATTTAGAATTTTTTAACTAAACAAAATAGGTTGTTTATTATTTAATGTGATGTATGTTTGTTGTCCATGTTGATGTTTTTTTTTGTTTGTTTTAATAAGATTCGACTTCTTGAAGGGAGGGAAGAGGGGTTACGTTTTTCGGGAATATCGCGCATTCTATGTTTATAAGTAATTACATTTTTAATAGAAAGCATATCTTTCATCATTATTTCATGAGATTTGGTTGCCTGCAAAAGTTAATCCATTTATCTCCTTGTTAGTAATAGTATTTTATTTATATATCATGTCAGGTTAGAAAAAAAGTTCGCGCCTCAGTCAATGCAGTAGTTGTATTGATGCTATTATAAACTCAGGAAAGGAAGAGCTCCCCTCAAGCAGATTTACCTACACTTAAACCTAGCTCAACATGCCCATATGAGCTTTTTGCTCAAGTGTGGAACCCCCTCTAATCCAAGAATTTTTGTAAAAAAGCCCTCATGGATTCCATGAGAAAGGAAGAGCCTCTCAGATTGATTTGCCTATACTTACAAAAAGGCACTTCTGTGAGATTGTTGTCCATAAACTTGTCAAAAATTGATATTTTTTTTGCCCATACTTAAAACTAGGCCAAGACACACACACATACACACACATACACACTCATATAGACACATATTTACTTCCAATTTAAGTTTAATTGGACCCCCAGCCTCAACTTGCATATCCAATATTAAAACAATGTAATATGCAGAGACCCTCTAGAATTGCTCCGTGACTCTCTCATTTCTTACATCATAAACATATGATTTTTCTCCTATGAGAATAACACTACATATGGTGTCATCAGGTAATGCCTCATGGAATTCACAGACAATTTTAATATTTGTTCTGTCATTCACCACAACCTGTTTTCTTTTTGAAGTGTTAATTACAAACATGGGTCTCTGTGCTTTGAATTCATCTGGTGTGTAATACATGTCAGTATTGCCAATTGTAGAAAACAGTAAACAAAATTTGCTTGTTTTAGAGATATTCCAGTATTTGATAAGCAACAACAACAGGGGCCATCTATGTGCAAATGTTTGAACTCGGTGAACACTTGGGAACAAGTCAATATATCAATATTTTTAACTCTTACTGGTAGTAATAGGGAATGGTAGTAAGCATTAGACAAAGTACTTTGGAGCCGAATATGCCTTTCTTAAGACGTCGTATATTACTAAAATATCTTTAATTCACATATTTCTCATACCGCCATATCTTGTTCTATTAGGCCTCTTCAAGAAAATTGCCAATTAGTGAAAATTAATTGAGCACAACAGCAAAAGAGGTGCTAATAGGGCAAGCATACAATGATATGGGGATATGTGAATTGTTGGTTTCTTCGATTCAGATAAATGGATCGAATTGAAACTGGGATATTTTGCATTTTTTTATACAAAATCTGATATTTATTACATCCAGCTTGTTTGTTGTAATCTATTCATATTTAGAGTCAGGCTGTCCAAGTTGTTATATAAAATCAATACACATGGCATTAGGTCAGTGCCTTCTGGGACATGCATGTTTTTACAGGTATTTGTGCTAGGTCAGTGCCTCTGAAGGCCGCTGCTTTCTTCTCAAGACCCAGTTCTCAACCGGCCTGGGAATCAATATATTGATTTGTTCTATTGCATTCAGCAATTCTATTAGCAGCTCTTGCAGTCTTATTAGTATTTTTATTGCCAGTTGGAGGAGCAGTTCCTCAAATTCTCGCATGGCGCTGTGAGCATCGGATTGCTGTGAGCATTGGATCAATACATTAGTACCTTGGATTCCCGAGGTATGGGTGTGTAGGGGTGGGGGCGGCATTGTGATACGATCAATACTTGAGGAAGTTTTATTTGCCTTCAGCAATTGCCTTGATGGATTAGTTCCTGCGAGCGCCAGGGCATGGCGCTGCGGTATGGATTGCATGTACACCCAGCAGAAAAATGGGAGGTACGCACAGGAGAAAATACTCCAGCCATGCAGAATCACCCCCATAAATATAATTATCCTAGGATCAAAATTAGTGACAGAATAGAGAAACAAAAATTATAATAGGGCTTGGATATAGCTACCAGCCATTATATTTTTATTTTAAACATAAAAGCCAAATTTTTGGCAGGGGGGCCAAAGTGGTTCCTAAATACAAATCTCAAGAACTAATTGACATAGAGCTATGCAGTTTTTTTGTCTGCACTGAACCCAACTGATTAAGCATAGAGATTAGATTTGAAACCCAGGAAATTTTATATAAATACCAAAGCCAAAAATATTAAGTGTATACACACATACACACATACACACACATACAAAGCACAGTGCTGAACCCAACTTATATTTTTTATCCAGTATAAAGTTTTGAATTGTATCCCAGGAAATTGTATATAATAAACAAACAACAAAAATGCCAAATCAAAAATATTGTAATCAATGCAATAAAAATATATTTAGCTCTAATTGGGCTAGACACCAAAAGATTTGTAACCCAGACAAATGCAGAGCTCCCACAAAAATTTGCCCCAAATGCAATAGAAAATACAGCATGCAATACTTTACATATACACATAAAGATACTTGTTCTGTACAGTCATCAATATTGCCCTCACAACCATCCACATCTGGTCTGAAAAGAAAGCATGAAGCACCTCTTAATGCCAGAGCAGCAAAGCAGCCACGCTATCAACCCATCCATAGCAGTTTTAATGCCCAACTTAGGGATTATCGGTTTGTATCAGAGCCAAGATGCGGCATTGAGAATTTTTTGAACAGTGTAAAACCTGATGTACAGTCAATTCTAAATGCACAAAATGGCTCTTATAAGCTCTCTCTCAAATTGTTTGCACAATATAAGAAACCAAACGGCACAAAATTTACACAGCCCCACATAACAGAAACTGTACCTGTATATTCAAATACAAATTTAGACAGAATAATAAGCAGTTTGATGGATCAATTGAACATTGAACACTCTGAATTTGCGGCAAAAGAATCTGGATGGAGCCTATGCGGTTCTCCACACAAGTTATATGTTAATATTTCTGAATTCAGCCCATTACAAGGATCTACATATCTGCCATTACCTGCCAATATTAAAAACAAAAGAGCCGTGGTTAATATTGAAAATACCGACCAGAAATGCTTTTTGTGGTGTATATTAGCTGCTCTGTTTCCAGTTTCAAGAAATTCTCAGAGAATAACTTATTATAAACAACATGAACACTTTTTTGACGATGCAATGGAGGGTTTGGAATATCCAATGTTAGTTCAGAATATTGATAAATTTGAAAAAAGGGCCAGAGACATGAATGGCAAACAATTATCTATTAATGTATATATTTGCTCCACTGGCAATTGCTTGATAAAACCTCTCAGAATCAGTGTATTTGATGATGATTCTGCTGTTCCGATTAATCTGCTCTTAATTGAAGGGGAAGATACACACCATTACACTCTGATACATAATCTTGAAGCTTTAGTCAGAACACAACTAGACAAATCTAATAGAATATTTAAGTTGTGCAGAAGATGCTTAACTGTATTTGATGGTCAAAAAATGGTAAATGGGGTTCGGGAAAAAAATGCAGAAATTGCAAAAAACAAGTTAATTGAGCATCTGAAATACTGTAAAAATCATAAACCTGTTCATATGGTGATGCCTAATCCAAGTGAAAATGCAAAATTCAAAAAGTTTGAAGCCTTGTTGGAACACCCAGCATATATTGTCTGTGATTTTGAATCAAACCTCAAATCTCTTGCATTTTGTAGCCCAGATCCTGAAGAATCTTCTATTACACCATACCAGCTACATGAACCTTCCAGTTTTTGTTATGTGGTTGTACAGGATGGTGTTGTTAGTAAAGAATATTCATACATGGGGCCAGATGCCATCAAAGAATTTGCACATAGAATAGAAAATGAGTGCCGTGACATAGCATCTAATATTTTATTAAAATCAGAACCCATGTTGCCTTTAACAGAGGATCAGATTGAAGATTTCAACAATGCAGAAAAATGCCCGGTATGTGATTCTGAATTTTCAGATACAAATATCAAGGTGAAACACCATTCTCATAGAGATGGTAAATTCTTAATGGCCCTGTGTAATAGCTGCAATATTAAGATCAAGAGACCAAGATTTGTCCCCATATTTTGCCATGGTGCATCCAATTATGATTTTCATCATTTGATCAGGTACGAGGGGTTTGAGAAGCAGAATTTAAATATTTTAGCTGAAAATGATGAGAAATATATATCTATTAGCAAAACAATTAAAGTTAATGGTGTTCCTATTCACATGAGATTTCTTGATTCTTACAGATTTTTACCTGCTAGCCTGGATACACTGGCCACTCAATTATCTGATGATCAATTCAAAATCACACGTGCATTGTTTCCAAATCAGGACCTGAAATTAATTAGGCGAAAGGGTGTATATCCATATGATTATGTTACAGATTTTTCTAAATTTGATGAGTGTTCCCTGCCACCACAAGAAGAGTTTTACAGCAAAATCAGAGGTTCTGGAATCACTGATGAAGATTATCACCATGCCCAATTGATGTTTAACAATTTAAAATGCCGGACATTTCGTGATTATCACATGGCATATTTGAAACTTGATGTGACCATCTCAGCAGATATAGTGCAGGCATTCAGAAAATCTTGTATGCAAAATTATGGACTGGACCCAATATATTTTTTCAGTGCCCCGGGCCTAGCATGGGATGCAATGTTTTTAAATACCAAAAAGCAATTGGATCTGATCCAAGATCAAGATATGTATCTGTTTATGGAGCAATGTATAAGAGGGGGCATGGTGCAATGTTCCCAGAGATATGCCAGAGCAAATAACAAATATATGCCCGATTATGATCCAGCACTGCCATCAAATTATATATTGTATGTGGATGCCAACAGCCTCTATGGTTATGCCATGATGCAAAAACTGCCATATGCAGGGCTTGAATGGGTTGAAGATTTTAATATTGATGATCTTAAGGACTTTGATGACCGTGAACATGGCCTCTTCTTAGAGGTTGATCTGACAATTCCTGATGATTTGCATAACAAATTTTCTGATCTGCCCCCAATTCCCGAGGTTCAGTGCTCACCTGGCTCTAAACAGAAGAAGCTCATGATGACTCTGGAGCCAAAACAGGGTTGTGTCACATATTACAAGAACCTCCAGTTCCTGATGAAACATGGTGTTCAAGTGACCAAACTTGGAAAAGTTTTGAGATTCAGGCACTCAGAATGGTTGAAACCATATATTAATACAAACACGGAGCTTCGAACATCTGCAAAGAGCGAATTTGATAAGACCTTGTTTAAATTGATGGTGAATTCTGTATATGGCAAAACAATTGAAAATGTCAGAAAACATACCGATGTTAAAATAATTACTGACCCCAGCCGGAGCAAAAAATTGATTGCAAAGCCTAATTTCAACTACAGAAGAATTTATGATGAAAATATGGCACTTTTCAACATGAGAAAAACAAAAATTAAGTTTGATAAACCTATTTATGTAGGGGCTGCAATATTGGAATTGGCCAAATCACATATGTTAACATTGTATTATGATGTGTTGAAACCTTTTTATGGTGATAATGTAAAACTGATGTACATGGACACGGATAGTTTTATTCTTGATATTAAAACAGAAGATGTTTATAAAGATATGACCCAGCCTGAATTGTTTCAATACTTTGATACCAGTGAACATAAAGTGATTCAATACCACCACAACAAAAAAGTGCCTGGCAAGTTAAAAGATGAGACACTTGGTGATGTTATTGTGGAATTTGCTGGGTTAAGTGCCAAGATGTACAGTTTTAAAACATGTGATGCTGTTGTCAAAAAGGCCAAGGGCATTGGCAAAGTAACTGTGGAAAAAGAGCTCCAATTTGAAGATTATAAAAATTGCCTCAAATTATGTAGCACAATCAGAACATCAGAATCCAGAATTCAGAGTGTGGATCACTTATTGACTTCAAATGTTGTAAGAAAAGTGGCTCTGGACCCACATGATGATAAGAGATGCATTTTATCATGTGGCATACATACTTTACCATGGGGGCATTGTGATTTGAAAAATGGCAATCAATGCCCAATTACAGAGCATGATTTGAAATAAATAAACATGCCTATGAACTTATTTGGGTTCAAAAAACGGGCTATTATGGAGCTGCCAGCACCACAACCCTCTTCTGATATGCTGTCTAAACTGAGTGGCTTGTTAATTATTCATCTGAACAGCATACTTACAGATATTGATGATGAAACAGGCAAAATATTGTACATATTTAACAATAATTTAAATCATTACCAATTACCTGTAGGTGGGCAATTGCAATTTATTACAACCCCTGAGGGTGATGTTAAAATTTCAGTAGGGAGAAATATTTATAGAATTAAGCACTCAAACATGGTTTCTGGCACTGTTTATACTGTTTCTGCTGGTGACTGCTTATATATTGAGGTCCCTGGATCTTATGACAAGCTTATACCTTTTTTTATAGAATTAAGAATCAGATATTCAATAATAAATAACCACTAAACAAAATGCCTAATGATATATTTGGCCATACAAGACATGAAGATCACAGTGATGAGATTCTGATGCTTGATGTCAGAGTCAAGAAATTAAGAAGTGATTTACAAGCTTTACAAACAACACTCAATGCCAGTCTTCAATTAGAAATTACAAATTTGCAATCACAATGCATGGACCCTCTTCTTAAAATTGATTCTGAACTCAAATTGTTGCTTCAGAAATATACTGATTTGGCCACATTGGATAATTTTCAAAGTTTGGAAGAGGCTGTAGCAGCTCTTCAAGCCAAATTTAAGACCCAGGCTACCAACTCTGAGCAATTGAAACAACAATTGGAAGAGCAAATAAATAATGTCCAGGCACAGCTCCAAACAATTGTCAAAAGCATAAAATCACAAGAAGATTTTGATCTAGTGATTTCCACTCTAAAGGAACAGATTCAGTCACTCCAAATACCTAATCTGGACCCTCTGCACAATGCCATAACCGAGGTTAAAGAAAAAATTGAGACACTTGAAAATTTTATGAACAATTTGCCATCTTCTGATGCTTTGAATGCAATAACTCGCAGTGTTGCCAACATTAAGCTGCAACTTGAAACATATGAAGATTTTGGAAAAATTCAAAGTACCATAACCCATCTTGAGGGTACAATAGCAGCAGTGCAAAGTGATTTGGCAAATGTACTAGAATCCAGATTGCCTGGGATTGTAGACACACTTGTCAGTGTCCAGCAACAAATCACAAAGCTTGAAAACCTCAACACTGAATCTGAACTATCTCATTTTCATCATTTGATCGATGATATTCAAACAAAGCTTGAAATTTTACAACAATCAACACCCTCTCAGGCAGATATAACTCTGCTCCAAAATGCTATGCAAAATGTGGCTGATGCTTCTGAATTAAACAATGTAAAATTGGCACTTGAATTTTTGCAAAATACAGTATCAAATCTGCCTACATCACAGGAACTTAAAAATATTAAGAGGGCAGTGAATCGCATATTGAAATCAGAAGATATCAAGAATATCCAGACAGAGATCAAACAACTCACTCAGACAGTGGCCACTCTACCAACCAATCAACATATTAATGAACTGCATGCCCTGTTTGAGGATATCAGAAGACAGGTCCATGATCTTACTGCTCAAAATTCAAAATTGGCAGTTGTTGAAAATTTACAGCAAATTGTAGCTAATATCAAGCAGCAGCTAGGGACCATGGAATCCAATCAAGCAAATGCTCTGTCTGTTTTTGCCACCCAGCTACAAGAAATTGTGCAACAATACAAGAAACTTGCTGTGGACATAAGAATCAAGCCGGGGCACGATGAGATTGTTAGGACCATCAATGAGCACCTTGAATCTGTAACAAGCAGATTGCTCACAGCAGAAAAAGAAATAACAGGCATAATCGAGAATCCAAAACATACAGTAATTCTTGAATTGTACAGCATCCCCAACAAAGAATATGATTCACCATTTACACCAGGTGGCAAAATATATATGCTGTCCCCTGCACAATTTTATTACCAATTTTTTGTTGGGGGCACATTGAGACCAATCAAGATCAAATATTGGCATCAGCCACAGGCACACCACTACCCTACCCTATCAATAACAAATGCTGACAACAATTTGAAAATCACCAGTGTAGAGTTGGAGGATTTTACAGATCCCAATACATTAGAAACAGCATATGTTGAAGATGATGGCTCTCTGGAATTTAAAATACAAATAGGGGACAAATTATATTTAGAAAATCCTGCCGTATCAGCTGCTGAACACCCCATAGTTGCAATATTCTTGTTTACATATTATGTCTAGACAAATTATTGTTGATGAATTACACAGACAAGCCAGACATAATTATAAGAGACTCCCAGTAGTCACAAAGGGCATAGATGATTTATGGCAAAGCGACTTGATTGAAATGGCAAGTGGACAGTTGAAAAACTTAGACAAAATCAACAAGGGCTACAAGTATCTACTCACTGTAATAGACACATTTTCAAAATTTGCCTGGGCTGTGCCACTCAAATCCAAGACTGGAACATGTGTTACAGAAGCCATCAGAACAATCATCAATCAGAGTGGAAGATCTCCGCGCTATTTGCAAACAGATAATGGCAAAGAATTTTATAATTCTGTGTTTCAACAATTTATTAAAAGCCAGGCAATAAAACATTATTCGAGTTACAGTGATCTCAAGGCCTCAATTGTAGAGAGATTCAACAGAACCTTAAAAAATCTTATGTATAAACAATTTACCCTCCAAGGTAATTATAAATGGATTAATATTCTTCCAGAACTTCTACAAAAATATAACAATTCTGTCCATTCCACAATCAACATGAAACCCTCTGAAGTAACTTCATCTGATGAGCAAAAATTGATCAGTACTGTTTATTATCCTAAATATCAGCCAACAATAAGAAAAGCCAAATACAAGATTGGGGATCAAGTAAGAATAAGCAAATATAAGCACTTATTCAAGAGAGGCTTCACAAGAAACTGGAGCACTGAATTATTTACAGTGGTTCAAGTTAAACCCGGGACCCTTAACACATATATAATAAAGGATCATCGAGGAGAAATTCTCAAAGGCAGGTTCTATGAAGAAGAGCTCAGCAAAACTAAACAGCCTGACACATATCTCATAGAAAAAATCATCCGCAGAAAAGGCAACAAGTTACTTGTCAAATGGCTGGGACTCCCAGAACACAGCTGGATCGATGCAAACAAAGTAATAATATGAACACCTGGGATGTTATAAAAAGGCTGCCAGAACCTGAACAGCAGAATAAGAGAAATGGCAAATTGCTCCCTGATAATATTAGGTGTCTTATTGTTGGGCCATCTGCTTGTGGTAAAACTACACTAATAGTTGATAATTTTTTATTGGCACCCAACTGGTTAGACTGGAAAAACAGGCACTTGTATGTCTTCTCTAAGAGCTTGGAACAATTAAAATATCAGCAGTTGATGAAGTTATATGATGGATTGGATATTGCCACTTTTGAACCAGATGTTAAGCCACTTCATGACTGTCTTGATAACTCTGTTGTTGTGTTTGATGACATTATACTGGATAATCAAAACAAGGTTAGAAATTTTTTTACACAGGGCCGACACAAAAACATTGATTGCTTCTACCTGGCACAGACTTTTTCAAAAATACCCAAGCAGCTGATCCGGGACAACAGCAATTTTATATGTGTATTTCATCAAGACCATACCAACCTGAAACACATACATGATGAATATGTAGGTGGGGACCTGAGCTACAATGATTTTTCCAAGTTTTGCAGTGGATGCTGGAACCAGGACAGTTATGGGTTTGTCACAATTGATATGACAAGAACACCTAATACTGGCAAATACAGAAATAAAATCAACAATTTTCTAGACGTTGAAACGTATATAAATAACCATGAAAAGGCCAATTATTGATGATCTTAAGTTAAGAGATTATCTTGTAAAAAGATTTAAGGGATGGAAATCAGAGAACCGAGGAATTTATGAAAAACACAAACAAACAGAACAGCCTATTATTGACGCTATTGGTGAATTAGGTAAAAATATCAAAACTGTTACAGAGCAAAATCAAAATTTGATCACAGAGCTTGTACCTGTAGCTGCAAGGAACATATTAGATTATCCATTCACCCCACTTTCCAGTATTCATACACCTAGTCCTATTGCTCCTAGAAGAATTGAAGCTACTCAGGATCCTATTGAATTGGGTCTTCTTGCTCAAAAATATTTAACCACACCTAAAGACAATAAAGATGAGGTTTTTGGCTTATATGCTGACACAGAGCTTGATGGCAGCATTATTCATAGAATTGGCAATTTCAGAGTAACATTTATGGGAGATGATATAATTGTATATTCAGAATCTCGACTTGGAGAAAAAGGTGCTTTTGTTAAGTACACCGGAACACCTGGATTGTGGGAACTGATGACTAGGAAAAGGCCTGGCAGCTATACAGATCAGGATTATGAGGATTACAAAGAAATATTAATAAAATCAGATGCCCTATACCAGAACAATGATCCCACACAAAAAAGAGTCAAGTCGAGCAGTGGGGCAAAATACAACAACTTAATCAAGCCCATATGGTCACAGATCAAGACTGGCAGTGGAATCAAACAATACAACACCCTGCCTAAAGAATTTGTGTGGGTTGATGATGTCAGGAAACTTGTAGATAGGTTATTGGTGATTGCTGGGGAGGAAAATGCTGGGAACAACAATTTTTACAATGAAAAGGTTGGAATTATGGACATGATAAGCACAAAATTGTCTAATTTTATAGTGAATGACACTAAGGGGATTGGATATCTTATAAAAATTATTAATACTCTACCACCTAAATTTTGGAATATTTCCGAGGGCCGGGGCCTTGTTAATGACATTATAAACAAGCTGCCATTTGAACTACATATTCCAGGCTATCAGTATTGTGGTCCAGGCACAAAACTGGATCATAGATTAAACAGAGGGGATCCTGGTGTTAATCCTTTAGATGCTGCTTGTAGAGACCATGATATTGCATACAACACACATTCTGATCTTGACAAGAGACATGTTGCAGACAAGAAATTAGAAGAGGCTGCATTTGGTAGATTTGTAAGCAAAGATGCTTCTTTGAGTGAAAAAATAGCGGCATTGGGAACCACCATAGCTATGAGCACCAAACAAAAATTGGGGTGGGGGTTGTGAATATGTATATAATAAACCTACAATGAAGGCCAAGGGTGTTATGTATCAAATACCTTATGCAGGTCTTAAATCTCTTAAAACTATTGACAGCCTTTTGACCAAAAAGCAGCGCAAGAAAAAAAGCTCTTGTATTGCAAAGGGCCATGGTATGAAATTGTTGCTTAGCACCCCCCAATTAAAAAAATTACAGCAATCAAGAAAAAAATCACGTGTGGGGGGATTTATATTTACCATCCCTGCCATCTTAGCTGCTCTCGGGGCTGTGGGGAGCTTGGCTGGGGGATCAGCCGCCATAGCAAAAACAGTAATAGATGCCAAGAAGAATAGGGCAGAATTAGATGAGCAGAGGCGCCATAACCTGGCAATGGAGAAACAAGGCAAAGGTGTTAAGAGAGCCATGAATAAGTTTAAAAAAAACAAGAACCGCTTACAAACCAAGATATTGAAGCTTTAATCAATCCACTGGGCATCAAACATTTTAGAGGTGTGTACATGTCTGATTCTTTGCCGGAACAACCACTCAACAAAGAGTGTGGCATTGTTAATTTGGATAAGTACAAAAATCAGGGCACTCACTGGATTTGTTATCTTAAATATTTAAACAACGAGGCATTTGTGTTTGATTCATTTGGAGGTGTTCCACCTGAAAATTTAATAAAATATCTAAATTCAGCTAATCTTTATTACAATAATGTCCGTGTTCAAAATTTCAAAGATGTTAATTGCGGACATTTGTGTTTATCTGTTCTTAGATATATGTCTCAAATAAATAAACCATCAATTGAAGATTTTCAAAAGGCCTTGTGGTATCTGAAACATCATGGGGGTATTCCATCTCACCAGCCAAAATTCAATATTGAAACTCAAATTACATGATGACATAGTGTATCCCAAAACAATAGCTCTCAGGGCATTTTACGGCATGTACCTGATCCCTAATATTACACACCACAACAATACAATTGCAGTAGGGGATCAAAAAATTGTCATCACTCCAGGGCAATATAATCTATCTACTCTAAATGCTCAATTACCCAGAGGTGTAGTGTTAAGTCAAAATTCTGTCACTCACAGAGTAGAGATTGTATCTGCCACAGAAACAGTGGATCTGGGTACTATAGGAGAGCTGTTAGGCTTTGAGAACAACACAAAACTTGAACCGGGCATCAAACACACTGCCATAAATATACCTAAATTCTTAGCCATAGAGACTCTCAATATTCACTGTAATGTGGCTGAGGGTATGATCACCAAATCAAATGGCATAGGCACTCACAAACAAACTGGCATCATTGCAACATTCAAACCTAATTCTGAATTCATGGAGCCCATCATCTACAATCCATCCCCAACATTATATTTTCCTGTGTGTCATAACAGAATAGATTACATTGAATTGATGGTCACTAATGAAAAAGAAGAATTAGTTGATTTTGCTGGAGCCACAACAACTGCTATCATAGAGATTAACATTTAAATAAAAATACATACAATGGAAAATATTGAGAGTTATGAGCTACAATCATTCCCCCCAAACAGGAGGACATTTGCAAATTTAAATCAACCCAACACAGAAATTGAGGTTGATCTTGATGTAGGGGATGGATTTATACACCCCCACAGAGCAGATCTATACATCAAATTTGATGTTGTAAAGCTCGATGGTACCGATTATCCGGCAAATTCAAATATAAGACTTGTAGACAATTTTGTGCCGCATCTATTCTCTGAAATTGAGATCAGAAAGCATGGTGTTGTTATAAACAGAGTGGATTATCCCGGCATTACCTCCACAGCTTTGGCCACATTAAAATTATCCAAAACCGAGGCTTCTTACTACAAAATAGGTGGATTTGAGGCTGGTGATAAGATATTATCTAAAAACCACACAGTGCTGTTCCCCATGCGCCTGTTGCCAGGATTCTTCTCAGATTACAAAGAAATTATGTGGAATGGTGGTTTAAGAATCACATTTAGAAGAGCTGCCAATGATAATAATGCTTTGATGAGGTACAGTGCAATAAACCCTACAGGGGAAGCTCTGCCCAATACCCTACCTGATGAAGGCAAATGCATTATTCAGACCATGGAGTTAAGAATCCCTGTTGTTGAGTATGAGGCCAGCTATGGTCTTAAATACAAAGCAGATATAATAAAAAATCCACAGGTTCCTCTGCAATTTTATACATATCAATGCGTACAGAAGCCTGCATCTGGTACCTATTATGAATTTGATGCCACAAATTCATTCTCCAGCATTCAATATGACATGCCTGATTTTGTAGTGGTACTGTTTCAGACTGGGAGACACAATAATCAGGAAAAAAATTCAAGTAAATTTGATAACTGCAACATCAAGAACATATATCTTAAAAATGGCAGAAATGAGGTATTTCCTAGAGAAAATTACAATTTAGACATGTCCAAGGATGATTTCCTCAAATTATATGAGGCTTTTTCTTCCTTCAAACGTGTCACTACAGGCAATACTGACATGTATTACACACCAGATGAATTCAAAGCACAGAGACCCATGTTTGTAATTAACACTTCAAAAAGAAAACAGGTTGTGGTGAATGACAGAACAAATATTAAAATTGTCTGTGAATTCCATGAGGCATTACCTGATGACACCATATGTAGTGTTATTCTCATAGGAGAAAAATCATATGTTTATGATGTAAGAAATGAGAGAGTCACGGAGCAATTCTAGAGGGTCTCTGCATATTACATTGTTTTAATATTGGATATGCAAGTTGAGGCTGGGGGTCCAATTAAACTTAAATTGGAAGTAAATATGTGTCTATATGAGTGTGTATGTGTGTGTATGTGTGTGTGTCTTGGCCTAGTTTTAAGTATGGGCAAAAAAAATATCAATTTTTGACAAGTTTATGGACAACAATCTCACAGAAGTGCCTTTTTGTAAGTATAGGCAAATCAATCTGAGAGGCTCTTCCTTTCTCATGGAATCCATGAGGGCTTTTTTACAAAAATTCTTGGATTAGAGGGGGTTCCACACTTGAGCAAAAAGCTCATATGGGCATGTTGAGCTAGGTTTAAGTGTAGGTAAATCTGCTTGAGGGGAGCTCTTCCTTTCCTGAGTTTATAATAGCATCAATACAACTACTCAATGCGATGAGTTGTGTGATAATGCTGTCTGTTTCCGCGTTTGACTCATACCAATCGTCCGTATATCGTCTCATTCCTTCCCTCGCCTCATGAAGCTCGTCCATCCTATCAGCCAACTTTTTGCCTGCAGCCCGAAAAAGAGAATCAGGATTCTGCAAGTTTTTCATACCACTTATTTTGCGAAGATTGACCATAAAAATCATCTCGCACGGTGGACGAAATTCAGGCACTATTTTGCTTAACTCAACGAGCCTCGCAACATCCTCACCTCCGTCGACTGTGTACTCAAAAATCTTGTACAGCAGTTCAAGTGGTAAGTCGGTTATACAAGTTGTCATTTTTACAAGATGTTATTTAAATAGAAGTTTCTCGGTATTTATATATAAATTTTCTCGGGGAAAAATACAAAACGCACAATCAAGTTAAAATTTAATAAGATTCTATTTACTAGAAAAAAACACTTTTAAACTTACAATAATTGATAGAATATAACTTAAAAACAATAGTTATAATTATAATATTTTTTTTCAGCTCTGGTATTTATATATAAATTTTCTCGGGAAAAAATTCAAAATTCAATACAAATACAAATTCATACAAATATCAGATTTCTTGGGGTTTAAATCAAAACTCTATACTTAATAAAACTGTAACAAGTTGTAAAGTTAATAGCTTACATGCACGAAGGTAGAATAAGTATTGATCTACAGAAGCACTGACCTAGCACAAATACCTATGCAGACATGCATGTCGTGATGTGCATAGAAAGGCAATGACCTAATGCCATGTGTTATGTATTGATCTTATATAACAAACTAGGACAGACTGCAACAGCTGCAAGCCTAACTCTAAATATGAATAGATTACAACAAACAAGCTGGATATCAGACTCCTTTACAAACTTGTATGAGGAGTACTGCAACAACATTTCCCACTAACTGATACGTAAATTCAACCTATTCCCTATAAAAAACTCTATGACCTTACTTGGGTTTTTCCGCCAAATTATATGCTTCTAGGCGAAACCCGGCAGAGCCAGGTTTTATCCCCCGCAATGTGGGTTCCTCTGCCGATCCAGCAAAGGTAAGAAATCAGCACTGTGCTCTGACTTATATAGATTTATAGAGCCAATAAAAATCTTGCTTACTTAAACCAATCAGAAAACACCACGTAGCCAATTAAAATCTCTGTTTTTTTTTAGCTATCATATTTAAAAAAATGCAAAATATCCCAGTTTCAATTCAATCGATCGCAATTCACATATCCCCATATCATTGTATGCTTGCCCCCTATTAGGATCCTCTTTTACCACTAATTGGCAATTTTCTTGAAGAGGTCTAATAGAACAAGATACGGCGGTATGAGAAATATATAAATTTCAAGATATTTTAGCGAATTACGCCGGCTTAAGCTAAGTTCGTATTGCTAGAAGGCCTTCGTCGTTGCAAGTCACCTAACCCATTCACTAGCAAAAAGAGTTAAAAATATTGACGTACTGAAAAATAAAATAACTTGTCCCCCTCAAGCATTCACCGAGTTCAGACATTTGTACAGTCTTAAAAAAAATACCTGGGCCACGGGACGTAGAATTTCGTAACGTCTTAAGCCTGTTGTTTATGCAACCCAAATAACAAAATATTCGCTTAAGTTTGCCTGGTGATTCTGAGTTCTCGGGAAGGATTGAGCTTTGATAGCATGAGTCACATGACTCGTGCCCCAGCCACAACAAACAGCTGGGTGCTACGATGCCTCCAGAAGAAAATTTCAGGAACTGGTTTCTTGACGAAGCTACTCATAAGGAAATACTATTCTTTCAAGTGATATTAGAGTCATTGTCAAGAAGGTTCGCTGAAATGATGGTTCTCATCACAGACCACATGCCACACGTTAATTGTTTAAGTCCAGTTCATGCACTGGACCTACAGATTAAAATGAGATCCGAACCAAATGCCACTCTATTTGGTATTGAATTCGGAAGCCTTTCATTACATGGCGAAGACGTTACCACTACGACATCAGAGAGGCAATGGAACCCCTTGAGAAAGAGATAAGCGAAAATTGCTACGTGACAAACCATATTTGCCCGTAAATTTTAAAAATAAGACAATATTTTGTACTGACAGTTTCGAACCGCGGGAGAGGCAAATATTTTTTTGTACCATCGTCCATTTCACGAGTTTATAATTCTTCCTCATCGACACGAGTAACGCGAGTGGTAGAAGAAAAGCGAAGTAAAATAACTGAAATAGAAATAAAAGGAAAAAGCGAAATAAATTTTATTCATAATATTCTGCAGTCACTTGAGTTGTATTCACGGGATGCTATCTTTAAAGAAAGCCGTGGTCTCTTCCTTGTCTTTTTCGCTTCCTTTGTGCTCTTGCTTCCCCCGTCACGATTGGTCTAAAACTAATTAATGCGACGTTAATTAAACAATCCAAACAACGAAACAATGCACAATCAACTGCACAAAACAACATTCCAAATGTTTTCGAATCGGAAAACAATTGAGATGCTGTAAAATGACTTAAGATGCAGTAATAAAGTGGGAATTCGGTACCGTATAGAATTAAATCGGTAGAGATGTTCGATTTGATTGGATTTTTGTTATTTAGATTTGCTATTCTTTCACTTTTGGCAAATAGCGACGATGAAGATGAGTGATGCTGTGATGAAATTGATGAAGGGACACTTACCAAGGACACCCACGCCCAAGTTGAGATTCTAACCAGGGACCCATGGCATCGTAGCGCGCTGTGCTAACCACTCCTCCATGGAGTGGACATTATAGCATATTTTGTGTGCTCAATTGGGATCAATCAATGGAATGAATAGGCATATTATATGATTAATAAATTCATATCATAATACCACGTCATATTATTCGGCACGAAGTAACATCAGAGACATTCAATCTTGCATTTTTGCCTTTCAACTAATTCTTTGAATTCAGGTTAAACACAACAATAAGATAAATTATGAAGCAAATGATAGTTATTACGAATTACCTGACAGAAACAACATTAAGCAGGCTCGGTGGTCAAGCTCATTAAGTGATTGACATTCGATATCGTCGCCAAAGTTCCCGGGTTTGAGTACCGCCCTTGTCGGGGGTGTTTGACTATTTCGTCATCAATTTCATGTAATGGTCACTCGTCCTTATCGTCGCGATCATCGAACAGGGAATAAAAATTATAAAAATAAATACGATGGAAGAGTACTTACTTCATCTCTCACGAAATCTCCTACAAAACCGGAATATATAAAATACATGTATATTCATTCACATACATTTTCGATTTCTATATTTAACTAATCGAGACCGAGAACGGGAGAGCAATTTTCAATTCGACAAACCGAGAGACGGAGAAACTGTCAAGTCTCGTTTCTTCTTGGCACCTCCGTAATCGAGTTGTTCTGTTTGTCATTGGCTTTGTATTGGCAATTATTGTCATTATTCTTCCCCTGCAGGTAAACCATAACGATGAATTATGATGAAATGAAGCAGATAAAAGGGCAAGAACAAGAAAGTCATGCCTGTTCGGGACTCCAACCCAGAACCTTACGTAACGAGATTTGAAATTCTGGAGAAGGCGTCCGTGTTTCGGTTGGTTTTCTCTTTCCTCTACTTCCCTTATATTATCATACATGTATAATAAAAATGGATCTGATACGATATGTTGCGATTCATAATTGTGCTGGTTAGATGCTACAGATGTGAACTCCAACCTGCAATATATTATTCCCTTTTGTTTCGTATCTGGTTGAACATGAAATTTTCTTACACTGTGATAATTTCTTTCTTAGTTTTGGTTTGGTGCACAGATATGCTAATCTGGACTCGACCTTCAGTTTAAAGTGGGATACTAACCACTATGTGCATCCACCGTGTATCAAACCCGGGATCCACTGATTACAAGGCGACGACGTTATCACTACGCCATCGAGGAGGCCCCATGACAAAATGTTATTCACTCGATCTCTACCATAATTTATTTCAGCATTTACATTTTCGTTTTCTTCTTCTTTTTTTCCTTTTGTTAACTACTCTTATACAACTCTTTTTGCGTCTTCGAATTTCTTCTTGTTTCAGGAAAAAAAATACATGCAGGCTGTATAAAAATCCCCCGTTCAAATAGATAAAACGTTCACTCTCGAGAACTAATTTACATGTTTATCACTAACGTAACCATTAGAAAACTATTGAAATGTTAACTGATATAACTGCAGATGAAATAATACTTACAGCCACTAACGAAATATCTATTCTTGTGTAGCCTCACAGACAACAAGTATCTGGTGAGTCATTCACTCTTGCTGACTACGGGCGAAGGTCACTGAACTAAAGGGTGGTGGCAAGCAAGCAGGCTTTTGCTCTACCAAAGACGAGGTCACGTGTTCCAGTTATCAATGGCGTACGAAATAAGGAGGAACACAGCTATCTGACGCATGATTTGGTCCCGTCATTGCACGTAGAACACTTTATCGTCGTGGCCTTGAAGTTCCCTCAGGGCACTCCTACGTAAAGGCTTCTCAGCTAGAAGGATATCTTCCCCATTGAGTGGAGGAAAAGTGGGTGCGTATAGAGGTCCTTCAACTTTCGTATTCTTTTTCATTTCAGAACCCGTGCTGTATCGTCGACTTAATTCAATCTATCCGATGTAGGTTTTAGGTTCTGTTTCTGTTCGGTTATTTCACGTTGTCTTCCTGCTTATGTTATTCGCGACGAAGGTTCTGGATTCGATAATCTGGACAATAACGGGATTGTGTTGGTTGCTTGATTTGGTGTCTTAAGTCCACTTTATGTCCTGTTAGGCTAATCGTGAATGGACCTACAGTTTAAAGGGGGATCCGAACCACTATGTTCCTCCACCGAGTATCGAACCCGGGATCCCTTAATTACAAGGCGCCCACGATCCCACTCCGCCATCGGGGATTGTGTTCGCAACGAATGAATCAAATTTGAGTGATATGATATGCAACCATTGGAAGACTATTGAAAGAAAAGCAATGGGAACCTGCCAGTTTTTCTACTGCAGACAGGAAACCATAAACATGGAAGAGAAGCTTATATTCTATGAAACCTGACGCTATGTGCTCGAATACTGGCTAAATATAATCCATAGAGGCATAGCAACGTTAAACAACCTCTTATATGATACATATAGGTTTAAAAAGGTCGAAATACAAAGATTGTGTGCGCCTCACTGATGGCGTAGTGGTAAGGCCTTGCAATCAAGGGGTCTCGGGTACGATACCAGGTGATCGCACATAGTGGTTCGGATCCCACTTTAAACTGTATGCATTTCAGATTAGTCTATCTGTGCCGGTGACTCAGTCGGTAACGCGTCTGACTACCATGCTATAGTCCCCGGGTTCGATCCCCGGCCGGTTCAAGCCCGGGAACTTTTCTAACGTTGGAAGCGACCCCGGCGCCCACCCAGCGTTGAATGACATGGGTACCTGGGGGAAACCCTGGGGGTAAAGGCGGTCAGGGGCGTGATGCTGATCACATCACCCACACTCACGAACGAATCAAGAAAGTGTGGGGCGGCGTGATGCTGATCACATCACCCCCACTCACGAACGAATCAAGAAAGTGCGGGGCGTTACCCCCACACCCCCTATACGATTTCATGGCGTAGCGCTAAGCACAGGTGAGAACTTTACCTTTTTTTTTTGCATAAAGTGGACTTACAACAAAATTTAAACTTGCGATAAAGATTATGATAAGGTATTAAAGAATTGGGTCTAACACATTTTTTTATTGTTTACCAATGACATTGTTAACTAATATTCTTAATTTCAGTTTCAAGATGAAATCGGCTACGAAATAAAAGGAGTGGGTTCATATTTCTGTTACGAAATTCCACTTTTGTAGTAGACCTGTGCCACACTAAGATGTGACATAATAAACAAATCTGAGACACTTTCAAAGTATTAAATTGCTATCTACGTATTTGGGAAAAATCTTTCAATATAATACTTTTTTTGGACGCGTCAAATCATAGTATTTAATTCCTGTTTTAGCAGCTTTAAGAAACCTGATTTTGGGGGGGGGTTACAAATGCCCTTTCTGCTCCCGTCAAGTTACGCCTATGACAAACAGGAATTCAAAGTAAAAGACTGTCCCGACTAAATCGGGAGACACGTGTGATAGATTTACAATTGGGAAAATCATAATTAAGCGTGTAGTTGAAAACAACCTATTTTCATATATTGCACGCAGCTCTACTTTTTCTGCAATGTGGATCAAGAACTGGGGACGTGGAGAAGCACAACACTCCACGTAACCAATAGCCACGTGACCCTCTTTGCTTTCCTGCCATGTTGACCTTCGCGTGGAAGACATTTCTCGGTGTTAAGACAGGCAAAATCACCCGATCATCGAAGGGTGCAATATGTGTTGCCTACCCTCCTGCATTACTTGCTCCTATTAAAGCCTTATGGGGAAGAACTTTTTTCCATGACTGTACATAGATGGCTCTGTTGTTGTCGCTTATCAAATTCTGTTTGCTGTTTTCTAATGTCCACTCGATGATAAGTAAAAATATAAATACAACTTATACCTAACAAATAGGGCAATAAAGACTCAACAAATAAAAAATACCCACGCGCTGTATCTACCAAACTGAGAGACTCAACAAAATAAAAATACCCACGCGAAACCAAACAGAGAAACTCAACAAAATAAAAATACCTACGCGCTGTATCTACCAAACAGAGACACTCAGCAAAATAAAAATACCTACGCGAAACCAAACAGAGCAATTCTAGAAGACCTCTGCACAATGCATTGTCTTAGTATTAGATATATCAGTTGAGCCTGGTCCTAAATTAAAATATTCAGAACATTCCAGGTCAACATATTAACATAATACTACAAAAATATTTTGAACAAGTATTTAAGATTATATTACAGTGTACTACTGTGTAATAAAAAAAAAACTATTATGAGCATTTTGGATTAGTTTTAAGTGAAGCCAAAACAGTATCAAGAGGGACATATTTTTAACAAGCTTATGAATAACAATCTGACAGATACAGGTGTAGCCAAACCAATCTAAGAAGGGGGGTCGTACTTTCTCAAAAACTTTTTCTGTACAAAAATCTTAAATTTGATAGAGGAGGACACTTGAGCAATGAGCTTTTATATGCATTTTGACCTAATTTTAGTACAGGCAATACCTCGTACTTTCTCGTCCTAGTAATACCACAAATACCACTACTATCATCGAACTCAGATTTCTGTAATGGCTTCAGATGCAACTAGATCACCGCGGCTCAATTCACACACGTACAAACACGCACCCCAATATATATTTGCGATGTTTTTGTATAGGTGCACCATGTATGTGTCTGTATTTTATACCTAAAGAGGAAATAACAAATAACCTTTATTTCAACAAGAAACTCCTTGAATTCTGATACAGTTACCACTGTGTATCTTTCTTTCTCAAACTAACTAACTCTCTAGCCTTCTTAAACCTGAAGACTTATGCCTGCAGCAACACAAGCCTTCCATCTGTCCCTATCCTGGGCAAGATGAATCCAAACTTTTCCATCCCTACCGATTTCCTTTAGGTCCATTTCAACGTTATCCTTCCATATTCGTCTTGGCCTTCCTGCAGGTCTCTTAACATCAGGTTTCCAAACAACAATCCCGTAAACTCTTCTTTCCGCCCCCATTCGTACCACATGGCATGCACACTTAAGTATTGTTAATTATTCTAGTAGTATCTGGACATGAATAGAATTATGAAGTTCTGAATTTTGTAACCTTCAGCACTCACCTGTCACCCCATCCCTTTTAGGTACACATATTTTCCTGATGTTACTTTTAAATATTCTTAATTTATGTTCCTCTTTTAACGTAAGGGACCAAGTTTCTCATCCATATAATACTACTGTTTTGTATATTTTAACTTTTAGTTTCTTAGACATTAGACGACAAGGTAAAATTTTATGAAGAGAAAAGTAACACGCATTTCTTGAATTAAGTCTGATTTGTTTTTCCTGTTTAATACCATTTTCATTTGTTAGTATTATTCCTAAAGTTATTAAATTTGGAAACTAATTCAATTGAGTTGTTATGAATAATTCAATTTTGATTATTATCTAACACTTTGTTTAGGCCTGTAATCATATATTTTAGTTTTCTCTTTTCTAACTTCCAAACCTATCTCTTAAGCTGCTTTTAAAAATATTATAGCAATATTCTTAATAGTGTTTTTATCGTCTACATCATCTGCATACGCTAACAACTGAGTCATATCGTTTAATTTTGGACCTTCACTAGTTTCGTACATTTTCCTAACAGTTCTCTCTTTCTCTACAAGACAAAAGTATAATTACAATACTAACACCGACATTTGTGTTGATTGAAAGCGTAAAACCCTGTCATAGGATTTTTTTCACATAAAAGGGAAGTTTTTCTCCTTTGTAAGCGCCATACCCTCCGCAGTGCCCCTGGAGCTTCCCCTTTGAAAAGAAGCGTTATCGCTCAGTTTTTTTCGACCCGACTCTCATATGAGCTCTGGCCATTCCGCTCCAGTCGTTGACCAATTTCAAAAGTTCCATCTGTAAGGCGAACCGTGAAGCCGTTCGCTTTTTGACATAAGCACAGACCGACTTAAAATTCATGAAGTATTTTGTTCTTCGCTTCCATTATTTATGGAGGTACTAGATCCCGTGAGATTTGAAGCTCTACGTATTTGGTATCCTCACGTCGTGCATGGACATGCTTCATTTATCACGAATCTCATTAATTAGAAATTCTGGTCCTCAAGTTGCCCTAACAATGTTATTGAGACTTTTTTTTCCTGGCAATCGTCCTGGTGAATGAAGCTTTAATGGAGATACAGAAGTTTGGTACCGGTGTAGAAAAAAAATGAATTGCGTGAGGGTAATGAAGAAAAAACGATATTCCAAATTCCTTCTGTCCTTCAATTTGTGATAAATGGAGGAATAGTAGCACGCCTAATGAATTATTGTGTAAAACTACAGAACTCATGTTACTCACGTTTCTTCATTGTAATTAATTAAAATAATTATGTTAGAAACTATTGTAATTAATCATGGTGCGGAAATCTTATTCAAATTTTGAAATGCTCCAAATTACCGTACAGATTCATTCTTAAGCATGATTAATTGATGAACAGACAATTGAAATGGTAAAATTTCCCTTTCTGAGTCTGAAATTTCAGATATTTTGTTTCACCTTTAGATGTGTTTTAGAAAATATTATTGTTGTAATAACAGAGATTAGGTTACATTTTAACAAACTCAATTAAAACCTTGTATTAATTTTCTGATTATAAATGTATTTTATATTCGTTTTAGAAAATAATTTGCTGTCCATATATATTTATACTTCCCTGTAAAAATTAGTGCGATATTTCTCAGCTTACCCTTTAAAAATCAGTTAGCTCAGAACAATGAAAACCCAAAACCATGAAAATATAACATCTTGGAGACTTCCTACTATTTCAAATTATATGGTACCGTTACGAGATAAGGTTCCGTCCCACGACTGGTCCTTGGAGACACAATTGGGGGCGTTAAAACCTTAGTCGTACCGGATTTCACCATCTGTAATAGAGGGTAGGACGCGTTGACCAACGGGCGACGGATCAGAGGTAGAGCAGTTAAATTAAAGAAACACAAATTGAATATTTAAGTGGCCGAGTTTATTGTTTGGAAAGCACTCCAATATATTATTAAGAGGGAGAAGCTAGGGGCGGAAGGATTAGCACCATAAACGGACAGATACGTATCTCCCGATCGACTGGACGCTGGAACGGTCGGCTGGGCGCTGGTCTCGCCTCTGGACAGGCCCCGGATTGGGCCCCACGGCTTCTGGCCGGCCCTGTAGACGATACTCCACGTCTTGCACTGTCGCGCTCTCGCGACCCGATCTCTATACTTGGCTTCTAGTTGACTTCACCTTCTGAGGCATTGTTGTTAACCCCATTTATAGTGCTCTCGGAAGTTGGAAAATGCTTAGGGTAAGTTCTCCGGGTATAGCCGGTAACGGTACACTGTTGAGCATTGTTTCCATGTCAATAAAACATTAAAATGCTGAACAAGGCAAAATTTCTTGTATTATAATATACACTAAACAGAATTTATTGTGAATCTTCGTCTGAAGAAGACCCTGTTCGAGTGTGGAAACGATACGTTTTTAGTGTACATTTTATACAATAAATTTTGCCTTGTTCAGCATTTTAATATTTTTTTTTTTAAAATTATATTTCTTGTCTTCCAAATCATATTTGAGTGTTGCATTCTGTATAACTTCGAAAAATATATCTCCAGTATTTCAATAAAAACCTAGTATTGTTAACAAAATCATAACATTGACTGTAAATTTCTTCTATTTATAATGATAAGACCACATTTTTGTACAGTATTTTATTACCTGTAGAGGCGAAAACATGGCAATGATTGACTCAATTTTTGTTGTTTGTTTTAAACAACGCGTTTGTAGTTTGTTTTATGTTCTGCAGTACGAAAGAGTATCCTTTCTTTCCCCCTGGAAAAATTATTTTCAATGTCCACAAAACTGAAATCTACAACTACTTCAAGAATAGGGAATGTATAGCGTATTGTGTAATAGCGTATTTGAAACTAACTGGAATTTCACTGAAATATCTTTAAGTTAAACTTTATAAAAATGTATTTAGTGCTTCTAAATAATATAGTTACGAGAATCATTTCATTGTTATAGAGTTGCAGATTTAGTAACAGGCCAGAAAAAGAAATGACATGCTCCACGGTTTGTATAATTTACGTTATTAATTGAGAGAATATAATGCTGAATAAATAGGAAATAATTATCAAATTATTTGTAGACAAAGTTGTTCATGAAGCTTGTTATCATGTATTTGATTTGATTTTGATTTGATATATTTTACTTCGCTACTTGTGCCACTTTTGGCTAATTTGCGAAGATGGGGATGATGAAATTCATGAATAGACATCACAAACTTCCATGCCGAAATCAGGATTCGAACCCGGGACTCCTGGCGAGATGTGCTAACCACGCTTCCACGGGGATCGGCACATATATTCCTTTAACAATATGGACATGAATAGAATATTGATAACAGGGATTTAATCTATCAGAAATTGCAAATTCAATCATTAATCAACTGGTATTACATAATGTTGTCCATAAACAATGCATACATCTTAATCTGCGGATTGACAATTATGTCGATTGAATAGAGGATATGCAGACCTATAACCTCCATTATGTCGCAGTTATCAGATGCTTACTCTCCTCAGTTGGCAAATAGAGATTTCGGATTAGGAAATCAAGGACTTCAGTTTACTTAGCATTAAGAAGATTAAGAAGCCCTTGTGAGGGGGTAAAAAGTGGCATGGGAGGGGGGCAACGCCCCCGATGACCCTATTATAGGTCCTTTTCACTCTTACGGCGGCCGGTTCAAGTTCTGACAAGGGAAGTGGGGAGCGGGGATTACGTCGCAGACCATCCATACAACACCAGTGACGCCGAGAGAGACGACACGGCGTGAAGTAGTACTGTGTGAACCTCGTTCTACTGGCTGCTGCGTTACTTCGAGCTTGATTGGTCGCTTCGCTCTCCACTACCCTTGTGAGCATTAGGATAGAATTAGTAACAGTAGAAAATACCTTTATTCGCAGGCACTGGACTTCTAAGCACTGCATTTGGGCTACAAAAATATTATCGTATACAGTTTTCCTCGTTGGCTTACGGCTTGGTTTGTTCACCATCACCACCCTGGGAGGCAACACAATGTACACTGTTAAGGATCTCACTTAGCGCACCAAACTCAAAACACCTGGTTGGTCAAGTGCCGTACTTCGTCTTCTGATGAAATTCTTTCGTTGTTATGCTAAATGTAGTGTATAGTGCTGCAGAACCTCCATCAGCATGTGGCTTCTGATAGTCTGTCATTCCTGGAAATAATGTGTTTAATTATCAAGTGTTCTTTAACGTGGATTTCAGCCGTTTATGCAAAATTGACCTTTGCGCTATTATGAACGAAAACGAAATAAATGGTTATTTAAAGAAGTTTAAGGAAGATTTATAGTTGTGGAGGATGGCGATTATTTTCAAGGCTAATAAAGGTAATTTGTTTCTATCTTTTGTTTCGTTTGTTTTCTGATACCATTCACCGAACATATTCCTATATGAAACTGTAAAATGAAGATTTCTGAATGTTTTTTCAAGAAACTCAGTACCATTTACCATATTTGTTATTGAAATAACTTTTAAAAGAAGCCAAAATAAAAATCCAATATGGTGTATTTTCAATGTGGTGGTGTTTAGGTCCATGCTTTATAAATTGCATATACCTGTGTGTGCGTAGATAAAGTGTAAAGAGCTTCAGCGAGTCGGGTTCTTATTCGCCACGGTGGAAAAGCCGACGAAAAGGGGCCAAAATTTGATTTTGGCGAAACTAACATAATGGGTCGATAGGATTCTTGTCTGAGAATGCCATTTTTAATGTTTCAGGGTTGCCAGTTTTCCCGTCATTACGCAGTAAAGTTTCAAAACATTGAAACATGGCTTCCAGGTATCCGTCCTCAGTGTAAACTGTGACATATGGTCCGAAATCAACATGTGCATCATGTAAAGACAACTCCTGCGAGCGGTCATCAAACGTACAAATTTTGAATTTCCCCCCTTTATATCTGCAGCAGTTTCAAAAAGGCCGATTTCTACTATGTAAAAATTTGCATTTTTCCACTTTGGTTCAGACCAGCTGAGGTTCGTGTGGAAATTTGGTTTTGTTTGTTTAAGAGGTATAGAAAGACTCGACAAGTTGATTCCAAACAATTACATTGCAGGCTTCTCTTATGGGTATTGAAAGATAGAAATGACTAATTAAATATTCAGTTCTAGTTTTGTCACTGATGATTTTTGTTGTAGACTTGTTAACTACTTCAGAACGCGTGTGTGTCTTCTGGATATTCAGAACAGGTATATTGTGAGAGTTATAAGAAGGGGAATAATAAGAGAGCATCTTCCGCACCATTGCTCACAACAGAATGCCTTCTCTTATACTCCTCAATAAATCTCACAATTCTATCTTCTAATACCCATACGAACAGCCTTCAATGTAAATTCTACAATTCCAGCACTATCGGTTCTCGGGACTACAAGCAAATATTGTAAGTTTACTTCTTTAATAATCGCTAATAAGGTTATTTTTTTCCACTGTGTTGAGCTTCTTATAGTTTTAAGATAGATCTGACAAGCGGTAGGCAACAAATGAGAAGCGACACGACCAGAAACTGCACGCACTAGAATAGAAACTTCCTTCTCCAGTCTGTAGAAAGGCGTTCATCGCGCATGCGCGACAAACAGTCTAAGGGGAAACTATGCACACTGTGAAGGGTCCCACTTATCACACCAAACTCAAACACTTTCTTGGTCAAGCGCCGTATTTCGTCTTCTGACGAAAATGGAATCGTTGTTATGCTAAATGTAGTGCATTTATGCGAAGAGATCTAATAAACCTATCCTAGCAACGAAAGTTTGCGTCAGAAGATCAAATATGGCGCTTGACCGGGAAGCGGTTTGATGAGTCATATCCATTGAAAAAATACCACTTAACTGGGTGACACTCAAGCTAAAAATTAACA
The DNA here is from genome assembly GCF_977018435.1 of Lepisma saccharinum. Lineage (NCBI taxonomy): Eukaryota > Metazoa > Arthropoda > Insecta > Zygentoma > Lepismatidae > Lepisma > Lepisma saccharinum. The sequence goes on from NW_028142925.1 coordinate 1,286,578, forward strand.
CGTTCAGTGCTGTCACTTCGATGTTAAAGGTTGCATTTAATTCTGTAGTTTCGTTTCCATCTTGCAAATGACAACCCACCTTCAATTTACTAGCAATCCGGTGTGATAACAAGTAAAAGCAGTAGACAATGAAAAATACCCAATTAACAAAGCATGTTAACATGGAAATATTTTTGATAACATTCAGTCACGTTTTAGAGTAATGCATTTTAAAGTTAAAACAAATAAATATATCTCTTCCGAGTAAATGCTAGAAACTATTTTATATAAAGGGAAGTGTGGTAATGAAATAATTGTTAAAATATAGTGAATCACCAAAACGATGAATGTACAAAGCTAACTGATCATATCACTGAACACAAAATAGGAAAGAAATTTTTAATTCAATTGGCTTTATTTGTCTACGAGGCTAAGGAAGCGTTAATCTACCACATGATCTCTTGATTATAGAGAAACATTATAAAACACTAAGTGATTGAAATACAAAGTGCATAAAGCTGCTACTAAGCAAAGGAAACAATTAAGAAACAGAATATATATATGCATATATACAGTGTGAGTGTGCAAATTACTTGGTTCCGGTCCAGTTGACTGTAAGATAGATTGAAGTATATCACAGGGTTTTTCAGTTTCTATCGCATCTAGTTTAAACCATAGTTAATTTCTAATATTATGTCAGTATAACTTTCAGGTATGTTCTATAAATACAAGTTTGTATTCGTCACATGTTCAATTTGAATACTTCTAATCTAATGCAACTTTAATCGAGTTCCCATCCATCAATATATCTAATTAATTAATAACAAGTTGTACATTGAACACTATAATTCTAAGCTTTCGGAAATTTACAATGTTCTTCATTGTTTGGCTCTAATTCCATATTATCCGGAAGTGGAAGAAAAGTGAAGTAAAATAAATCAAATAGATGAATCAATTAGACATTAAATAAATCCAAATGTCGTAAATTTTAAGAGCAATTAGTCTTTACAAGTGTCCAGGTAAGGTTAGCTTCACAGGTTTTAATTTGAAAGGTAAGTTTGAGAATAATCTAAATTAATGAAAATGTGAAGATAATTTCTAACTTAAACAGAGCGACAGGAGTTTGACTGGAGCTTGTTTCCTGGTGCTGTACAGCCATCGGAAATTAAAATAGGACACCTATATCCTGAAAGACTCGCTTCACTGCAATGCGTTATGTGTGTTGCCTATCTCTACGGCAAAGACCGAACCTCTTATTGAAACTTGTTATTGAATTCTCTCGCCATCGCAGAGTTAGGAACACACATAACACACTCCACTTAAGCTAGCTTAAGTGTATCATGATCTAAGTGCCCTATTTTTTTTTTTTTAATGAATTAATTAAAATTTTTGAGTGCGTCCACAAGGCCATTTTCGGAGGCTGTATAATTCAGCTACATTGACTTTTTGATAAACGCCATTCTTAATAAATATGTGCGCTACTATCATAATATTGATAAACGAGTGTTTATCAATTAAATCCATTAATTTTTCACCGCACTTTTTTTGGGTAAGGATTTACTCCAGCTTAAGAAGCTTTTACAAACTTGGGAGAACTTATAGGAACCACCATTAAAACAATGAATGGGAAAGCCAGTTAAAATTTAATTCAAATTCTCAGCTCTTTTCAAGTGGTGGAAGTTCAGTTGTTATACTTGGGATGATTACATTGCATCGAGACAACCAAAAGGGAGGGAAATTTATGAGTAGGAATGATTAGAAATATTTCCTCTTCAACTGAACTTTAATACATTTGTAAAAATAGGTATTTTAGCCATAGGTGAAAGATACTCGAAGTACAATAAACTAAATGAATGAATCAATCAATCAATCAAAGAACTAAAATAGCAATAAATAACGTTAGTTGTAGGAAACTTTATTAGTTAGTTTCTTTGATGGATGAGATGTATGCCCGAGAAGTCCCTGTACCCCTACTTGCATATATCCTGTTGCGAGACCGTGTCGAAAATTGGCCGGTATTGGGTTGCTTTGGAATGATTTCGTTTTAGTGGTTGGCATCCCTGCTCTGAAGGGCAGGTGCAACGCTCGTTCGAATTCGTATGCCTGTTTTTGGGTCATGGTTGATGTGAACAGTGCTTATGAACGGCTAGTGGCATATCATTTTTCTGTACCAATGACAACGAACGGTGCAAACGATTTATTGTAACGCATTGTTAAGTTCGCGAGTAAGTTATAATGTAACCAAATAGATAAATATGTTATAATCAGAGGCGTATCGGAGATATCTAAGCTACCTGGGAAGCCCAGACTCAATGACAAAAATATAGAGATAAATATATATCAGAGAATGTGCATAAACTTGTTCATTTCAATAAGAAGATACACCTGATTTCTCAGTAGTTGGCACCTTAATTTTTTTTGGATTTGGAAACATTCCCCGCTTTCTTTGAATTTGCGATGCGGCTGGCGCAGGCGGGTAACTCGAGGGGGAATGACGGGCGAACGTGACAGGACTATCTTAAAGATCATTCGATCAGTGTTGCAAACCAATTTTTATCAGCATGTAATTTCTCCAGGAACGGGTAATTGTGGAGCCAAACAGGAGAGGGGAACAGGGTTGCATATGGCGGGGAAATTCTCTCTGAACTACCTAAACAGTCTGGGTCAATTTTGAAAAACAAATTTTTCCCAGCATGTAATTTTCCCAAGAACGGGGAATTTTGTATTGAACGCTTGCAGAGAGATGTAAAAGAGGTCGTTGACCTTCAAACAACTACAGATACAGTGGGGAGTAGAAAATTGTTGGCTGACCGAGAACGGTTTTTGAATCTGAAAATTACCGAAATGACAAAAACCAGTTCTAGTCTAGATCGCATCGAATGGTCTTTAAGGGTTCGATGGTGTGTGGAATTTATTTAGAGGCAGCGTGTGAATGCAGTAGTTAGTGGATTGTATTTCTGTGAATGATACGTACTGTGTTGTGTAGTGAACTGAAATGAGGGACATAATTAACAAGCTGTCTATTCGGTTTACGTCTGACGATGAGCTTCAAATCGTTGTGAAGTTTTGTTTTATGTTCACTTCTTGCACAGAAAAGCTAATGGGAATCGGACCTACAGTCAAAGTGGTATCCGAACCACTATGTCTCGAACCCGGTACCCCTTAGTTTCGAGGCAACGACGTTACGACTGTGCCAACAAGGAGGCTCCGAACATCAAATCATAAAAATGGGTACGTAGATGTTTTACATTTATTCTCGCATGCCTACATATTTGAAGACTAAAATTGGTAAACGCTGTAAGTGCCACAATAATTCAAACACCGTTTTCCACGTTAAACTGTGAAATGTGCCATGCTTTATAATGTGGTAAACGTGAAATGTGGCTTGTAGCCTTCTAAGTAGTTCAAAGGGCGTGTAAAGAGGTCGCTAGTGTGCATGTTATTACGGCTTGATGTGCAGAACGATGTGATTTCCCACCACTTTCGCTTTTGGCACTTACACCGTTTACCATTTTTAGTCCTCATTTCACAATATGAAATTCTTTCCTTGCTGTCATAGTGTACATTTGAATATTTTATTTATTAAGTACATATTTTTTATCACAATGTCACATCACTTCAACCCGCGACCCCAAATGAGTTTTTTTAAAAATAAAAAAAAAACACCAGCAATTTTTTGTCCATTCGAACACTATGATATTGTGTGATAGCCAAGATTTTTAACCCAGTATACGCCACTGGTTATTTTAAAAAATATGTCATGTATATAGGAACGAGATACGGGTACGGATACGGGTATGCATAGCCTGTACTGGTTTAACCAGATTTAACGATCAGTAGTGTGTTTTATGCTATGGAGAGGACAAGAAAGGAAGAGCTCCCCCCAAGCAGATTTACCTACACTTAAACCTAGCTCAACATGCCCATATGAGCTTTTTGCTCAAGTGTGGAACCCCCTCTAATCCAAGAATTTTTGTAAAAAAGCCCTCATGGATTCCATGAGAAAGGAAGAGCCTCTCAGATTGATTTGCCTATACTTACAAAAAGGCACTTCCGTGAGATTGTTGTCCATAATCCTGTCAAAAATTGATATTTTTTTGCCCACACTTAAAACTAGGCCAAGATACACACACATACACACTCATATACACACATATTTTCTTCCGATTTAAGTTTAATTGGACCCCTGCCACTCTCACAATACTGCATGATGTAATGCTCGGGAATTTCTGTAACTAGTGGCACTGGTATTGATTTTTGTTTCACATGTTCTCCCTAGCGCCACTAGTTACAGAAATTCCCGAGCATTACATCATGCAGTATTGTGAGAGTGGCAGGGGAGAACAGATGTGTTGTTAACAGTGCTCCTCATACTTACAGACCTGTTTGGTTTAAATATTCATATTGAACAATATAAAATCTGATATTTGTTGTAATCTACTCTTATTTAGGGTCAGGCTTATATTTGCCCCAGCTTGTTATACAAAAATTAATGCATAACAAGGTTATTGCCATTCAAGACATGCATGTTCGTGCAGGCATTTGTGCTGGGTCAGTGTGAATCAATATTTATTCTTTTTTCCACTTGTGGGCTATTGGCCTTACAACCTGTCATAATAGGCATAAAAATTTGATTTAAAAACCCAGGAAATTTTATATAAATACCAAAGCGAGAAATATTAACACACATACATACATACACACATACACACACACACAAAGCACAGTGCTGAACCCAACTGATCCAGTATAAAGTTTTGAATTCTATCCCAGGAAATTGTATATAATAAACAAACAACAAAAATGCCAAATCAAAAACATTGTAATCAGTGCAATAAAAATATATTTAGCTCTAATTGGGCCAGACACCAAAAGATTTGTAACCCAGACAAACGCAGAACTCCCATGAAAATTTGCCCCAAATGCAATAGAAAATATAGCATGGAATATTTCACATATAAACATAAAAATACTTGTTCTGTACAGTCATCAATATTGCCCCCACAACCATCCACATCTGGTCTCAAAAGGAAGCATGAAGCACCTCTTAATGCCAGAGCAGCAAAGCAGCCACGCTATGAACCCATCCATAGCAGTTTTAATGGCCAATTAAGAGATCACCGGTTTGTATCAGAGCCAAGATGTGGCATTGAGAATTTCTTGAACAGTGTAAAACCTGATGTACGGGCAATTCTAAATGCACAAAATGGCTCTTATAAGCTCTCTCTCAAATTGTTTGTACAATATAAAAAGCCAAACGGCACAAAATTTACACAGCCCCACATGACAGAAACTGAACCAGTATATTCAAATGCAAATTCAGACACAATAATAAGCAGTTTGATAGATCAATTGAATATTAAACACTCTGAATTTGAGGCAAAAGAGTCTGGATGGAGCCTGTGTGGAGAGCCGCATAGGCTCTATGTTAATATTTCTGAATTCAGTCCATTACAAGGTTCTACATATTTGCCGTTACCTGCCAATATTAAAAACAGAAGAGCCGTGGTTAATATTAAAAATACCGACCAGAAATGCTTTTTGTGGTGCATATTAGCTGCTTTGTTTCCAGTTTCAAGGCATCCTGAAAGAATAAGTTATTACAAACAACATGAACATGATTTTGACGATGCAATGAAGGGTTTAGAATATCCAATGTCCGTACAGAATATTGATAAATTTGAAAAAAAGGCCCGGGATATCAATGGCAAACAATTATCTATTAATGTATTTATTTGCTCCACTGGCAATTGCTCCATAGATCCTCTCAGAATCAGTGCAATTGATGATGAAACTGCTATTCCAATTAATCTGCTCTTAATTGAAGGGGATGGCACATATCATTACACTCTGATACACAGTCTTGAAGCTTTAGTGAGAGCGCAACTAGACAAATCTAATAGAATATTCAAGTTGTGCAGAAGATGTTTAACTGTACTTGATGGTCAAAAAATGGTGAAGGGGGTTCCGGAAAAAAATGCAGAAATTGCCAAAAACAAATTAATTGAGCATCTGAAATACTGTGGCAATCATAAACCTGTTCATATGGTGATGCCAATGCCAAGTGAAAATTGCAAATTCAAAAAGTTTGAAGCCTTGTTGGAACACCCAGCATATATTGTCTGTGATTTTGAATCGAACCTCAAATCTCTTGCATCTTGTAGACCAGATCCTGAAGAATCTTCTATTACACCATACCAGCTACATGAACCCTCCAGTTTTTGTTATGTCGTTGTACAGGATGGTGTTGTTAGTAAAGAATATTCATACATGGGAGCAGATGCCATCAAAATATTTGCACATAGAATAGAAAATGAGTGCCGTGACATAGCATCTAACATCTTATTAAAATCAGAACCCATGTTGCCTTTAACAGAGGATCAGATTGAAGATTTCAACAATGCAGAAAAATGCCCGGTATGTGATTCTGAATTTTCAGATACAAATATCAAGGTGAAACACCATTCTCATAGAGATGGTAAATTCTTAATGGCCCTGTGTAAAAGCTGCAATATTAAGATCAAGAGACCAAAATTTGTCCCCATATTTTGCCATGGGGCATCCAATTATGATTTCCATCATCTAATCAGGTACGAGGGGTTTGAGAAGCAGAATTTAAATATTTTAGCTGAAAATGATGAGAAATATATATCTATTAGCAAAACAATTAAAGTTAATGGTGTTCCTATTCACATGAGATTTCTTGATTCTTACAGATTTTTACCTGCTAGCCTGGATACACTGGCCTCTCAATTATCTGATGATCAATTCAAAATCACACGTGCATTGTTTCCAAATCAGGATCTGAAATTAATTAGGCAAAAGGGCGTATATCCCTATGATTATGTCACAGATTTTTCTAAATTTGATGAGTGTTCCCTGCCACCACAAGAAGAGTTTGACAGCAAAATCAGAGGTTCTGGAATCACTGATAAAGATTATGACCGTGCCCAATTGATGTGGAACAATTTAAAATGCCGGACATTTGGTGATTATCACATGGCATATTTGAAACTTGATGTGAGCATCTCAGCAGATATAGTGCAGGCATTCAGAAAATCTTGTATGCAAAATTATGGACTGGACCCAATATATTTTTACAGTGCCCCGGGCCTAGCATGGTCTGCAATGTTTTTAAATACCAAAAAGCAATTGGATCTGATCCATGATCAAGATATGTATCTGTTTATGGAGCAGGGTATAAGAGGAGGGATGGTGCAATGTTCTCAGAGATATGCCAGAGCAAATAACAAGCATATGCCTGATTATGATCCAGCACTGCCATCAAATTATATACTGTATGTGGATGCCAATAGCCTCTATGGTCATGCAATGATGCAAAAACTGCCATATGCAGGTCTTGAATGGGTTGAAGATTTTAATATTGAAGATCTTCAGGACTTTGATGACAGAGACTGTGGCCTCTTCTTAGAGGTTGATCTGATATTTCCTGATGATTTGCACAATAAATTTTCTGATCTGCCCCCAATTCCCGAGGTTCAGTGCTCACCTGGCTCTAAACAGAAGAAGCTCATGATGACACTGGAGCCAAAACAGGGCTATGTCACATATTACAAGAACCTCCAGTTCCTGATGAATCATGGTGTTCAAGTGACCAAACTTGGCAAAGTCTTAAGGTTCAGGCACTCAGAATGGTTGAAATCATATATTAATACAAACACAAAGCTTCGAACATCTGCAAAGAGCAAATTTGATAAGACCTTGTTTAAATTGATGGTGAATTCTGTATATGGCAAAACAATTGAAAATGTCAGAAAACATACCGATGTTAAAATAATTACTGACCCCAGGCTGAGCAAAAAAATGGTTGCAAAACCTAATTTCAATTACAGAAGGATTTATGATGAAAATATGGCACTTTTCAACATGAGAAAAACAAAAATTAAGTTTGATAAACCTATTTATGTAGGGGCTGCAATATTGGAATTGTCCAAATTACATATGTTAACATTGTATTATGATGTGTTGAAACCTTTTTATGGTGATAGAGTAAAACTGATGTACATGGACACGGATAGTTTTATTCTTGATATTCAAACAGAAGATGTTTATAAAGATATGACCCAGCCTGAATTGTTTCAATACTTTGATACCAGTGAATTGCCAGACCATTTGAATATTCAACCCCACAACAAAAAGGTGCCTGGCAAGTTAAAAGATGAGACACTTGGTGATGTTATTGTGGAATTTGCTGGGTTAAGTGCCAAGATGTACAGTTTTAAAACATGTGATGCTGTTGTCAAAAAAGCCAAGGGTATTGGCAAAGTAGCTGTGGAAAAAGAGCTTGAATTTGAAGATTATAAAAATTGCATCAAATCACAGAGCTTAATAAGAACATCAGAATGCAGAATTCAGAGTGTAGATCACTTTTTGACTTCAAATGTTGTAAGAAAAGTGGCTCTGGACCCACATGATGATAAGAGATGCATTTTATCATGTGGCATACATACATTACCATGGGGTCATTGTGATTTGAAAAATGGTAATCAATGCCCAATTCCAGAGCATGATTTGAAATAAATAAACATGCCTATGAACTTATTTGGGTTCAAAAAACGGGCTATTATGGAGCTGCCAACACCACAACCCTCTTCTGATATACAGTCTAAACTCAGTGGCTTGTTAATTATTCATCTGAACAGTATATTTACAGATGTTGATGATGAAACAGGCAAAATATTGTACATATTTAACAATAATTTAAATCATTACCAATTACCTGTAGGTGGGCAATTGCAATTTATTACAACCCCTGAGGGTGATGTTAAAATTTCAATAGGGAGAAATATTTACAGAATTAAGCACTCAAACATGGTTTCTGGCACTGTTTATACTGTTTCTGCTGGTGACTGCTTATATATTGAGGTCCCGGGATCATATGACAAGCTTATACCCTTTTTTATAGAATTAAGAATTAGATACTCAATAATAAATAACCACTAAAACAAAAATGCCTAATGATATATTTGGCCATACAAGACATGAAGATCACAGTGATGAGATTCTGATGCTTGATGTCAGAGTCAAGAAATTAAGAAGTGATTTACAAGCTTTACAAACCACACTCAATGCCAGTCTTCAATTAGAAATTACAAATTTGCAATCACAATGCATGGACCCTCTTCTTAAAATTGATTCTGAACTCAAATTGTTGCTTCAGAAATATACTGATTTGGCCACATTGGATAATTTTCAAAGTTTAGAAGAAGCTGTAGCAGCTCTTCAAGCCAAATTTAAGACCCAGGCTACCAACTCTGAGCAATTGAAACAACAATTGGAAGAGCAAATAAATAATGTCCAAGCACAGCTCCAAACAATTGTCAAAAGCATAAAATCACAAGAAGATTTTGATCTAGTGATTTCCACTCTAAAAGAACAGATTCAGTCACTCCAAATACCTAATCTGGACCCCTTGAACAATGCCATAGCCGAGGTTAAAGAAAAAATTGAGACACTTGAAAATTTTATGAACAATTTGCCATCTTCTGATGCTTTAAATGCAATAACTCGGAGTGTGGCAAATATTAAGCTGCAACTTGAAACATATGAAGATTTTGGAAAAATTCAAAGTTCCATAACCCATCTTGAAGGTACAATAGCAGCAGTGCAAAGTGATTTGGCAAATGTACTAGAATCCCGATTGCCTGGGATTGTAGATACTCTTCACAGTGTCCAGCAACAAATCACAAAGCTTGAAAACCTCAACACTGAATCTGAACTGTCTCATTTTCATCACTTGATCGATGATATCCAAACAAAGCTTGAAATTTTACAACAATCAACACCCTCTCAGGCAGATATAGCCCTGCTCCAAAATGCTATGCAAAATGTGGCTGATGCTTCTGAATTAAACAATGTAAAATTGGCACTTGAATTTTTGCAAAATACTGTGTCAAATCTGCCTACATCACAGGAACTTAAAAATATAAAGAGGGCAGTGAATAGGATATTGAAATCAGAAGATATCAAGAATATCCAGGCAGAGATCAAACAACTCACTCAGACAGTAGCCACTCTACCAACAAATCAACATATTAATGAACTGCATGCCCTGTTTGAGGATATCAGAAGACAAGTCCATGATCTTACTGCTCAAAATTCAAAATTGGCAGTTGTTGAAAATTTACAGCAAATTGTAGCTAATATCAAGCAACAGCTAGGAACCATGGAATCCAATCAAGCAAATGCTCTGTCTGTTTTTGCAACCCAGCTACAAGAAATTGTGCAACAATACAAGAAACTTGCTGTGGACATAAGAATCAAGCCGGGGCACGATGAGATTGTTAGGACCATCAATGAGCACCTTGAATCTGTAACAAGCAGATTGCTCACAGCAGAAAAGGAAATAACAGGCATAATCGAGAATCCAAAACATTCAGTAATTCTTGAATTGTACAGCATCCCCAACAAAGAATATGATTCTCCATTTACACCAGGTGGCAAAATATATATGCTGTCCCCTGCACAATTTTATTACCAATTTTTTGTTGGGGGCACATTGAGACCAATCAAGATCAAATATTGGCATCAGCCACAGGCACACCACTACCCTACCTTATCAATAACAAATGCTGACAACAAAGTGAAAATCACCAGTGTAGAGTTAGAGGATTTTACAGATCCCAATACATTAGAAACAGCATATGTTGAAGATGATGGCTCTCTGGAATTTAAAATACAAATTGGAGACAAATTATATTTAGAAAATCCTGTAGTATCAGCTGCTGAATACCCTATAGTTGCAATATTCTTGTTTACATATTATGTCTAGACAAATTATTGTTGATGAATTACACAGACAGGCCCGACATAATTATAAGAGACTCCCAGTAGTCACAAAGGGCATAGATGATTTATGGCAAAGCGACTTGATTGAAATGGCAAGTGGGCAGTTGAAAAACTTAGACAAAATCAACAAGGGCTACAAGTATCTACTCACTGTAATAGACACATTTTCAAAATTTGCCTGGGCTTTGCCGCTCAAATCTAAGACTGGAAAATGTGTTACAGAAGCCTTCAGGACAATTATTAATCAGAGTGGAAGATCACCACGCTATTTGCAAACAGATAATGGCAAAGAATTTTATAATTCAGTGTTTCAACAATTTATTAAAAGCCGGGCAATACAACATTATTCGAGTTACAGTGATCTCAAAGCCTCAATTGTAGAGAGATTCAACAGAACCTTAAAAAATCTTATGTATAAACAATTTACCCTCCAAGGTAATTATAAATGGATTAATATTCTTCCAGAACTTCTACAAAAATATAACAATTCTGTCCATTCCACAATCAACATGAAACCCTCTGAAGTATCTTCATCTGATGAGCAAAAATTGATCAGTACGGTTTATTATCCTAAATATCAGCCAACAAGAAGAAAGGCCAAATACAAGGTGGGGGATCAAGTAAGAATCAGTAAATATAAGCACTTATTCAAGAGAGGCTTCACAAGAAACTGGAGCACTGAATTATTTACAGTGGTTCAAGTTAAACCCGGGACTCTTAACACATATATAATAAAGGATCATCGAGGAGAAATTCTCAAAGGCAGGTTCTATGAACAAGAGCTCAGCAAAACTAAACAGCCTGACACATATCTCATAGAAAAAATCATCCGCAGAAAAGGCAACAAGTTACTTGTCAAATGGCTGGGTCATCCGGAAAACAGCTGGATCGATGCAAACAAAATAATAATATGAACACCTGGGATGTTATAAAGAGGCTGCCAGAACCTGAACAGCAGAATAAGAGAAATGGCAACTTGCTGCCTGATAATATTAGGTGTCTTATTGTTGGGCCATCTGCTTGTGGTAAAACTACACTAATGGTTGATAATTTTTTATTGGCCCCCAACTGGTTAGACTGGAAAAACAGGCACTTGTATATCTTCTCTAAGAGCTTGGAACAATTAAAATATCAGCAGTTGATGAAGTTATATGATGGATTAGATATTGCCACTTTTGAACCAGATGTTAAGCCACTCCATGAATGTCTCGATAATTCTGTTGTTGTGTTTGATGACATTATATTGGATAATCAAAACAAAGTTAGAAACTTTTTTACACAGGGCCGGCACAAAAACATTGATTGCTTCTACCTGGCACAGACTTTTTCAAAAATACCCAAGCAGCTGATCCGAGACAACAGCAATTTTATATGTGTGTTTCATCAAGATCATACCAACCTCAAACACGTACATGATGAATATGTAGGTGGGGACCTGAGCTACAATGATTTTTCCAAGTTTTGCAGTAGGTGCTGGAATCAGGACAGTTATGGGTTTGTCACAATTGATATGACAAGAACACCTAATACTGGTAAATACAGAAATAAAATTAACAATTTTCTAGACATTGAAACATATATAAATAAACATGAAAAGGCCAATCATTGATGATCTTAAGTTAAGAGATTATCTTGTAAAAAGATTTAAGGGATGGAAATCAGAGAACCGAGGAATTTATGAAAAACACAAACAAACAGAACAGCCTATAATTGATGCTATTAATAATTTAGGTAAAAATATCAAAACTGTTACAGAGCAAAATCAAGATTTGATCACAGAGCTTGTACCTGTAGCTGCTAGGAACATATTAGATTATCCATTCACCCCACTTTCCAGTATTCATACACCTAGTCCTATTGCTCCTAGAAGAATTGAGGCTACTCAGGATCCTATTGAATTGGGTCTTCTTGCTCAAAAATATTTAACCACACCTAAAGACAATAAAGATGAGGTTTTTGGCTTATATGCTGACACAGAGCTTGATGGCAGCATCATTCATAGAATTGGCAATTTCCGAGTAACATTTATGGGGGATGATATAATTGTATATTCAGAATCTCGACTTGGAGAAAAAGGTGCTTTTGTTAAGTACACCGGAACACCTGGATTGTGGGAACTGATGACTAGGAAAAGGCCTGGCAGCTATACAGATCAGGATTATGAGGATTACAAAGAAATATTAATAAAATCAGATGCTCTATACCAGAACAATGATCCCACACAAAAAAGAGTCAAGTCGAGCAGTGGGGCAAAATACAACAACTTAATCAAGCCCATATGGTCACAGATCAAGACTGGCAGTGGAATCAAACAATACAACACCCTGCCTAAAGAATTTGTGTGGGTTGATGATGTCAGGAAACTTATAGATAGGTTATTGGTGATTGCTGGGGAGGAAAATGCTGGGAACAACAATTTTTACAATGAAAAGGTTGGAATTATGGACATGATAAGCACAAAATTGTCTAATTTTATAGTGAATGACACTAAGGGGATTGGATATCTTATAAAAATTATTAATACTCTACCCCCCAAATTTTGGAATATTTCTGAGGGTCGGGGCCTTGTTAATGACATTATAAACAAGCTGCCATTTGAACTACACATTCCAGGCTATCAGTATTGTGGTCCAGGCACAAAATTGGACCATAGATTAAACAGAGGTGATCCTGGTGTTAATCCTTTAGATGCTGCTTGTAGAGACCATGATATTGCATACAACACACATTCTGATCTTGACAAGAGACATGTTGCAGACAAGAAATTAGAAGAGGCTGCATTTGGTAGATTTGTAAGCAAAGATGCTTCTTTAAGTGAAAAAATAGCAGCATTGGGAACTACCATAGCTATGAGCACCAAACAAAAACTGGGGTGGGGGTTGTGAATATATATATAATAAACCTACAATGAAGGCCAAGGGTGTTATGTATCAAATACCTTATGCAGGTCTTAAATCTCTTAAAACTATTGACAGTCTTTTAACCAAAAAGCAGCGCAAGAAAAAAAATTCTTGTCTTGCAAAGGGCCATGGTATGAAATTGTTACTTAGTACCCCCCAATTAAAAAAATTACAGCAATCAAGAAAAAAATCACATGTAGGGGGATTTATATTTACCATCCCTGCCATCTTAGCTGCTCTCGGGGCTGTGGGGAGCTTGGCTGGGGGTTCAGCTGCCATAGCAAAAACAGTAATAGATGCCAAGAAAAATAGGGCAGAATTAGATGAGCAGAAGCGCCATAACCTGGCAATGGAGAAACAAGGCAAAGGTGTTAAGAGAGCCATGAATAAGTTTAAAAAAAACAAGAGCCGCTTACAAACCAAGATATTGAAACTTTAATCAAGCCACTGGGTATCAAACATTTTAGAGGTGTGTACATGTCTGATTTTTTACCAGAGCAACCACTCAACAAAGAGTGTGGCATTGTTAATTTGGATAAGTACAAAAATCAGGGCACTCACTGGATCTGTTATCTTAAATATTTAAAAGATGAGGCATTTGTGTTTGATTCATTTGGAGGTATTCCACCTGAAAATTTAATAAAATATCTAAAATCAGCTAATTTGTATTACAATAATGCCCGTGTTCAAAACTTCAAAGATGTTAATTGCGGACATTTGTGTTTATCAGTTCTTAGATATATGTCTCAAATAAATAAACCATCAATTGAAGATTTTCAAAAAGCCTTGTGGTATCTGAAACATCATGGGGGTATTCCATCTCACCAGCCAAAATTCAATATTGAAACTCAAATTGCATGATGACATAGTGTATCCCAAAACAATAGCTCTCAGAGCATTTTATGGCATGTACCTGATCCCTAATATTACGCACCACAACAACATAATTGCAGTAGGGGATCAAAAAATTGTTATTACTCCAGGGCAGTATAATCTATCCACTCTAAATGCTCACTTACCCAGAGGTGTAGTGTTAAGTCAAAATTCTGTCACTCACAGAGTAGAAATTGTATCTGCCACAGAAACAGTGGATCTGGGTACTATAGGAGAGCTGTTAGGCTTTGAGAACAACACAAAACTTGAACCAGCTATCAAACACACTGCCATGAATATACCCAAATTCTTAGCCATAGAGACTGAATATTCACTGTAATGTGGCTGAGGGTATGATCACCAAATCAAATGGCATAGGCACTCGCAAACAAACCGGCATCATTGCAACATTCAAACCTAATTCTGAATTTATGGAGCCCGTCATCTACAATCCATCCCCAACATTATATTTTCCTGTGTGCCATAATAGAATAGATTACATTGAATTGATGGTCACTAATGAAAAAGAAGAATTAGTTGATTTTGCCGGAGCCACAACAACTGCTATCATAGAGATTAACATTTAAATAAAAATACATACAATGGAAAATATTGAGAGTTATGAGCTACAATCATTCCCTCCAAACAGGAGGACATTTGCAAATTTAAATCAACCCAACACACAGATTGAGGTTGATCTTGATGTAGGGGATGGATTTATACACCCCCACAGAGCAGATCTATACATCAAATTTGATGTTGTAAAGCTCGATGGAACAGATTACCCGGCAAATTCAAACATAAGACTTGTAGACAATTTTGTGCCACATCTGTTCTCTGAAATTGAGATCAGAAAGCATGGTGTTGTTATAAACAGATGGATTATCCCGGCATTACCTCCACAGCTTTGGCCACATTAAAATTATCCAAAACCGAGGCTTCTTACTACAAAATAGGCGGATTTGAGGCTGGTGATAAGATATTATCTAAAAACCACACAGTGCTGTTTCCTATGCGCCTGTTGCCAGGATTCTTCTCGGATTACAAAGAAATTATGTGGAAGGGTGGGTTAAGAATTACATTTAGAAGAGCTGCAAATGATAATAATGCTTTGATGAGGTACAGTGCAATAAACCCTACAGGGGAAGCTCTGCCTAATACCCTACCTGATGCAGGCAAATGCATTATTCAGACTATGGAGTTAAGAATCCCTGTTGTTGAGTATGAAGCCAGTTATGCTCTTAAATACAAAGCTGATATTCTAAAAAATCCACAGGTTCCTCTACAATTTTATACATATCAATGTGTACAGAAGCCAGCATCTGGTACATATTATGAATTTGATGCCACAAATTCATTCTCCAGCATTCAATATGACATGCCTGATTTTGTAATAGTACTATTTCAGACTGGAAGACACAATAATCAGGAAAAAAATTCAAGTAAATTTGATAGCTGCAACATCAAGAACATATATCTTAAAAATGGCAGAAATGAGGTCTTTCCCAGAGAAAATTACAATTTAGACATGTCCAAGGATGATTTCCTCAAATTATATGAAGCTTTTACGGCTTTCAAACGTGTCACTACTGGCAATACTGACATGTATTACACACCAGATGAATTCAAGGCACAGAGACCCATGTTTGTAATTAACACTTCGAAAAGAAAACAGGTTGTGGTGAATGACAGAACAAATATTAAAATTGTCTGTGAATTCCATGAGGCTTTACCTGATGACACCATATGTAGTGTTATTCTCATAGGAGAAAAATCATATGTTTATGATGTAAGAAATGAGAGAGTCACGGAGCAATTCTAGAGGGGGTCTCTGCATATTACATTGTTTTAATATTGGATATGCAAGTTGAGGCTGGGGTCCAATTAAACTTAAATTGGAAGTAAATATGTGTGTGTGGGTGTGGGTGGGTGTGGGTGTGTATGTGTGTGTGTCTTGGCCTAGTTTTAAGTGTGGCCAAAAAAATATCAATTTTTGACAGGATTATGGACAACAATCTCACAGAAGTACCTTTTGTAAGTATAAGCACATCAATCTGAGGAGTCTCTTCCTTTCTCATGGAATCCATGAGGGCTTTTTTACAAAAATTCTTGGATTAGAGGGGGTTCCACACTAGAGCAAAAAGCTCATATGGGCATGTTGAGCTAGGTTTAAGTGTAGGTAAATCTGCTTGGGGGGAGCTCTTCCTTTCTTGTCCTCTCCATAGCATAAAACACACTACTACGATCTACGTGTAAATTAACTGAAGAACTCTGTAATATTCAGAAAGTGAAAATATATATTTTCCATTTCCACATGCAAATAGCTCATAGTGTATCGATTGATTGATTTGGTTTATTTCACTTCCCCCTTCTGCCACTTTTGGCTAATCGCAAGGACGAGGATGAGTAATGATACGATGAAATTGATGAAAGACACTCACAACGAACACCAATGCCCAAACTGGGATTCAAACAAGGGACCCTTGGAATTTTATCGAGCTGTGCTAATCATTCCACCACGTGTATCGAAATAGCTTTACCTTCTGAGACTCAAAAATCAATGACTAATTAGACATTAAAATATGCTTCCCCCGCACTTTGTCTGTATTACCGATAACTTACCATCAGCACCCAGGAAACAGCTATATCTTATCATCAGTGTAAGGAATCAAGTATAATCCTGTACGTCTCTTATTTTCCCTTTATAAATAATAAAGAAGTGAGACGTGGATTGTATATTATCGGCGCAGTGGAAGTTAATTATCATTCAGCAGGTAATTAAACTATTTAATGTAAACTTAATATTCATTCAACCATAATATTTATTAACAAATCAGATTATACTTTCCACATTTATATATGTATCACAAGGTTCATTCACAACCCATCTAAACACCAAAGAACAACGTTTTAGTTTATTCAACAATAATAACCCTGTATAATCTCCCCATTAAATTGTATTAGTCCGTCCAAATTTATCGTCAAAAGTCAGTACGTAACGGCTATACGAGTCAACTGCAACCCAGCCCAAAAACCCCACAGCCTACATGACCCGGAGCAATCTACTCTTAAAAATTAAATATCCTCTTTAGCATTTTCAAAAGGTAGACATAGCTATATAAATGTTAGGCAAATTACACCAGGCCATGCAGGCCCAAAAAGGGTGATACACGGATATAGAGAATACTCAGTCTGTGTCCAGTTAGTCCTACGTCTCCCCCAGTCGGCAAGGATCTGCCACGTCAAACTCCTCGCTCACCCAGCGCAGAAGCTTAACCAATGGCATACCCTACCTTAGTCACATGCATATTGTGTCTTCAATACGTCACCAATGAGTTATTGTACAGTATGGCCTTACAGGCTCCACACAATGCCATATCAGCTCGATCGCTTCGCAAATTTATTGTTTTAATTGAACGCTATTGAGCAATAAATAACCTCATTATAGTATCTGAGTGAAAGGTACGATTTCAACCCTTTCTCCTCTTTGGAACCAGTATGCAACCTGTTGTTTCAGAGACGAGGAGGTAGTTATTATCGAGCCGCCATGAAAGTATATGCCATTAGTTTGCACGAAAAAGAAAACCCGATGAAAATTATACCACCAGTCAATTTTCACCCCCAGGCGATACATCATATTTCAATGCGGCACAAGAACGCATGGATTGCTTCAGATTATGAAGTTCGTTATACGCTCAACCGTTTCGATAAAATCTTGTACATCGGTAATAAGGTATTTTATGAAGCAAATAGCAACGCCCATAACGAGGAGTCTTTTGGAGGTTTTTTTACCTCCTCTGCCGTTGTTTTTAATATCCGAAAGTTTCTTTTCATGGTCGCCCACGTACAGGGCGCTAATAACAATGAGGTTCAAAACTTGTCGCAAGAGCATTAAAACCTTTATTTTTTTACCAACTCTCTTTTTTACAGCCTTAATCTGACCTATATGGTGCAACTAGTGTCTTTATAACAAGAACCATTCAAGCAAAAGTCTAGCTTCATTATCATTGGTTATGTTATGTCCTATTATGGCCACACACTTTTGCATACAGGGTGTCGCCGATCAAGATCGACAAACGTCCACAGCATATAGAGGCCATCACGACAAACAACATTCCTCAGTAACGTTTTCCTCGTTGACGAAATTTTTGACCGTACGAACTAGAGTACTACAAAGCGTTTTTCGCTCGAGAGGCAAATAGTTCGCACGGGCAACGCTAGATGGCATACAGAATTGATAGTTCTTTCGCTCGAGTGAAAAGAGCTCGAAATACTCTCGAACCCAATTATTACACTTATTTCCGTCATTTGTCTATAGTAGTGGACCTTCAAATATGGATCGTGAAGGAAAATAATAAGTACAATTGAAAAATAAGTGATAGTCATCATTTCTATGTTAAAATACAGTTTTGAATATGTTACCGAGATACATGTGAAAATGACATAGATGATTATTGGCTGAAACTACTTAGGCTGACATTTTATGTTTCTACGATTATCGGTTCATTAAAATGATGCTAGATTGAATGTTATAACTGTATTTCATTATTTCGCTGAATATGATTATCCATTTCGGTAAGGGAACAATGATGTACAAGTATTTGTTGAACTGTGATACGATATTTCTAATTGCTTAGGCAGGTGTGTCAGCATGTGTATAAATTTTACGTTTCGATCTGTAGATGTTGCACATTTTCATATGTGCTGTATTTGAGGTTTACATAATATACGAAATAATTATTTATAATTGTATTTGCATATAGTGGTTTCCTTCCATGTATTGGCCTTAGGTTGACAGTGCTCCTTATTGGTCTCTGAAATACGGGACGATGCGAATCATTCCACTACGAGTGCGGTACGCTCGAACGTAGCAAAGGAGACTCGAACGAGTTTGAAGGAGCGAACGTGGTCCTATGCAGCACTCTAATATACGAAAATTTTGTTTCCGTTTCGAGTATTTTTCTTTCATAAAATTGATTTTTTGTCGAAAATGAGATATTAAATAGATATTCCACTTTCGGAACAAAAGTATACATATTTTTCCAAACCAATGTTTCATTTACTACTTTGGAAACAAACTGAGATCTTTCAAAGCAATCTAAATATACAATGTGATATGTACATCTACAAAATAAGATGCCTTTCCAAAATGCCGTAGTTAATATCCTGTTCTCTATCAGATATTAGACTAACTAATTAACTAAATCTCTAGCCTTCTTGAACCCGAAGGTTCATGGCTGCAGCACAGGCCTTCCATCTGAACTTATCTTGAGCAAGATCTATATACTCTTTTCCATCCCTACCGATTTCCTTTAGGTCCATCTCAACGTTGTCCCTCCATCTTCGTCTTGGCCTTCCTATAGGTCTCTTACCATCAGGTTTCCCAACAAGAATCCTCTGAACTTCTCTTTCCTCTCCCATTCGTGCCACATGGCCTGCCCACCTAAGTCTTCTTGATTTAATTATTCTAATAATATCTGGACATGAATACAAATTATGTAGTTCTAAATTATGTAACCTTCTCCACTCACCTGTCTCCTCATCCCTTTTAGGTCCAAAGATTTTCCTAAGGATCTTATTTTCAAATACTCTCAATTTATATTCCTCTTTCAATGTAAGGGACCAAGTTTCACACCCATATAATACTACAGGCAAAATTACTGTTTTGTATATTTTAACTTTTAGTTTCTTAGATATTAAACGAGAAGACAAAATTTTATGAAGAGAGAAGTAACATGCATTTCCTGAATTAAGCCTACTTTTTATTTCCTCTTTAATATAATTTTCATTTGTTAATATTACTCCTAAGTATTTGAATTTGGAAACTGGTTCAAACGAGTTGTTATCAATAATTAGATTTTGGTTATTACGTAACACTTGGTTTCGGCCTGATTTAGTTTTCTCTTTGTTAACTTCCAAACCTATCTCTTTAGCAGTTTTGAAAAATATTTTAGCATTATTCTTAATTGTATTTATATCATCCCCTAATAAGTCTACATCATCTGCATATGCTAACAACTGAGTCATACCATTTAATTTTAGTCCATTAGTTTCTTTTACCTTCCTAACAGCATATTCTAAGGCAAAATTAAAGAGCAATGGAGATAATGCATCTCCTTGTTTTAACCCATCATGAATTGTAAATTTGTCAGACACATTAATATCCACACGAATTTTACTATCTGTTTCACTGGTGCATACTTTTATCATACTAACAAGCTTCTTAGGTATTCCAAACTCGACTAATATATTATATAATTTATCTCTTTTGACCGAATCATATGCTTTTTTGAAATCAATGAATACCTGATGGACATTTTGATTATATTCCCATTTTTTTTCAAGTGTCTGTCTGATGTGAAAAATTTGATCTGTAGTTGATCTGTTACGTTTAAATCCACATTGATAATCACCTATAATTTCATTAGCATATGGGGTTAGTCTTGTTAAAAGAATGTTAGATAATATTTTATATGTTGTTGAGAGTAGAGAAATTCCACGGTAATTATTGCAGTTCATTTTATCACCTTTTTTAAACACAGGAACATTTATGGATTCTTTCCACTGTTGAGGGATTTCTTCTTTATTCCATATTAAACAAATTAATTTATGAATTTGACATATTAATGAATTTCCACGATATTTAATTAACTCAGCTGGTATTAAATCAATGCCAGGTGCTTTGTTATTCTTTAGCCTTTTAATAGCATCTTTAACTTCAGTCAAGTTAGGTTCTGCTGTGTATACTTCATTTACTTCTGATTTATCTCCTACATGGACATTTAAAAGGTCATTAAAGTAGTTCTTCCATCTATTTAGAATATCGCTTGGGTCAGCTAGAAAATCACCGTCTTTATCTTTTATCAAGTTTACTTTAGGTTTCCACCCCTTTCTAAACTCATTTACACCTTTATATAAATCTCTGATATTTTTGTTTTTGCTGTTTGTTTCAATTTCGTTAATTTTGCTTTTCAAGTAATCTCTTTTTTTACTTCTAAACGTGCGGTTAACTTCTCGTTTTATTCTATTATAATTGCTTAGATTTGTATCATCAGAGTTATTTAACCACCTTAGTCTAGCCTGATTTCTTATTTCTATTATATTATGACATTCATTATCAAACCATGGCTTACTTTTTCTTGGATTATGGTATCCTATACTTTCTTTAGCTGCTGATTCTATTGCATTACGTATGTGCTCCCAATTCTTATTTACGTCTGTTTCATTTATATTTTCATCATCATTTAAATCCTGCAAAACATCAAATCTATTTGACAGTTTAATTTGGTAATCTTTCTTAATTTTTCATCAGCAAATTTTCCTGTATTAAATTTTAGAACTTTTAGATTTTGTTGCTTATGATTTATCACTGCGAGTCATTCCCTTAATTTAGCAATTACTAAATAATGGCCACTGGCACAGTCAGCACCTCTATGTGTACGAACGTCAATTATACTAGTATGCCTTCTCTTATCAATGAGAATATGATCTATTTGATTATGAGTTTTACCATCTGGAGAAGACCAGGTATATTTATGGATATCTTTATTTTTAAAAGTTGTACTTTTCACAATTAAATTCTTTGAGGTTGCAAAAGTAATCAATCTTATACCATTATAAGTATCAGATATTAGAGAGACTTTTATTCTCAACTCGAAATGCTTCAAATGGATTTTTTCATAGATGAACGAAACGAATTTCTCCTCTTTATCAGAAGTCTTTTGTAAAACGTAGCAATTTACTTAAATGAATCAGACTTGGACGAGTTTCAAACGTTCATCATTAACTTCACAATCCACGATTAATTGGCTGAAGAGTCTCGGAACCTCTGGAAGAGAGTCGGCGAAATAGATAAAGGCAGAATTCCACTTAAAATTGCGAAGAGAAGGAAACAATGATGTAAATTCCTCAAAGTTGAAAATTTTAAATGTATTTACCCTCGTTAAAAATGATGGGACAATGTGAAACGGACACGTTTCTTCTGTGTCACCATATTTGTAACAGATGTTTCTAACTTCTAACTCACAGAAACATGATTTCCAGTTTTGTATGGCACATTTTCCTCTAAGCTAGTAACATTTCAAATAAAACATGTATCGTCACCCATTTCAGTTCCCACGGACCAATAACATTTGTTAAAACAACATTTGCAAACAATCTCGTGGACATTATTATTATTAAAACTCACATACTCAGAGCCCTCTGGAATATGTTCGAGGCAAACATCCAGGGTTAACTGGCCTCCCAGCCTGAGAAATAGAAGCCATCCCAGAAGGAAGGACGGAGAAAGAAGAAGAAGAGCCTAGCAGCAACCTACCTACCTGGTCCGCTCGCTTAGGCTGATAGGTGCCCAGGTTCTACCTGCCCGGCTTGGCTGGGAGCACCCGGACCTTCCTTTCTGACCTGCCGTCCCTGCATAGCAGACACCGGTTGGCTTGCCAATTCCCAGCTAACGCCGGGGGTGTCGCGGCATCCTTTAATCCTTTTACCCGGCGCCCGTTATTCGGGAGTACCGATTGGTTTCGGCCAATTCCCGGCTGTGGTTAGGGTACTACGCACAACCTACTCTCTTTTACAGGGAAACCCGTGACGTCAGCGGCGACCAAGGCCCTAAATAAAATTAGGTCCCCATACTCCCCCTGGCGCCTCACAGCGAGGAATAAATTGGATGTTCCCTGCCCCCCTTTTTCTCTTCGAGACCAAAGGTGGTACAGGTAAAAGAAAGTGCGTGGTACAGGTAAAAGCACGTGTGTGGTACAAGTAAATGCACGCGCGTGGTAAGGATTTCAGGTAAAGACACGTGTGTAAGTGTGCTAACGGACACCCTTGTGTTGAGATTATAATAAACATATATAAATATATCTATTAAGCTGGTATCATCTTTCCTTACACCCAGCAAGCCCTGAGATAATTCTGAGTCCATGTTCTACGGCTGACAAAAAGTTAGCGCAAATGGGTAGACTTTTGCCGTCCACCTAATTGCAAGGTTTAGTGTGTAAAACGCAGCCCGTGCCAGTACTCCTGCGCTGTGCGGAGCACGTGGGGAGGACGTTGCAAATTTATGATACATTTTCTCGGATGTGCTCCACATTTACAAGTTTAAAAATGTAATTTCTCCACGTTCTTTCCCAGACGGTTTGTACATATTGTACATTTTGTTATGCAGTTATTTATAATTTCATCACATTATACAAAACTATGTTTCGTAAAGAAACACAAAATAAACAGAATAAAGAGATAAAATATTTCTGGAAAGGAGAGCTGAAACTCACTACCTAACAATATAAAAGATAGCATAATGTCATAGGGATAGAAAATATTACCTGAACATCAACAGAGTAAAGGAGCTCGTCCTAGGTGTGTGTGTATATATAGTAGAGAATGTAAAGTTTTGTGACACACTCCACGGAAAAGTGTAATTTAAATTATTTATATTTTAAAAGTCTAAAGCATAAGCTTTGGGCTCTTGCTACAGAACACGCGTAGGTTTGAGTCTCCTGGGTGAAGCGTAACATCTTTTCTCCTGAGATTTCGGCCTGCGTATGGGACCAGTGATCACCCACCATAGTGAGGAAAGTATGGAGCTACGAATGAGTAGCGTAATCTGATCATGAAAACCTACCACAAGGATTGAAAGTTCGTCGTGCTGACCACAAGTCACCACGTAACTGGATGAATTATCGTGATGGAGGCCGGAAGTTAGTATGTATAGGCCCTGTCCCTCAATGGCTGTTCCGCCAAGGGTTATGATATTTTGAAAATCGTTAAACTGTACTCAAGTATCCTTATCCCCTTTTGTGGATAGCGATAAATCTTAGAAAATGTGTACGTCTAGTAGAAATTAAATTTCATAAGAATCGAAGTTGAATCCTAGAACACACATTCGAAGAAAATTTCTAAAAAAACATTAATGTACACTAGAATGATTGTTGTTTATTGATTGATTTGATTTATTTTATTTATTGATTGGTTGAATTTGTATTTTGAGTCCACTTTATGCACAGTAAGGCTAATCGAGACTGCACGTACAGTTTCAAGTAGAATTCGAACCACAATATGCCTCCACCGGGTATCGAACCCGGGACCCCTTGACTACAAGGCGACGACGCTACCATTACACTCTTGTTCATTTTACTTCACTTTTCTGGCAGTTCCGGCTAATCACGTAGAATGTGTGATGATATGATTTAACTGATAAAGGGACACTCGCAATGAATTCGCAGGGCGGGATTCGAACCTGGGACCCTTGGCAACGTAGCGCGATGTCATACCAAACTCCTCTACTTCGATCGGTTGCATAACGATGGATTCCGCGTCTTTAATGGATGTATATTCGTACGAGAAAGATTTTTTGCAAGAAATGAATACGAAATTTCGTGAAAATGTAATAACCTGAGTTTATTCTTAATATATGATCTTCTTTCGTGGACCAATTAGTCTGGCTGCCAGCGAGAAGAAGGAGGAAACCCTCGGAATGGGACTCTGGGGCTAACCCAGACTCAAATCAACGTGTATCTGCTTTTAAGGACGATACTTACCACGATGCTGACCACATCACCTTTGGAATCGTACCCTGCCCGTCCCTCTCCTAATGAGCCACCACCTCCTTAGCAAGACCACCCCAACAAAGCTCCAGGCAACGCGTTGTTGCCATGCTTTAAGAGGGCGGCGGAGGGAAGTCGACGCGCTGCACTCAAAGCATGTGACATAAATAAATAAATCGACACAGATAATTAATTATGGTGTTTCATTATTTCAGTGACCCGAAAATACATCATAATAATCATCTGATTCGTCCAATCTTTCATAGCATTTTATAACGTTTAATAAGAGAATTTAATGTGACTTCAGATTTCAGATACCGGTATCGCCAAGCAACAATTCTCGCCTATTCCGTTATTACATTCTTTTTCCTTAAGCGACCAAACCGAAAACCAAGTTTTTTTTATTAGTTCTCGAAGCGTTGTTTCTTCATAAGGGAAGTCCGACACACTTTTTAAAAGTTTCAATAGTTCACTCAGTGTCGGTGACTGTCCTTTACTATAGAACTTGTAAATCTCGCGTCTAATAAAATCACAAGTAAACTCGTCCACTTTGTTAAATTTTCTCTTTGTATTTCCAGGCTTCTTTGGTGTGACTGGACCTCTCCGAATCACATTTCGCACGGTTTTTCTGTCTAACTTTAATACTTGGCTGTCTCTGCAATGGCTCCTTTTTATAGCTTTTTCTTTTCGACATATTCGTGCACATTACGCACAAATAACTGACTTTGTTTATTCAACGTTTTGGTTTTGGATACTTTTCTGTTCGGTGCCCCGGAAGTGCTTGGTTGAGAATTATCTTGGTTTGTTGAATGATCTGGAACTTCGGTTGTGTCCCGCTGTCGCCACATGTCGATACAAACTCTGTTTTCCCGTAATATTTCTAAGATATAACAATAAACTAGATAAAAAAAATACACTTGTCAATCCAAGAATACGAACTCGCATACGCACCTCACACTGCTCTCTTGTTGCGGAGTTTGTGAAAAGCGGCGAAGAGAAGGCCTTGGGGGAGGAAGTGACTTGGCAACGTCCAGCCTGTTGACAGCATGCTCACCCTGCACGCGTCGCAGGATTACAATAATCTCCAGGGTGGGAGGATCTGGTTTCCAAAGGAAACCGGCGCGCTTTGATGCCGCCTGGGGATCCAAAGAACGAGGAAAGTATAACACAATCTCCCAACCCCCTAGAATTCCATAGTGTATTGGTGATGATATTTAAGTGTAGTGAAAGGGGACATATTCGTTGTCTCTCTCTAATTTCCATCCTTTCGCTCTCTAGAGGGTTTGAAACTCAGATGGTGTAGATTCCATCTAACACTGCTAGAAGAACTAGAAGCACAAAGGTCACTGTCCTTCTATTCATCTTCTACTATTCTGTTGTAACAACGGATATAATAAAGAAAATACTAGGGAGAGTCAATTGAAAACTTTGAAAGTCCGATAAAAATTACAGAACAGACAATAAACAGCTCAATTGTACATGAGATATCAACTGTTATTTACTACCTCAAGGCTGCAATACTGATCACGTGATCTTCACAACACCATTGTTGTCCTAAGTAGACATGCACCATGTCCTCTAGAAGCTTAAAACTCATAGACATTCAACGGCAAATGAAAATTTAATGTCTCTATGAATGCTTACCACGCCAGAAAGTTTAAATAGAGGAAGAAGTTCGACAATTGCCACAAGAAGATGGGTGGAAAGACCTTTGCGGTGGCTCATAAGTGACTACGCATAGATTCCAAATACTCTTCTTCCTGAGGTATACAGGCACTAACTCAGACCTGAAAATATATGTGGATCAGCAATGTGTCTGTGCTGAAACGCAGCAAACTTGTGCAACCCTACATGCAGAAATCTACTAGTTAAAAAGACATAAAGAAACTAAGGTTTTCATTTGGTTCTTCCTTGTAGAAACAATTGATATGGACGATCAAGAAACATTCTACTCACCTTATCGACTAGGACGTCTGTCTTCTGGCACTCTCGGTAACGGAGTGAATTTGATACTCACAATGCTGACCGATAGATGATTCTTATTTACAATACGAATACGATTATACTGATTTTTGCAGACCGGTTAAGACAGCAGACTAAATAATGGGAATTAAAATTATCAGATAGATATATAAGAAGGTAGATATTCCCTACGTATTGCATTGTTGTATAAATGTACACAACATATGTTTACAAGTAACAGGTTGCAATTATATAGAAAAAGTATGAAATAATTTATTCAGATATATTCACTCTATATAATTTGCTGGTGCTACATTATTAAATGATAATTTCCAAAGGACAAAACAAAATTTTTACATCCTGGAAAGATTTCCTTAGAAACCAACAGTACGGAAAATGTTTCAGAAATGCATTTGAAGACCTTGAAGGTGGTGTTATGTAAGCGGAGGAGAATTTGAGATGGAGAGATAAGAATTACTACCTCGAGACGTTTCCTAAAGCTGTCACTTCAGACAATGACATGACAGTTGTTATATGAGAAAATATGAGACCGCATCTCTCTTTACGACCGCAATATATTGCGCGTAGCAACATTCGTGCGGGGAAGTAATAAGGAACAGAGAACAGAGCAAAAACGACTGGCGCTGTTGACCACCAGACGAAAGGAGCAGAATTTAATAGCTCTGTAACAGCGCGATTATACAGGAATTTTCCTGTGTCTGTCAGGAATGTAATGGCCAATATAACAGACCTTCGCATTCAAGATAACACTAAACTTAGCTTCATGGCCAAAAGGAACATATATGGATTGTTTGAAGTATGCCGTATAAAAATAAGTGGCAATTAGTGTTGGTATAATGGATTTAGTTGTGGAAATGCAGAAGGTATCTCTGTTAAGTTCTTATAAAGTTGCGATATTGAACTCAATTATAAAATTGCAAGGCGTTATTTCTCTTTATTAGATTACAATAATTCAGAAAATTTTCTCGTATATCCACGATAGCTATGTAAATATAAACAATGTTTGAAGTTGAAATTCCTTGCTGGAGTCGGCCTCCAGGGCGTAGAGGTTTGAGCAGCGCGTTATGGCGGAAGGGGTGCAATTTTCGAATCCCGGCATGGCATGGGTGTTGTTTGTGAATGTCTTGTCATCACTTTCAACATATTGTAACTCATCCTTATCGTCCTTATTATACCTAAAAATGGCAGAAAAGCGACGCCAAACACATATATAATCAAACACTAAATGGTGGATGCTTGGTTCAGTTTGGGAACTGAAATGATTTTTTAAGTCCACTTTATGCACTTATAGGATAATCGGGACTGAACCTACAGTTTAAAGTGGAATCCGAACCAATGTGCAATGTGCCTCCACCAGCTCTCACATCCCTTTGATTAAAAGGCGACGACGTCACAATTACGCCATCGGGGAGGCCAGTGATCAACACTGTAACAATGCGATAGGTAGGGATGCTCATGCAAATTAACCGGTTGGAAGCATAGTTTATGATTTTTTTGCGAGAGAGGATAGTATCCCCCGTTTTCCCGCAACATCGAGCATTGATTATGACATAAAATTAAAAACTAGTGATATTTTACATACACTCTTTAATCTAAAGATAATAATCACATGATAATTTAATACTGTCGTGGCCTCCATTATTCAACACCAGCAGCCAGGTATAGAAAATATGTTAAACGCTTACACATCGAACTTGTGAACATTCATAACCATCTTCCTACATTACCACAAGGTATCAATTGACTCACATTTGACAAAAAATGAAAACCTAAATCACTAACTGTGTATATCAGCATGTTTATTGTCAAATCAGATCATTATTTACAAGAAAGTGATTACACAAAATGAAATAAGATCGAACTTTTAATGTGCAACCACCATGCGCTTGGTGGGTGCCTACCAGATCACTCACACCAACAGTTGAAGGGCTCAGTGCAAGAAGGAGCTAACCCTCAAAAATTTGTTTACGAGATATTAGTATTTGAAAGTTTGAAAAAATCCATAAATCTGAATATTGTTATAATTTCCAAAGCATGTCTGAAGTTCCCAATTTACATGGACACATGCAAATGTGGTACAATTGTTGCAAAGATGATTAAATTAGTTGTTTTTGTTTTCAGTTAATTATTTCCCACTTTTGGTTAGATCCTTATTGCATCACAATCTTCGGTGTGAGTTCTGTGGAATAACAACAAACAGGAATGCATGACCATTATATTGTGAACAAACAATATACATAAGAATGAAAAATCAAAGTTAATTTTTTAGGGAGAAAAAAATGACATACACGCATTAATTCAGCCGAAATATTCTCAGCACTGACACCAAATAGTGGCATATGAATGCAGGTCGCACAAACTATTCTGAATTCAAATGATCCTGGCCCTCTTAATGTATCAGTCATCAAGTCCATCCAGAATTTCTGCACTATCCTCGGCAGCTACTTCCGTCGGAACAAGGCTGAGATAAAAATTATGGTATATTGGAGGGATCCATTCCAACAGGAACATTTTGTCTGAATATTTCCGGACATCTAGCGGAATCTGTTCCTTGTACTTGCATGGCAAATCACTTAGGGGTACCTCTGGCAGTGGACGGCCTCGTTTCTTTAGGGTGCACCTAACCCATACTGGCGCTTCTTTGTGGTATGAATAATTCACATGCAGAATATGGGGAGTAGTGGATTCCATCATGAACACCGCAGCCTCTGGAAACTTGAGGGACTCCTTACCATCTGTGGTGGTTTTCTTGGTAATTGATTCCACAAGTGGTGTGAGATCCTTGAACTCGGTTCGCTGCATGCGTGTTACATGAAATTTCTTCTTTCTGTTTGCACTACTGATCACATCTGCCCATTCATCTGTTGTGTACACGAGGGGATGATGCCTACTTGCGTACAGCTCTATGCTGCCAAAATCACGATCACAGGGAAGTTGTGTGTGTCCCACGACTGGGAAATTATGAAAAACTTTCTTAAATCATCCACAGCGAACCAGGGCATCGTATAAGGCAATCTAGATCCCATTTTTATCTTGCCCTTTGCAATTGTCACTAATAATATGAAGTTCTTCACTGTGCACATGATTTCTCATTATGTAGTTCAATAGGCAACTGGAAATCTCTGAGGAACCTTGCTTCGCTGTATTTTCACTCCACAGAAACATGAAGCCAATGTGTAGTGCTCTATTGGTTTCTAACTGTTAGACTTCATTTTCGTCATGTACAGATTTAGCATGATCCAACTTTATCTTGTTCGAGTCGCAAAATGAATAGGTGTCTAACTTAGGTAACTTGAACCCTACACAAAATTCTTCACAAAACAGCCTTCGGAATCTGTCAGAACTAATGGGAATTTCCTGCTGAGATGCACACAACGGAACATACTTTTTCTCGTACAGTGAATTATTTATTGTGAGATCGCAGTCCAGGTACTGCTTGTTTGAATTTTGGCTCCAGCTGTAGTGAAAAGCCTTCTTGCACACACTATCTACACCATTAAGTTTCAAATTATAGGAAAACGTGAATGACCTCCTGGAAGATTGTCCCTTTGTGTAGGAACGTTTCGTATTTTGAATTCTAATATTTTGCATGAGGTGTTCTGTGTTGTATAATCAGCCAAGTCCCAGAATGTGTGAAAAATGAACTCTCCATCCCCCATAATTTTGCTCCAGCATTTCATTGGACAAATACATGGCTCACCTATCTTCCTGGCTGGAACAACATGCTTTGTGTGCCCGGATGTGTACTGCTCCCCTTTATTTATTTTTCTCTTAAGTTTCACTCTCTCCCAGTTATCTTGGTCGCATCGTCTGTTTCTGGCTGGAGGATGTTTCACAGGAGATCGCTCTGTCGTCCTTGTGATGTGAAGGTCATTCTGAAAGGATCAGAGTAACAAATTTATTTGAAAATGTAAACTAGCACGAAGCAATAACAGTCCAATCCACTCGATAAACAGAAATTTCCGAAACACATCATTTTTCCAAATGACAAAACAATTCTGATTATTTATCTTTACAATATTTCTACAATACCTTGCCTTTTGATTGATTGATTGATTTGTTGTTTTAAGTCTACTTTATTCACAGTAATGCTCATCGTGACTGAACCTATAGTTTAAATTGGAATCCGAAGCACTATGTGCCTCCATCGGGAATTGCACCCCTTGATTACAAGGCGACGACGCTACCACTGCGCCATTTGGGAGGCCACCTTTCCTATTCTATACGATTTGTCGCAATGTCCTTGAGGTAACGTTGTCAGAATTTGTCATTATTAGGGAACCATGTACGTGTGTCATGTCGCTTTCTTCGTGATTAATCATTTCAGCAATATGGTGCTAACCTACATTCATTATGTTAGCAGCAGTTGTCATCAGAATGAGTTCATGATTTTACTGTACCAACTTGCAAGAGGCCTGACGAATGCATAGTGAGATGATTTCCACATTAACATCCACATCACGACGCACACTTACCACCCGTTTTCACCGTGCCCAAGTCTGAGACACTCCACACACATAGTCTGGGTGATCAGAGCTATTGTCAACGCACAGAGCGCAATTTTCCTCATCAGAATCACAAATATGTGAGGAGGTGGTCTTCAGACCTTCCTCGTTATCCGACATTTCCCTGTGGCTTGACACCTTGTTGCACAGAACTTTCCGTTCGTACGTTCCTTTCGTGATTGCGCGCGAATGTGACACAGCACCACCTCTTGGTAAATGTAGCAGACGTTCATGCCGCACGTACTGCACGATGTATCTCAATTTTGACGGAAGTGAGGATTAGCTCCTTATTGCACCGAACCCTTCAGTTCATTAGTCACAGATTTTTAATTAACTGATTAATGCGACTAATGGTCATTCTATAATCATATTTTTTTGGATATTTAATATCATGTTCCAAATTATTATTTTTAAATTGTGTCTGAGACATAATTAAACCACTATATTGAGGTCTCCCCGATGGCACTGTGGTAGCGTTGTCGCCTTGTAATCAAGGCGTCCCTGGTTCGATACCCGGTGGAGGTACATAATGGTTCGGATCCCACTTTAAACTGTAGGTCCAGTCCCAATTAGCCTTACTTTGCATAAAGTGAACTTAAAACAATAAACCAATAAAATAATCAATTTGACATATCTAAAGGCAAAGTTATGAGTCTATAGTTAATTGACGTCATTAAGTGATCCCGATAGACAGTAAGATAACATAGATAACCTAACCATGTGTTCTACTCGGTATGGCGTCTGACTGCTACGCGGGAGACTCGGGTTCCATTCGCGGGGTGGATGATCTAAGTTCGGAAAATTCCGATCTTGTCCCCGTGCGATGCAGCTTTGGGTCTCACCCAGCCTAAATTATATGGATAACTGTTTGCAATCCTGGGGCGATAAAGGTGATCGGAACGTCGTGCTGATCACTTCACCTTTACATTGCCAGAGATAATAAATGTGTGCCTCCATACCCTTATGTGCCTTCATGGCACGGTGCAATGCACAGGGAATACCTTTACCCTTTTTCATTCATATGTTCAAAATCCCAGTATCTTCAGGGTGTTATTGGTTATATACACACACACACACCATAACACAAACACACACACACACACACACATAACACATCAGCGTGATAGTGAGAGAGACGGAAATATTTGTGACAAAGGTTATTAACAATTTACAACTTTTCATCAATGAAATTAGAGAAAGCATTCATAATCGACAAAATACAATTGAGATTCTATCAACAATATGGATATTTACCTGTCCTCTCAAACATTTTCGTCATACATCAACCTGAAGATATTCATTAATATTACAATATTATGACCCATATTGTTATTTCCAAATTACGATAAAATAACATGCGAGAGATTTTACCTTGACAGCGAGAAGAACAACGCATTTGTAATTTAGGTCACAAAAAAGGTAACACGTAGAAATTCCGATTCACTTCTAAGGTTTTTTAAATTTTAGCGCTACGTTTGTGTAACAAAAGTAGTAGGAAAGTATATAATACTGGGACGAGAAAGTATGAACCCCCCTCAGGCAGATTTGGCTACACTTAAAACTAGCTCAACATGCCCATATGAGTTTTTTGCTCAAGTGTGGCACCCTGTCTAATCCAAGATTTTTGTAAAAATGCCCTCGTGAATTTCCCGTGAAAGTATGACCCCCCTCAGATTGATTTGCCTACACTTATAAAAGGCACATCTGCCAGATTGTTGTCCATAAATTTGTTAAAAATATGCCCCTCTTGATATTTTTTTTGGCCACACTTAAAACTAAGCCAAAAATGCTCATAAGAGCCACCCACACCCACCCACATACACCCACACCCACATATATTTACTTCTGGTCTATTTCCGGCCATTTCTGCCCACTTCCGGTCTATTTCCGGTCTATTTCTGGCCATTTCTGCCCACTTCCGGTCCACTTCCGGTCTATTTCCGGCCATTTCTGCCCACTTCCGGTCCACTTACGGTCCACTTCCGGTCTGTTTCCGGCCATTTCTGCCCATTTCTGCCCACTTACGGTCCACTTCCGGTCTATTTCTGGCCATTTCTGCCCACTTCCGGTCCACTTCCGGTCTATTTCCGGTCTATTTCCGGCCATTTCTGCCCACTTCCGGTCCACTTGTGACCTATTTCTGGTTTATTTCAATTGCATCATGTTGTGCAACAAATTATTACCCAATATTATGCAATATATTATTAGGGATGTGTTGTTTTCTGATTGGTTGGTTATGACATAATGTGATGATGTGTTATATTCTGATTGGCTTATTGTTTCAGATGTTTTCAATGCGGTCCGTGCTTAGGCTATATAAAGAGATTTTGCATTGCATATCAGCCAGTATTGTGAGAGTTGTTGAAGAGAAAGGGTGTGTTGTTGCAGTGCTGCTCATAATTTTTAAACACAAAATATTGCAAATTTATATAAATTGAATTACAAATCTATTTGATTTAATATAGAGAATTTTTTATTATTCTTATCAAACATATTTGTAATATATTGAACAAAAGGTTTATATCTGCCCCAGTTTATTATACATGACACATGGTATTAGGTCATTGTTTTTTCTAGGACATGCCTGTGTAGACATGCATTTGTGCTAGGGCAGTGCTTCTGTACTTATTTTATTTTTGTGCATGTAGGCTATCAGCTTTATACAACCTGTCTTAGGTTTATTAAGTATAGAGTTTTGATTTGAACCCCAAGAAATTTTATATAAATACCAAAGCCAAAAATATTAACACACACACACACACACTAAATATACAAAACACACTGGTGAACCCAACTGATATTTTTTTATTAAGCATAGAATTTTGATTTGAACCCCAAGAAATTTTATATAATAAACATAACAAAATTCTAATATTTATTTTTGTTTAACAGGTACAACAAGTTCTGAGCACATAAGCAGTTTCTGAGGAATACAAGGCAGCAGCAGCAGCAAGCAAGTAACTTATAGAAGGCAGTGTGTATCCTATCTAATTGCATGGATAATCTTGACACAGGATTTTTTGAGAGAAGATGTATTTCAAAATACATAAAATCTAAGTCACTTGTTGATGATTTAAAGCTTAGATTCTTTGGCCTGTCCGAGTATGACCTGTTTGCTGTGCAGAATGAGACCGAGATGCAGTGGGTGCTTGCCAGTGACAGGCCATTCCAATGCCTGTGGCTCAACTTTATCAGCAAGTTTGAGAGGTGTATGTATGACAAGTGCGGGAGGGTTGCTGGATTTTTTGTTAATTTTTATATAGACAGGTGCTATTATAATTTAAGGTTGAAATTGTTTGACAATTATTGGTTCAACAATTGCTATGAATTGTTTGCAGAATATAGGATGTGCATGATTGAATCTCAGAGTTTAAATTGGAGACATTATAAATATTCAAATAAAATTATTAACAGGATATCTAAAGATAAGAATATTGAATTTGTTACAACTGATAATGGGCATTTGTACAGTGGTGAGGATTTCAATCCAGAGTTTGTATCATATTCCAAGTGTATATGTTTGAATGAGCTTGTTATGTATTTCATAAGGCAAAAATTTAGAGATTGCACTTATGATTGTATTGTTGAGGCACTGGGGCAGAATAATTTGCATGACATATGCAACTGTGGGAGAGTTTTGTCCAGCCTCTCAGTGTGATTTCAGGCACAGGAATTCGGCAGTTGGGACTCAACCCGCAGCAGGCAGCCCTGATTATTTCAGCAGAGACAGCAATCAAGGTAAATAAATATTTGCTGCAAGTGTAAATTGCATGTTTTCCATGGATAATCCTGACTCTGAATTTTTTCAGAGAAGATGTATTTCAAAGTACATAAAATCCAAGTCCCTTGTTGATGATTTAAAGCTTAGATTCTCTGACCTGTCTGAGTATGACCTGTTTGCTGTACAGAATGAGACTGAGATGCAGTGGGTGCTTGTAAGTGACAGGATTTTTCAATACTTGCATCTTAAGATGCTCAGCAAGTTTGAAAGGCTTGTATACAACAGGTACAGGAGAATTGTTGGATTGTTTGTTAATTTTTATACAGATTATTACTGTGTATTAAAATTGTCCGACAATCACTGGTTCAACAATTGCAATGAATTAACTGCAGAGCATAGCATGTACATGATTGCAGATCAGAGTTTAAACTGGAAGCATTATAAATTTTTAAATAAAATTAATAGGACATTGATAGATGAGAGTATTGAATTTGTAACCACAGATGGTGGGCACTTGTACAGCGGTAAAGATTTTAATCCATATCCATTCTGAAATTAAAACTGTAGGCCCTAACTAAGTCTCTGGATTGAACATGTGTCAAATTACACAGCAGGCAGGTTATAATATTTTAAGACAGAACTGAGAGTAGAGTGTCATGTTTCTGGATTGAACATGTCTCAACATTATTACACAGCAGGCAGGTTATAATATTTTAAGACAGAACTGAGAGTATCATGTCTCTGGATTGAACATGTCTCAACATTATTACACAGCAGGCAGGTTATAATATTTTAAGACAGAACTGAGAGTATCATGTCTCTGGATTGAACATGTCTCAACATTATTACACAGCAGGCAGGTTATAATATTTTAAGACAGAACTGAGAGTATCATGTCTCTGGATTGAACATGTCTCAACATTATTACACAGCAGGCAGGCTATAATATTAAAATATAAGTATATTGAAAGTAAATCAACCATACTTTTTTTTCCTTTTGTCAAACCGAGGATGCAGAGACATGCACGTGGAGCACGTATTTAAAATATATTAAGTAAAGTAGTTGTTTTAGGTTGTACCGGGTGTTCAAAAATTATTGGTCAATTTTTTGCAATGTTTTACTTCGCTTTTTGTCACTTTAGGCTAATTGCGAAGATGGAAATGAGTGATGATATGATGAAATTGATGAATGGACACTCACAAATATCCATGATCAAGACGGGATTCGAACACGGGACCCGTAGCGTCGCTTTTCGCCAAGGCCGACTCAGATGGATTGATAGATGGATGCATACATAGAGAGAGATTCAAGGATGCATACATAGAGAGAGATTCAAGGATGCATACATAGAGAGAGATTCAAGGATGCATACATAGAGAATGAACACCGTATGTAGGGACTCCTGAGTGATAAATTGAGGGCGGGGGTTGTAAGCGCTATGATAAATACTGCGCTCGTAGTTTGACTTACATACAGGAGAGGACTGCGTCAGAGTCTTGCGTGATAAACTGCGAGAGTGGGTTAGCTCTAAGGTATATAGTGTGCTCGCAGAGCCCAATCCGGACAAGTGCATTCTTATGTAATAGAGCAAAAGGCAACTTGAAGCATTTGTTTAATGGATCTGTAATTGAACGATGTAAGGGGAGTGTGTAAAGAAATGGAATCTCGGTGAGGAGTCATTGAGAGAGTCCAATAGGTCGTAGGTGTATGCTACGTATAAGCTTAAAAGGTTTTGGTGGTTTGGGAATCGGTTGGTTGATAGAAGTGTCGGTATACGTAAAGCCACTAATCACATCATTGTTTCAGTCAGTGTGAACGAATTAAGGGGGGGGGAGGATACCAGGAACCCCCCCCCACAAAGCATTTATATCCATGGCAAAATAAACTTATTCTTATCCCTGTCAGGGATGTTTTTATCCCCTTTAGTTTATTTTACTTACTTGTAACATATACAAATGTGCAAGACCCCCAAATAATCTAACCTCCGAAGTGAAATTACAAATACACCCCTGACTGGAATCCCGCAGCCCCTAAAGCAAAAAAATTAATTTGCGCAGTGGTTACAGTTTCCTTTAACAATACTACCATATGGACATTTCGTTACGGGTAAATTTTATCAAATGCTAACTGCTCTACACCTGGCTTTCTAATCTAGCAGAAGGCATTGTTAGAATTCTAATTGTGTAAACAATGCATGCAAGTTGGTTACGAAGGCAATACCGGCATTTCGGTAAAACATAGATGTGCATCTATTATTTACAACTTGGTAGTTTCGTGTATCCTTATCTAGTCCATTGTTGTCACAGTATGTCCGTTACACGTGCTATATTTTATTATGGATCTTCTGAATTCCATCTTTGAGCACACGATAGATGGCCATAAATTACAAGCAGAAACACACGCAGACAGAGATATGCATCTACTTATTGACGGATATTATCAATAATTTACTATATTTTGGTAATGAAACTCCTGGAAATAAGATAACGAAAACTCATAAACGAACACAGGTATGTTATAATCTATACTATGGTTAACTATTTGCCTCAAAAACCTTATTTTGTGTTACAACTGCATGTGAAAGGTTATATTGCTAACTGTATCAAAGAAGAACTTACTATTTACCTTAAAAACAAGGTAGGTGGTGGAATTTCTGATTCAGTTTTAAGGAACTTGAGGGTTCAACGCAATTTTACTCTAACAAACTTTTGTAGAATGAAAAATGTTAAGTTAAATCAACTTTTCAAACCGACCATTTTCCTGATATTTGTTAGGGTGGTAGAAGAGACGAAGTATCTTACATGTGTAAAATTTTAGTCCTCAATGATAGACGGTGTTTGTACAGCAAGGTTGTCACGTTTTTATTAAATGTCAAATTTATGCTTAAAAGGTCAACAAAAAAATATATACTTTTCTTCTAATTATGATATAAGTTTCATCTTGGGCTTGTTTGAATGTAAGAGAACATAGTTTTCGTAAAAGACAATCTTACATGAAAATATTGTAAAGTTTATTTGAAGGTCACATCACATGAGCTTTGATCTTGAATACCTAAAAAATACGTATATTTAATGTTGGTGGCAATACGACATGTTATCAAGTTAAGTGTAATCTGTGCTTGGTGTAAGTTTTGGGATCCCTTTGTGAACAGGAATATAACAATCTGACCGTAGTACAAGCTACATTGAGTGAAACACCTTGTAGTGTAGTAAAGTAATGTCGTCTGGGTAACTAAATTCAGCAGAAACGAATTTGCCTCTGTAGTAAAAACAATGTGACGAATCCAATTTTGAAGAGATTAGAACTCTGACCTGTTCGTTCGCCGCCATCTTGAGAAAATGGCGCTAATATTCACCTCGAAAATTAAAAACTATTACTTTATTTTTTAGAATTAGCTTAAAATTTGATTTCTGATTTTGAGCGGGCTACATAAGGTCAGCAGTGGGTCCGATATTACGC
This sequence comes from Lepisma saccharinum, assembly GCF_977018435.1. Classification (NCBI taxonomy): domain Eukaryota; kingdom Metazoa; phylum Arthropoda; class Insecta; order Zygentoma; family Lepismatidae; genus Lepisma; species Lepisma saccharinum. The sequence goes on from NW_028142925.1 coordinate 1,325,352, forward strand.
ACGACCCAGAGATTGGGCACTCTAGGCATACAGTAATTCCTAATTCCACATTATCATTTCTGCCTACATACTCCTTGGGTACGAACTGAAAGCAGACAATTTCGGCGTCGGTACCACCGAAACGGACAAGATTCGGAATTAGAAGGCGCTACCTACTCGTACTTTCAGCATCCTGCACCATAAACAGCCTCCCCAAAGTGTAAAAACAGAAAAAAAATGTTTTATGTGATCAAAGATGCCTGATAACCTTACATAACAAGTAAATTTGTCCCATAAAGCATAAATTAGCTATATTACTGTAGATTTTCTACATAATTTTTATTTTTCAAATTTCCAGAGTTGTTGATATTTACGAAAAATGATAAGAATAACATTTGAAGGTTCTGTTTAGATTATTCAAGCAAAAAAATAAAATCGGTTGAGAAATAGCCGAGAGACAAGTTATTTAAAAATATGAATTCCGCCATTTTGAATTCAATATTGCGGCTAAGCGATCAGAAAGCGAATCATGTGTTCAGTTTTTTCTGTATCCCAGGCTAACCTATTAAAATTCTGTAAAGTAAAACTGAGGGTACATTTCAGTGCACACAAAACACATGACTTACATGAGTGTTGTATGACGTGCACGTATGTCTGACCTTTATTGCCCTCTCTTTACTGATTATGGGGGGGTAAAAGTCTAGATGAAAAGTCAATCTGAGAAAGGAAAGCCTCATTCCATCTCACTGTTCTTTGTGTTGGTGGAGCGGGTACTAACAGGGGCGTATGTAGTGTTTGTCCGAACCCGCCGAAAGTCACTCTATTAGAAGAATTCCAATCCGAACCATTAAGTACCTCCACCGATTATCGAACCCGGGACACCTTGCTTACAAGGCTACAACGCTACCACTGCGCCATCGGAGAGGCTTGGCTCGCTAATCTTCACCCTATTTTACACAATAACATGTCTCACTCTTGTTCTTATAATTTCAGACAATCGAGATAATAAAGCAGCAAATGTTGCGTTCGCTCATTTTATTCTGAACTCCTCATATACGAGGTGTGGCAAAAAATTAATGAGGCTGATTTTCTTTTAACCAAGAATATTAATACTTTTACAAATCAAGATTATCTCCCTCAAAATAGTTCCCTGGGGCAGCTGCACAGCGATGGAGGAGTTCCTTCCATTGTTCGCCTTGAACAGGGAATGTTCTCCATAAGCCCTTTGTGACTTCTTATAAGTCATAGCAGCGGATTCGCCAAGTTTTACACAATATTTTATGGCAAAACTTGTAACGAGTAAACGGCAAGGGTTAACCTAACTGCCATGTGAAGGGGAAGGCAGCGCAGTGTTGCCCGTCTCATTACTTTTCTGCCACACCTAGTACAAACAATTGTACGTGACTGAAACAGTTTTTTTTCTTATTTCAGGCTGAGTGATCAAAAATGTTAGCGGTTTGGGGAATATTACAGTTGATCCAACACTGTGTCACTGGACATTTCACGCCAGGAACGGCAGACGATGGATATGCAGCATTTCGAACATTATCTTGTGTAGCTGATTTTGCACGGAGCCAAAATCCGCATACAAATGAAGTAACAGTTCTACTGCATCGTGGCAACGAATCGAAATTTCAACTTGATGCTTCGAGTGAAATATCGCTCGTTCCTATGACGATTGTATCAAATGATCGGAGGGGAGTGCTTGTGATTCCCTATGCAGGTAGATGTGAAGTAATTTTAGTGTATAGGCAAATCCCTGAACTCGAGACATGGATTTTCGAAGTTGCTGATTACATATCACGTTGCAATCGGAGGGCTCTTGTTTTTATAGAAAGCAAATTGCAAATTGATGACACAGCTACAATATCTACGATACTGTGGGAGAAACAAATTCTGAATGTAGGTTTCCTAGATGTTACAAACAAATCATGTGACTGTAATGTAATTACTTATAATTACTTCAATCCGCCAAATTCACTATCAGCACGGTGCTTGGCATCTAAGTCGAAAACGAATGCTGGTGATTGGAAATACATTTTTAAAAACAAGTTTCGTAATATGCATAAGTATCCATTACAAACTTCTGGTTTCGACATCATGCCTTCCTTTCAAATGACTAAAATCAACAATCAAATGAAATATTCAGGGGTAGGTGGAAAGACGTTCGAATGTCTTATGCAAAGTTTAAATTTCAGCTCAGTTTGCGTTGCTTACTATAAAAGGCATAACTTTGGCGAGATCTTTCCCAACGGGACATGGACAGGGGTGATGGGTGACATTGTGTTTGGAAAAACTGAATTATCCCTTGTACCATTCATGGTTAATGCAGTGCGGGCAAGGAGTGTTGACATGACTGATATTTGCCTAATCACACAACTCTCTTTCATGGTAAAGAAGAGCCCCATTATTCCACAGTGGATGTCTCTGTTTCTTCCATTCCAACTAAATACCTGGCTTTTACTGATAGTTATCTTAGCCGTTACTCTATTCTCTGTGGTGGTCATTCAAAAATGTGTTTCAAAAATTACTAACTCCAACAATGCCTTGAAAATCCTAGGATCTTTAATGCGTATTACGTTAAATATATCAGTGAACGTACCTTCGAACAATGCATTGAGAATTATATTCTTCTCGTGGATGTATGTTAGTCTAATGTACAATTCTCTGTACCAAAGTTGTTTGGTTAGCGTTTTGACAGTCCCGCGGCACTACAAAGATATAGATACAATCGAAGAGTTGCTTCAAAATGTTGACCACATCAAATGTGGTGGTGCGATAACAAATGCTCTGCAAACATCTTCAGATCCTGTAGTGCATGCATTGTCCAAAAAGATTAGATTGTCTAGTAATCTTTTCGAAAGAATAACATCAGTAGTGGAAGAAGAAAAATGTGCAGCAGCGACACACATTAATAATCTCAAGTTTGTTGGCATGAATCTATATTACTGTCCAGGTTGTAAGTTGCCATTCCACATTGTGAAAGAAAATTTGCAAAACTCTTATTTAGCTTTTGGTGTCCGGAAGAAATCAGCTTATCTTCCTGCATTTAATAAGATCATTCAACGGATGATACATGGTGGACTTATTAAGAAATGGAATGATGATATATTCAGTGATCTACTCATTCGAAAGAAATGCAATACAACGTGTATAAGAGATAACATAACTATATCCTTGAAGCATTTACAGGCAATGTTTTACATAATAGCATTTGGATGGATAGCAGGAATAATCACACTTTTGATAGAAACTATCATGAAACATAGTGAAAGGTAGACAAACTTCAATGCAACTACTACAATTTCATTGCAAACTTTTTGTACGATTTAATCGTTTCTCAGTTGATTTCAAGCATTTCTATTCTGTTCACTAGTGAGAAATATGCAAATAGAAAAGTTTTCTTTGCTATATCTTTATTTATTGACTAAACTAAGGCAAACTCACTTACTGCACTGCACATGATCTGTGAACTAGTTTGTAAAATATTTAAAACAGTTCATAGTTTCTCGGGCTATTATATGTAAAACCAGACTTGTCAGGTTTATTCATGCCTTTGTGTAGACTTTATAAGCAGACTGACATTCAAAGCTATAATGGAAAACGTAAGAATCATCATAATTTTATTGTGGATTACTATTCATTTTCTAGCAACGGTCCAAGTATTGATATATTCCGAAGAATTTTTAAATTCAGTTCACTTTAGTGAACAATATAATGAAAACACGTATCTATATTGTAGGTTGATTTACATATTCTGTCCTTGAATTTTATTTTCTTTATATAATTTCCCTGTTTTTTATATTTATTTGTATATTGTAGTTTTAGATGTGAAAAATTAGTGTGAAGTTCATTCATTACATATTGTAATATTTGAAGTTGAATATCTATAATTTATAATATCTATATGTTTCAATATCTATAAGTTATGTTGTATAGGTTTACTGAAGCTTGAATTTGGGTTAAATTTCCTTTGGTTCTACAAAATATGAATATATGTTTACTTTGTTGTAATTTCAAGAATGTTTTGTGCAATCAAACATCATTAAAACTTAAAACTGTAGGAAAGAAATATAGAGAATTGAAATTTTGTCATTTGCCTGTTTTGTTTGAAATAATTATAAACCTACGCATTGGGCAAAAAAATGTCTCATGAAAACTTTTAGTTTACCAGATTTGGCTACTATTTGTTTTAACAACCTACGAATTAACTAAAAGGAAGGTTTAAACTGTTTATGACAAAATAAAATATTTCTCAAGTGTATTATTTACTTGTACACATCTAAATTAAATAGAAAAACGCATGTCGTTAATTTTGTTGCTGTAGAAGTTTCGAAAACAAATGTGTAGAATAGTTTGTTCTACATTTCTTTAGTTTGTTAAATGAATGACAGTGGGGGATGTTTATATATAATATAAGATCTGGAAACAAAAATGTTTATTTTTTGACATTTTAAAATGTGCTAAAGTTCAATATGAATTAAATTAGGAAAACATATTGTTTGAAAAATTGTACCGTCTTTTTTTGCTAAATATATTGTTACCTTTGTGTGCAAAAAATGATAATATTAGAGTTTGCAAAAAATCTACTTTGAACAAACTATTAGATCTTTGAGAGAGGAATCTCAAAACTACAGAGCATTCTCAGACCATTGTCTGCTACTTCTGTGAGTTGAATAACCATAACCATAACTTGCCAAACTACGTTGCTTGGATCGGGGTAGTAATTTCATTACATAATTGCGACGTTTCCTGATAGGACGATAAGATAGAAGCTAAAACAATTTTTGATGGAAATTAGAGTCGTTAATGAAAGGAATAACGTGTCAGGGATACATGAAAAAGCATCGTTTCCTCTATCAGAGGCAAAATCCCAACATTAAAAGTATTGTTTCTTTGAGAAAGTGCAAGAAAGAGTCCTAAATATGACGATGACTTTATTCCCTAAATGGACAGGAAAAATGTTCAAGACCAGGAAATACTTGGGTATTTATTTATTTATCACCTATAACAGAGCTCCTTCTCCAATTACAATACAGGGTGGCTCAATAAGTCACTTAACACCCTCAGTACAAGGCCACTGCGGCATAGAATTTGAAATTGGCGATGACCAATCGTTATCTGGCCAAGGGGGAACCACATTGACGCCACTCACACGGTCGGCGGCCATCTTGATGTCCGCCATCTTGAATTCAACTTCAGAATTTTAAATGGGAAAGGGGTCGTGCGACATATCAAAATGGGCTAGAATTTCACGAGAAATGCAATGGTGAAGGTTTTTTTGACGTATCTTTAACCAGTAAAAAGTTATGACTGAATTATTGTACAAATTTGCTCCTTCTCGAGGTGTTAGAAAAATGCCTTAAAATTTGTTTAGCGCTTCGGTAATGCATCGAGATCAAAGTGACGTCTATGGAGAGACGTTCGCATGCCATTGCACATTATTTTAATCGGATACATCCATGAAGAGCTGTGCATTATGAATGGTTGTCGCGAACAATTTACAGTGTGACGCTTCCATTGAATTAAAAGTCCTTCACAGTGACAAGGCTAATGTTTATGTTCATAAGGAAGTTCATAAACAGAATATTCGATGATTTTTATCTGATAACCCATTTTCGACAGATCAAAGCTGAATGGTTAGTGTTGGTAAGTTAATGTTGTGGCGTGCTGTGTGGAACACGATTGGTTAGTCAATTTTCCATCAACGGAACCTTAAATGCTTAGGGCTACTTGGATTTGTTAAATAAACAGTTTTTTTCATCCTTGCTTATGGAAGAAGGTACTTTTTACAGATTTTTTTCAATAGGGAAAAACACCAGAACACTTATGGGAACGTTATGAACCAGTTTTTATCCAAAGTTAGTTATCAGATGACAAGGGTCACATATTCTGTTTATGAACTTCCTTATGAACATAAACATTAGCCTTGTCACTGTGAAGGACTTTTAATTCAATGGAAGCGTCACACTGTAAATTGTTCGCGACAACCATTCATAATGCACAGCTCTTCATGGATGTATCCGATTAAAATAATGTGCAATGGCATGCGAACGTCTCTACATAGACGTCACTTTGATCTCGATGCATTACCGAAGCGCTAAACAAATTTTAAGGCATTTTTCTAACACCTCGAGAAGGAGCAAATTTGTACAAGAATTCAGTCATAACGTTTTACTGGTTAAAGATACGTCAAAAAAACCTTCACCATTGCATTTCTCGTGAAATTCTAGCCCATTGTGATATGTCGCACGACCCCTTTCCTATTTAAAATTCTGAAGTTGAATTCAAGTTGGCGGACATCAAGATGGCCGCCGACCGTGTGGGTGGCGTCAATGTGGTTCCCCCTTGGCCTGATAACGATTGGTCATCACCATTTCCATGTTGCGCGCTGCAGTGGCCTTGTACTGGGGGTGTTAAGTGACTTATTGAGCCACCCTGTAGATGTACAGTCGGAGAAAGAATTACCTGGGCCACGGGACCTAGAATTTCGTAACGTCTTAAAGCCTGTTGTTTATGCAACTCAAATAACAAAATATTCGCTTAAGTTTGTCTGCTGGATCTGCGTTCTCGGGAAGGATTGAGTATTGATAGCATGAGTCACATGACTCATGCCCCAGCCACAACAAACAGCTCGGTGCCTCCAGAAGAAAATTTCAGGAACTGGTTTCTTGACAAGAGCTACTCGTAAGGAAATATTCTATCGAGTGATTAATTAGAGTTATTGTCAAGAAGGTTCACTGAAATGATGGTTCTCATCACAGACCACATGCCACACGTTAATTGTTTAGTCTAGTTTATACACTGGACCTACAGATTAAAGTGGTATCCGAACAAAATGTTCCTCTATCTGGTATTGAATTCGGAAGCCTTTGATTACATGTCGAAGACGTTACCACTACGCCATCGGAGAGGCAATGTAACGCCTTGAGAAAGAGACGAGTGAAACCATATTTGGCGTAAATTTTAGAAATAAGACAATATTTTGTGGTCACAGTTTCGAACCGTGGGAGAGGCATAAATTTTTTGTCCCATCGTCCATTTCACCAGTTTATAATTCTTCCTCACCGACACGATTAATACGAGTGGTAGAAGAAAAGCGAAGTAAAATAGCTAACTGAAATAGAAATAAAAGGAAAAAGCGAAACAAATTATATCCATAATATTCTGCAGTCACTTCAGTCGTATTCACAGAATGCTACCTTTAAGGTCTCTAACTTGTCTTTTCCCCTTCCTTTGTGTTATCGATTCTCTCTGTAAAGATCGATCTAAAACTAATTAATGCGACGTTAATTAAACAATCCATACAACGAAACAATGCTAATCAACTGCACAAAACAACATTCCAATTGTTTTCGAATCGGAAAACAATTGAGATGCAGTGATAAAGTGGGAATTTGGTACGATATAGAATTAAATCGGTGAAGATGTTCAATTTGATTGGACGTTTGTTATTTAGTGTCGGTATTCTTTCACTTTTGTCAAATAGCGACAATGAAGATGAGTGATGATATTGATTAAGGAACACTCACCAAGAACACCCATGGCCAAGCCGAGATTCGAACCAGGGACCCATGCTGTCGTAGCGCGCTGTGCTAAACACTCCGCTACAGAGGTCGGTTAGGAGTGGACATTATACCATATTTTGTGTGCGCAATTCGGATCAAGACTAGGCATATTATATGATTAATAAATTCATATCATAATATCACGTCTGTAACGACCCTGCGTGGTCGCCACATTTAACGATCCTGCGTGGTCGCAATATTATATTTTGTTAAGAAGGTTTGGATAAAGAGTGCATGCTAAAAGTCCCTGCGAAGCGTACGCTTTTAGTTTAAATGTGTTAACGGATCCACCTCTACGTATTATTTGACCCTGCGTGGTCGCTGTATTATGTAAACGCTAACGGATCCACCTCTACGTTTATTAGCTTCGACCCTGCGTGGTCACTGTATTCGGTGAATGTTATCATTTATTGTCATTTATACTGTTCAATTCGTTGAAGAGTCCTGCGAGGCTCAACATCAATTGTATTGTCTGAATGCACACAGTTTTAGTTTATATTGACACGTGCAACTAGTGATTTTCCCACTAGTGTTTTCTTAATGTTACTTCTTGGATGTTTCTCAGTACGAAGTTTGCTATATGTAAAAAAATGAGTTAGCAACGCGTACTTGTAGTTAAAATTTTCACCACCCTTGAGCCACCGCGAGTATAAAGCCAGCGCAGCGAGGGCCGGAGTTCAGTTGGACGCCGAGGGACTGGTGGCTCCGAGCGCCGGCGTTGGACATGCTCTCTATCTAAATTTGGGGAAGAACCTTTCGGCACAGCAGCAATGCATAGAGAACATGACTGAATCCAGTACCAGACAGCAGGCAGCGAGAACACCGAGATTCCGAGATGGGAGGCAGCAGTCGGCGGCAGTCAAGCATCGTGAAACTTCGGCGGCCCATTGTCTAACTTTTTGGCGAGAAAAAGGGGGGGGGCGCGTGCGTGGATCCTAACGGTGAGAACTAAGCGCACAGCCCAATTCAAAATTACACGTACCCCGGATGTACGTTCTCGTTCGCCTGCCGGACGAGAGAGCTCCGAAGCTCCAATCTCCCTCGAGGAAAGTGCCGGTCGTCGGCTTCCCGGTTGCATCAAGCTTGGTACCCGAAAAATCTCCGACTCTCTGACACTAAGGTATTTTCTTTTCAGGATTGCCAAAGTTAAGAGAAACTCAGCGAAAGATCGATTTGTCCATCGAAATTGTCTGAAAGTGCCGGATGTCCTTCTTAGGGCAGAAAGCACTCGTCGCTCAACGGCAAAAAACGGCCCTTCTTAGGACCAAAAAGCCGAAATCTCCGAAATTCCTTAGGGAAAAAGAGAAAACGGGCGGCCGAAAGCTCAACCGGGGGAGAAAGGAGTGCGAAAGAAGCGGATGTTGAGAAAGGGATAGCGGATAGCAAAGGCAGATCAAAACCGACCGGGTTGGTGGCCCTCCAAGGGCCTCTCCACCCAAAAGTCTGTCGGGGAGTAGTGACCCCCGGCAGCATGCGACTGCTGTGCGCTTTCGGGCGTAGGGGACCATGTGTTCTGTCGCGTCATCGGTTTTGTTCGGTGGCCGGTGATAATTACCCCGACTCGGAAATGGACCTAAGGGGTATAGGCAGGCACATGGGCACAAACGGTGGTTCCCCCGTAGCAGCAGTCACCCACACTGCAATGACGTTATGCTCTGGGTGTGTTTATTTCCGATACCCCGCAAGGGGACAGATTTCAGACCGGCCTCGGCCGTTCGGACTGGCCCGACGAGAAGTCACTCGCCCCTAAGGCAATGAAAAGCCAATGCTGTCTTAAATCCAGATCTGAAGCAAAAGTAACAATGCCCGGAGAAACAGACGAGTTCTCTCTTAAAGGACAGACATCCCAAGCAACGACTTCTCCCTCTTTCACGCAGACGTCTCTGGCAGTTAACTTCCGAAGCGGCTTTTTTTCGGCCTTAATTCAAGATTCATTTTCGATATTTGTTTCAAACAAGGTTGTAAGTCGGAATGAGTAGGTCCAACTAACACACAGATTTGCAGAGAGCCTTCGGGCTTTACCTAGCTGCCCTTCCAAATTCCCGACTCCATCCTCCCCAGTAAGGATAGGAACCCATAGGGTGTGTGTTTTTTGTCCCCCCCCTAACGTGTTTTTTTTTTCACACACCAGAATCTAGATGAAGCTGTTATTCCAAGACATCCGAGGTTTTGTCTGCTTGCAGAATTTTTCCCCGGGAGTTTCCCTTCTATTTCTCTTTTTTGTCTCTTGTAGTTTTTTTCTGTCTGTCTAATTTTCGCCGTCTGGTAAAAATCCTCTTTCCATAGGGTTGAAACCAGATTTAGCTAAATATTCGATGTCCCACGTAGGTAGATTTGCATACTAGTGCATGCCTGCATGGAATGGAAGTTTCCCCGAAGGAGAAATCCGGCTTGACTGGATCTATTCCGAAGGGAAGATTGTACCTAGGCAAAAGACCAAACATGAGGCTATAATGTGCTTGGAGAGTGCATTAGTGTTTCAGGCGAGGTCTGCGCCTTTCGGTACGGTTGCCGGTTGACCTAGGTTGGGCACTACTTATCCCCGCGAGCTCCTTTGGGGGCGGTTTTTTTTCTTTCTTTCTTTCTTTTTTTTTTATTTTCTTCTTTCCGGAGTTCAGTTGGCTTTTAGGTCGGCTCACGATAAGATCTCTCTTACCAACGGACCTGGAAGAAGGATCACTCCGCTCTTGCGAGAGGCCAAGCACACGAGAGAAGCCGCACTCCGCTTTCCTGCGAGAGAGGTTGAACTCTGCCTTTGGCAAGAGAACCCACTTCACTTTCGAGTGAGAGATACCCCACTCCGCTTATTGGCGAGAGAGAACAACTCCACTTTAGAGTGAGAGGACCCGCTCCGCTTGCTGCGAGAGGTTTCCTTCCCCTATCAACCTGCGGCACCCCGCCAGGGTAGTGTGGCGTTGGGTTTCCAGACAACTTACTCTCTCTTTCAGGGGAACCCGTGACGACTGCGGCGACCAGGCCCTAAATAAAATTAGGTTCCCATACTCCCCATTGGCGCCTCACTGCGAGGAATGAATTGGATGATCGCTGTCCCCCCCCCCTCCATTTTCTTCGAGTCTAAAGGTGGTACAGGTAAAAGCACGTAAGGGATACAGGTAAAGACTCGTGTGCTAACGGACATCTTTGTGTTCAGATTATAATATACTTTATAGATATATATATATAAACCTGGTTTAATCTTTCTTTACACCCAGCAAGCCCTGAGATATGTCTGAGTCTTTGTACTACGACTGAATCAGTTAGCACACATGGGTAAACTTTTGCCGACCACCCAACTGCAGTGTTTAGCATGTTGAACGCAGCCAGTACCAGTACTCCTGCACAGTGGTGCTGAGCTCTAGGTCTTGTTTCTTTCTTGACATCTCCCTAATTGAGTTGTTGTTCTGTTTGTTATTGGCTTTGTATTGGCAATTATTGTCATTATTCTTCCCCTGTAGGTAAACCATTACTACGATTTATGATGAAATACAGCAGATAAAAGGGCAAGAACAAGAGAGTCATGCTTGTTCTGGACTTCAACCCAGAACCTTACGGAACGAGATTTGAAATTCTGGAGAAGGCATCCGTGTTTCGCTTGGCTTTCTCTCTCCTCTAATTCTGTTATTTTATCATACACGTATAATTAAAATGGATCTGAGAAAATATGTTGCGCTCCATAATTGTGTTGGTTAGATGCAACATATGTGAATTCCAACATGGAATAAATTATTATTTTTTGTTTCGTATGTGGTTGAACACGAAATTTTCTTACACTGTGACAATTTATGATTTTAGTTTTTCTTTTCTGCACAGATAAGCTAATCGGGACTGGACCTTCAGTTTTAAATGAGATACGAACCACTACGTGCCTCCACCGTGTATCGAACCCGGGATCCCTTGATTATAAGTTGACGACGTTATCACTACGCCCCGTGACAAAATTTTATTCACTCGATCTCTACAATAACTTATTTCAACATTTACACTTTCGTTTTTTTTTTCTTTTTGTTAACTACTCTTATACGACTCATTTTGCGTCTTCGAATTTCTTGTTGTTTCATGCAAATAAAAATAATAAATGCAGACCCCCCCCCCCCCGGTGCAAATAGATAGAAATCCCACTCTCGAGAACTAATTTCTAAATAATGTAATCATTAGGAAACTATTCGAACATTAACTGATATAACTGCAGATGAAACAATACTTACAGACGCTAACAAAATATCTATTCTTGTATAATCTCACAGGCAACAGGTATCTGGTGAGTCATTCACTCTTGCTAACTACGAGCGAAGGTCACTGAACCAAAGGGTGGCGAACAGGCGTCTGCTCTACGGAAATAGGGTTAGCAGACGAGGCCCGTGTTCCTGTTATCAACGACGTACGAAATAAGAAGAAACACAGCTTTCATATCAAACTAGACGTATGTTTTGGTCCCGACATTGCATGTAGAACACTTTCTCGTTGTGGCCTTGAAGGCCTACGTAAAGGCTTCTCTGCAAGAAGCATAGCTTACCATTGAGGGGATGAAAAGTGTGTGTGTATCGAGGTCCTTCCTCTTTCGTATTCTTCTTCATTTCAGAACGCGTGCTGTATCGTCGACTTAATCAAATCTATCCGTTGTAGGTTTTATGTTCTGTTTCTGTTCGGTAATTTCACATTATCTTTCTGCTTATGTTATTCGCGACAAAGGTTCTGGATGATTCGATAATCTGGACATCAACGGGATTGTGTTGGTTGGTTGATTTGGTGTCTTAAGACCACTTTATGCAAAGTAAGCCTAATCGGGAATGCATCTACAGTTTAAAGTGAGATCCGAACCACTATGTGCCTACACATTATTTTGTTACTAGATATTTGCATGCTAAGATGTAGGAAGTGCTACATTTTCAGTGTGTGGAATTGAGAGTTATTTCAGATACGAAGAATCGGATAATGGAGTAGTGGGAAAGAATCACTTCACATGTTTGAATTATACCCCCCCCCACACACACACAGGATATCGGCCGTGGTTTTTATAACGAAATATAACATGATGAATTGTGTCAAGAAAAACTGGAGCCTATTTACATCCCTACGGAACTTGGAAGAAAGTCCACGTAGAGATTAGAAAGTTCTGTTCCGACCAAATCTGACGTATAGTAAATGAAAATGCAAAGTGCTACCTTGTGCTTTGCACCAAGCCATGAAGGCGTGTAGGGGGGTGTGGAGTTAGGGCCCCACACTTTCTTGTTACGGCCGAAGGTGGGGATAATGTGATCAGCATTTAACCCCCTCCCTTGAGTTTCCTACAGGTACCCACTTTATACGACGCTGGGTGGGCGCCGGAGCCACTTGAACAGGTGGAAAAAATTCCAATTCTCCCGAGTCGGGGATCGAATCAGATCTCTCGCATGGTAATCAAACGCCCTAACTACCGAGCTAGCGTGGAACATATAGTAGCCTTTGTAATTAAGGCAATAATTATTTTAGCGTTTCGTTCAACGCATTTAGGTGAATTATTTTCGGACATGTAACGTGTAGCTCTTGTTGGTTCTGCGACCTGGCTTGAGAAAAGGCGATTTTCCACCTGACAGGTCACGTGACTTTCCTACATTTCCTGTGTCTGTTGGCTATTGCATGAAAGACGAGTTGCTCTTGAGACAGACAGAATCACCCGATCACCTAAAGGTGCAATGTGTGTTGCCTACCCTTCCGGCAGTATTTACTGCCATTAATGTCTTATGGGGAAGAACTTTTTTCCACCACTATACATAGAGTAAAGAAAACAATTCAAAGATTACAGTAACAACAATACGGAACAATAGAAGATGAAAGAAAGAGAAATTATAACTGCTCTAATCATTGCCTTAAGAATGCTAGCACAAATTTTATATCGAGTATAAATCTAATAAATTATATTTACAGAAGTATAACAAGATACATATCTAGCTGCAGACATTAATAAATATACACATATAAACACATGTTCGATTTTTTGACTCTTCATAAAGTCGGTTGTTAGACGAGATGTGTGACAGCTGGCATTGTCTTGATGAAGAATGATCCGAAGGCATTTGTTTGTTTTCCGTATTTGACCGAAGACCTCTGGCAAACAAATTGTTGTGTACCATTCAGAGTTGACCGTTCTACGTTCCTCTAAAGGCACAGTTGCCACATGACCAGTTTTCCCGAAAAAACAGGCGACCATCTGTTTCGATGTGCTTCGAGCGCGAACAACTTTTGTTGGATTGGGTTCATGTTGAAACACCCATACAGTCGACTGCTGTTTACGTTCCGGCTCATATGCATATATTCATGATTCGTCACCTGTTACAATCTTATATACGTCTTTTGAAGCACCACGATTGTATTTATTGAGCAAAAAAAATTGTTTGCACCAATTGACGCGAGCGTCTTTTTGAGTTATTGTCAAATTGTGTGGGATCCAACGAGAACATACCTTTCTCACAGCTAAATGATCATGTAATATTTTATATATGCTGGTGGAACTAATGCCTATGGTTGCCTCAATCTCACAGTATGTCACATGACGATCTTGCAGTATTAGGTTTTGCACAGAATCAATGTTTTCTTGAACAACAACTGATTTTGGACGACCTTCGCGAATCTCGTCGGTGAGCGAATGGCGACCACGATTAAATTCGTTATACCAGCGTTTCGCAGTGGCAAAGGTTGGGGCTTCGTCGCCAAATGTGGAAGTAAGTTGATCGATGCACTCTTGTCTTGATAATCCACGTCGAAAATCGTAAAAAATCATCGCACGAAAATGTTCACGAGTTAATTCCATTTTATTGTTGTCGCGCAATCTCCAAGGCAACATAAACAACCCAAATGAAGCTATTGACAAAACATTTGAAGTACGTTATGGTCAATAATGCCAGACGATTCCGTGCAAACGTCAAATCGCGCCTAACTTCAATCAGTGTTGCCAAGGCTCAAAATATAAATAGTGACCCTCGTATTTCCAGTGATGAAATGATGACAATGAAATATTTGTCTTCCATCGTTCAAGATAATGTCAATATTAACCTATGTGAAAATGTGAATGAAGATGAAAGCAAAGCTAACAGTAGACCTCTGTTTTTTTCCATGGGTTTCAAATTTGGTTCTTTGTGTTGTACTGTTATTTTGTAGAGTTCAGAACAACATAACAGTATTACACAAAGAACCAAAATTGGAAACTCAAGAAAATCAAATATGTCGTGTATGAGCACAGGCTAGAATGCACGCGATTTACAAATACCTCTACTTGAAACATATACACAGACCACTATATACAATACTGACATAACTGTTAAATATTTTAACTTTGAGTTTTCAACTTCGTTTCGTCCGTTCATCAACAAACACAATCATTACGATTTTCGACACTTAACAATGGAATGATTAAGGTTTCTTTTACTTTGATTTTCTACCACTAGAAAATGAATAATATCCAATTAACGTCGCATGCTAATAAAGAACAATTATCACTAGCGTTCAGAGAATTAGAAGACCATAAGTGATTTTTACTTTTCATGCTTTGTGTCATCACATGACTTCAAAATTGTACAGCCAATCTATGTGGCGGAATGGTTAACACAGCTCTCTTCTACGCAAGCGATATGTATCTATATGGCCACAGATTTGTAACAAAACACATTAATCTATAAATGATATGTTGGAGAACATTCGGCACATACTGCTAAGCTACGGCTTTCTTCAAATTTCGTTTCAGATGTTATGAAATATTCATCCATCACGTCTTTTTAATGTGTTTTGTTGCAACAAATCTGTGGTCATATAAGAAAAATACATAATATCTACGAAATCTTTATATTTGTATTTCAATTACGTTCTAACGCAACTGAATTTAACTCTTTTACTTCTAATTATCAAGTTCTTACAATTTTAAACTTACCCAGTCCCTGGACCATTCAATTTATAGTCAGGCAAGCGTGTGTCCCATGGCTATCACCATATTACTTATTTTTTAAATATTAAATTCAGTGTTCAAATATAGGCATATTACAATTTGAAATATATATTTCCTGGAGATTGTGTTAACGAAGTAAAGGCATGACAAAATGTGTGAAATATTGTACATTTTTTTAAAATTAATTGATTGATTTGCTTTATTCTACTTCGCTTTTCCGCCACTTTTGGCTAATGGCAAAGTTGGAGATGAGGAATTATATGATGAAATTGATTGATGGATTTTGATTATTTTACTTCGCTTTTCTGCCACTTTAGCTAATCGGAAAGATGAGGATGAGTGATAATATGATGAAACTGATGAAGGAGCACTCACAGAAGACAACCATTTTCAGATCAGGATTCGAACACGGATCCCTTGCGTAGTAGAGCGATGTGTTAATTATTCCGCCACATAGATTAGCTGTACATTTTTGAAGTCATGTGAAGCCACACAGAATGAAAAGTAAAAAGCATTTCTGGTCTTCTAATTCTCTGAACGCTACTGACAATTGTCCTTTATTAGCACGTGATATTAATTGGATATTATTCATTTTCTAGTGGCAGAGAACCAAAGTAAAGGGAATCAACAATCATTCTTTTGTTTAGTGTCAAATATCGTTATGCTTTTGTTTATTTAACCGATGAATGGAGGATGAAAGTTGCAAGTTAAAGTATTTGACAGTAAAGTCAATATTGTATATAGTGGTCTGTGTATATTTCAAGTAAAGGTATTTGTAAATCACGTGCTTTTAGCCTGTGCTCACACACGACATCTTTGATTTCCTTTAGATTCCAATTCCGATTCTTTGTACAATACTGTTATTTTGTTGCAGACTCAAGAAGAAAACAGCACTACACAAAAAAACAAATTTGAAACTGATGAGAACTAAAGAACAAACCTCCCTATCAATGGTCCATAACAATGCAAGTCATCAAAGTATAGACTTCAAGCAAACATGGTATCTCCTCCTCATAAATAGAAATAGTAGGGCAAATTGAGCAAAGAGTAGTTTAGATCCACGGGGTGCACCTTGAAGTTGTTGTTAAATCGCAGGTCTTTCGTAAGTTCGACCCCCAGAACCGCCCAAATAAACAAATATCTTGATCTAAAAGCTAGAGAAGATTGCTCTATTGAAACATAGTGTTACAATCAATAAAAGCATTAGACAATAGATAATATCCAAGTAACATTACATGCTAACGGTTGTCACGGTATTCTTTGGACATGTAAATCTCTGTCTTATATTTAGTTTACTTATGTATAATTAATCAACATATTACTGATGAATTGCGTGTGATTTGTTTCTGAGGTTTGATTTGTTCATAGCTATATGTCGGCAAAATGAAATTCGAGCGAGACAATGAAAATTAGGGAGAGGTTCCGAGTCACGGCAACGATCGTCAAGAAGGTCCATTCTTTACGTCGCACCAGTACGAATATGGACCTTATGAAATATCTTCGTTTACGGTCGACGGAGTGAACTGAAACATTTGTAGTATTTTTTTATAACAGAGATAGCCACCCTGTTATGTTTATAAGAAGATACTAAATTTAGCCGTGGGTTGAGAAACAGAAATATATTGAAAGCTGTGGAATTTAATTTTATTTAAATCATACTAATGCTAATATCAATTTACACATACGCATGCACACACAAATAATCTGTCCCGGGATTCTCTGGATCGTGCGAAATGAAACAAGTCTCTGCTCAAATAGTGACTAGAGAGGACTTGACGTGAGTGGGATCGGGATTGCATGCAGGGGAAAAAGGGACTGCAGCCGTGTGAAGGATCGTGGTCATCTTCGCTCCGCCTACCATCTTTCTCCCCATCTCTGCCGTTATGCACGACCTTTCTCCGGAGATTCGCGGGATAGAGTACAGATGTATAAATTCGACATTTTTGTTAACAAAACTCGGAACATTCTAAACATAAAATACATATCTATACTCTCTCCCATGAATGTATGAAGAAAGGTCGCGCAGAAGGATAGGAAGGAGGTGAGCGGAGCGCTGATGCAAACACCTGGGAGCTGCAGTCACTTTCCCCCTCCACGCAATGCTGTTCCTTCGCAGGTGTTTATGGGCAGAGCCCACTCGAGACACTTCTTGCGCATAGACTTGTTTTCGTTCTCTAGCTTCAGAGATTCCCAGGATAGAATGTAGAATTTCAGTTGCTTTCAAATTTGGTTTCATTTCAGAGGCCTGCGTTTCCCTCCGACAACATATATTTCAACAGGAAATACAGAAGAGTTGCTCTCCAGAAATTATACATTCAATTCATTCCAAAATAATTGACATGCATTTTCATCTTCTTGGTATTCAAGAAACTATATGAAGGTAAGTAGAACAAAATTTAAGAGTTGCTTTGTCACCTTGAAGGTTAGAACACACACTGGACACTGAAAAAGAGAGAACTTACAATCTTTGCATCATGAATGTTAAATATCATCGATCCGCAGCTCTTGCTGCTGCGCTGGAATATGCGTATCAAATAGTGTGACTCCAGTGATTCAACACTCCCGTCTTCTTTGTCACTTTTTCTCATTCATGCGTGATCGTTTTCAGGCAGAAATAATTTCTCTCTATCTGCAAACTGTAACTGGCAACTGGGCTTACATGAAATATACATGCATGTATGCTGGTTTGTTTAGAATATGAGCCATTTTCCAATTCCTTCATGTAAATACAACACAGTACTGGTATATGTACAGAAACTAAGCCATATTCTATTTACTTCATATATCCTAAATACAACCTATTGCTCACCTATATGTAGAATCTGATCCATATTTCAATTTATACATATAAATACAAAATATTGCTGATCTTGATTCAGAACATGGTTCATATTCCGATTCCTTCATCTATGTAAATACAACATATTGCAAGCCTGTATATATACAGCGTCTCTCAAAAGTCTTAGGACAACAACATTTTAAACTAGGCAACCCAACTTACAAGGCATTGGTGTGTTGCCTGTATAGTTAGGCTCAATTTCAGGGTTGCCACATGCACAATAGATATTTATGAAATACGCGAAAGGAAGAAAACGAAGTATTATTGTATAAATTATGAAAAATATATCACAAATGACAAAATACTTTCTGAAGGAAAGTAAATAGATTTTCTAGTATTTAAGTGCTGATGAGTCTACACAAAGGAAAGGAGGAGAGAGGAAACGAAATGGGATAAAACAAGAGATGTAGTGAGGAGAAAGGAAAACGATGCGATGCGAGGTGAGATGAAGACAATGGAATGGAGTAGAATAGAGGAGAGGAGGAAAACGAGATGAGAGGAGTTTGGAGAGGAGAGGAAAATATGAGAAAAGAGGAATGGACAGTAGAGTAAAGGAAAGAAAAGGAGAATAACAAAGAGGAAAGTATAAGAGTGTAGTGTAGTCGGAAATACAAGAGAGGAGAGGAGATAAAGGAGTGGGGAAGAGTGAGATGGAGACAAGAGGCGAGAACAGGAGGGGAGGCTATATGAGATAGAAGAGAGAGAGAGGTGTGAGATGAAGGGGAAGGAGAGGAGAAGAACAGAAGAGACTTGGGACGAGAGGAGAGAAGAGATATTTGCAGAAAATATGGTCTCAACGTCAAGAATTGATGCATTGATCAAATTACACCCTGTAACACGATTTTTGTTCCTGTGTAGTGAGTTTCGTTTTCTAAAAGCTTCTGACTGGAAACCATAGAAAATGCCTATTATTCCCCTCAAACTTTGTTTTTGTGACCTGGGCAGTGTTATTTTTAAATTTTACCTGTTTTCAATGAGAAAATATACGAATTCGTGTTTTTTATTTACATAAAGAAAATACAAACAAACATACATCAAAAGTTACATATATTTGCAATCTAGTTGTGAACAAAATTATTGCAAAAGATTTAAAAATGAGTAGTTTTCCGGTATTTACGATTATACTGTACATTACTTTCACGAATCAGCCCCCAAATATAGTCTCCCATCATGTTCTCGTTATACTGGACTTGGTAGCAACGTTCGAAGTCCAATAGCTATATCTTGATGGAAACGCTCGCCTCGCTCCTCCAAGTACGCTCCCATGTTATCCATAAATGTATGAAGGTGAGCATCGAGGGCATGAATTTTCAGGGACATCCTGCAGCCCATTTTGACGTAGTTCTTCACCAGAGTCTCAACCACTTCCACATAGCTTTCGGACTTATGATTGCCCAAAAAGCCCTTAACCACTAAAACAAAGCTGTTCCAAGACGCTTTTTCATTCTCACTGAGCTTCTTGGGAAATTCTTCGCACACCAAAAGCTTCTTTATCTGTGGGCCGACGAAGACACCGGCTTTGATCTTTGCATCAGACAGGTTAGGAAAGAAGTCTTGAGGGTACTTGAAGGCTGCTGACTCCTTATCTAAAGCTTTGACAAATTGTTTGATCAGGCCCAATTTAATATGGAGTGGAGGCATTAGCACCTTGTGGGGGTCTACCAGTGGTTCCCACTTGACGTTGTTTTTTTTCCACAGAGAACTCGGTCCTCTGTGGCCAGTACCTCGTGTTGTAGTGTGCTGTCTCATAGGCAAAGATAACAAGGAAACTTGGTAAAACCGCCTTGGAGACCCATTAGAAATCCTAGGATTTTGAAGTATCCGATGACTTCCCATCCATACTCATCATATTTCAAGGTATCTAGCAATCGCTTTATGCTGTTGTAATCCATTTGGAGGTGGACTGAGTGAGCTAGGGACAGATGGAAGGCCTATGTTGCTGCAGCCATGAACCTTCGGGTTTAAGAAGGCTAGGGAGTTAGTTAGTTAGCTGAGTGAGCTAGTGGAAGAGACGGGTACGTATTTCAATTATGAAGAAGCACGGCTTTAAGACTTCTGGATGAACTGTCAATAAAGAGGCGCCACTCATTTGGACTGAAGTCAATTCCAATTGCTTCAAACAGACCGGTGACATTGTGGCAGAAGCAGAGTCCATCTTGACTTATGAAAGAGCTGGAAAAACTTTGATGACACTTCCTCTGATCTGTTATTTGCACAATTTCATCTAATAAATTCCACTGCTTAAGCCTGGACGTCAAGAGTTCTGCATTGGACTTGGTGAGACCAAGATCTCTTATTGAGTCGTTAAGATCTTTTTGATTGGGGTAGTATGGGTTTCTCTCTTCGGCTGGGAAATTGTAAGTATGAAGATCAATGTCTTCCTCGCTCTCTGACTTACTACTCTCGTCTGAAGCGGGCAGCTTTTTCTCCGGAGGAGAGGGCACGGGAAACTCAGGGCAATGTGACACAGGGGCGATGGACGAAGGTGTATCCGGATATATAATAGCTTGCGCATTCTTTCCAGCCCGATGTTTGGAAGGATCCACCATGCAAAAGTAGCAATTACTTGAGTGGTCAGTGGGTTCCCGCCAAATTCTTGGGATAGCGAACTTCATGGCTCTCTTTTCTCCTCTGTACCATCCTGCAAAAGACAAAAATAAACTAATGTGTATTTTCACAACATATTTCACATATGAGATATGTATATATATATATTTAATATGCACAAAATTATATACTTTATTAACTTTGTCAATCAGGGGCACAACTGCACCCAAACCTTGTGACTTAGGTGCACTACTATTGGTTAGGTGCACAAGCAACTTACAATTCAACATTAATGTGGGTAAAAAAGTATATAGCAGTTTATTAAATGTTAAACATGTAAGGTGTTAGTAAAAGTAATTTTTCAAAATACATTTGAAATAAACAAAAAACTCTAGGCCTCTTCAAGAAAACCCTAAATATTTAATATATAATTGAAATTATTAAAATTTTACATTTTAATTTGCCGTCTTACCTTCCAGAGTTTTTTTGCAGTTATCGCAGGTGAAATGAGGTGCCCAAGTTTTGTCTTGTTCCCCTACAGACATGCCGAAATATGCTCTGTATGCTTCACACATTTTAGCAGATGCTTTCACAGAGTACTTATTTCCTCTTTTCTTGATAAAATGGCCACAGACATAACAAAATTCGTCTGCCATATACTTGCAGCTTCTTGATGCCATTGTAAACGTGTATCTAATTAGGCAGCTAGGACGACAATGAACCGCTTCAAACTGCACGATTTGCACTATTGTGGCTGGCAGAATGCCAAGACCTGTCCATTTCAGTTATAGGGGAGACCAGTATATTGTTACAGCGCGCAATATGACACGTTATTTATCTTCTTTATTCATAATGAGAAAAAACGTGTACTGGAAAAGGGTAAATCTCAAAACATCATTGTCCTGGCTACAAAAACAAAGTTTATGAGGAATAATACCCATTTTCTATACTCTTGGAACACAAGGAATTAGGAAATAACAATTATTACCCAGGAACAGAATGAAAATATTTTTTTGTTACATTGTGTTATCGGCATGTACATTCCATAAAATTTTAAAATGTATTAGATAATGTATTACATTGGTGCGAAATGCCTTGAGGCTGAGTTCAGAGCAAGATAAAATCTTCTACCTAAGATTTTCGATTTTTACCTGCGATTATACCACTAAAATCATGAATGTAATTTTCAAATTTATAAGAATTATCCAATTTTTTTCCACTTCTCAGTTAATTTTAACATGAAATGTATTTTAAGTTCATCTCAGCATGGTTTTGTTTCTGGAAGATCTACTAATACTAATTTATCAATACTGCTCTCAGACCTTACTCAGTCTTTTGCCAATAGTAAACAAACAGATGTAATCTACTTAGACCTCTCCAAAGCTTTCGACAGTGTCAACCATTCAATTCTGTTAACTAAACTGGCAAACTATGGGTGTGCTCCTTTGTACTGTTCCTGGTTTAAGAGTTTCTTGTCTCAGCGAACTTTCAGAGTAAAATTTAAGTCTAGTTTCTCCATCCCTGGAAATGTGTCAAGAGGTGTTCCTCAAGGGTCGCCCTTAGGGCCCTTACTTTTCAATATATTTTTGAATGATATTGAATATGTCATAAAACATGCTAAATATCTTGCATACGCCGACGACATTAAATTATATTTACAAATCGATGATAATATTTCTCATGAGAAACTTCAGGATGATATTAACTCAGTTTATGATTGGGTTAATGCAAACCAATTGACCATAAATTCATTAAAATCATCTGTGCTAGCATTCTCTAGGAAAGAAAACTTCAAAATTTTTAATTACTTTATCAGTAATAATATCATCAAACATGTGAAATCCATGAAAGATCTGGGCATTATTTTGGACAGACGCTTAAAATTTGAAGACTATATTAATCACATCATAAATAAAGCAAGAAAGCATTGTACCTATATTATAAAAAAATGGAGTTGTTCGAACAACTTACAATTTCTAATATTAATGTTTACAACTTTTGTCAGACCTATAGTGGAATACAACATTCCGATTTGGTATTACGCATGTAGTGCTAAGATGAAACAATCAATAGAAAAAATACAAAACAGATTTATCACATTTATATATTACAAATTCAAGCTATTCAAATACTATTATGAGTATGATAACCTACTGAATCACCTAGAAATAGACAGACTTGATGTCAGAGCTGAAAAACGAATTTTATCTTATATGGAAGGAATCTTGGAGGGAAAATATATCGTACCAAAACTCCTTCGAATGATATGCCTTAAGGTGAAATCATATAATTTGAGAGGAAATAGCGAATTATTATGTCTGGGTAAGAACTACAAAAATAACAATTATGTTCTGTATCTCATAAATAGCTATAATTCGAATACTGTGAAATAGATAGTGATAACGTTGTTAAAACCATTTCAATGACATATATAAGGATAACTATTTCAGAACTCTTTTATAGTTCTATAGATGAAATATAACAATTGTACTTTTGTTTATGCGTTTTTAAAATTCTAAGTAGTTTTAGGTTATGTTTTGCTAAATATTTTCAAATGCTCTGTAGTCCAATACTTTGGTTTTGGATACCTTGAAATATGTAACTTTGTAACCTTGTAACCATGTAACATGCAATACTGCTGTATTAAGGCTGGAAAGCTGTTCTCGGCAGTTTAAAAACACTTTTAAATAAATAAATAAATAAATAAATAATTGAAATGGAGATTTTATTATTTTATATTTCCCCCATCGTTAATTCTAAACCAAATCATCAATGAACAAAACGGGATATGTCCAATACTTACGAAAAGTTTCTGCGATAGGAGGGGTTTGAACCTATGACCATCGAGTTGACGATCCTTACAGGTAACCACTTTTTTTATTATTTTTTATCTACATTTCTTTTTACATTAAATTATTCAACTAAAATTTGCAAATAATTTGCATAAATATGTTTTTTCCATACACCACAAGAGTTTGCATAAGCATTACAAAAGTCTCGAAAATTTCCTGAAACCATATTTTCTATAGTTTCATACATTACAAAGGTGGCTAAAATCCACTGTAAAGATTGTTTTTTTGGTAGCCGGAAAAATAAATGAACTCAGGCTTTAAGATATAGTCTACCTTTACACTATTTGGTGACAAACCACAAATTCTACTTATACATTGTTGTAAAAATAGCCATGCCTCTTTCATTTTTCCACACTTTGTCAGGCGATGTTCGATTGTATCAGTTTCATTACACATGGTACATAACACATCTATACTAAATCCTAATCTAACTCTTTTTTCAGTACAATCTCTTAACTCATTTATCGCTCTAAATCAACATGATCTTCTTTTCTTGTAAGGTGGCGTGCATGTATATTTTTCCATTATTATGGTCCATTTATAAGTTGGATATTTCCCCATAATATGTGAAGCAGGAAATTCCAGGGCAATACTTTGTTTATAGATTTGACGTACAGTTTGGTTTGGTGGATCATCATTTCTCATCTATGCATATATTAAATCAATTATCACAGGGGAGTAATGACTGAAGAAAGGTGGTACGTTTGGTTTGTTTAACGGAGACAGACACCAGTGGAATTTCGGTAAACAATTGTCGTTATAAGTCGGCATTTGGTTCATTTTTGCTACACACCTGCACTACAAAGCGCTGATAGAACAAGGTTCTCACTTTCACTTGGAAATCGATTAATTCAAGGCCATCCTGTACATAGGAACGTGTAAGACTAGATTGTCTAACTGTATAGACGTTATTTTTCCATACAAATTTACCATAATCTTGACAGGCCATATATGTTTAAGATAGTAATTCGTGAAATTATATGTAAGTCAACATGATTATATATGTGTAAATAATACCTTAAATGAGTACATAATTTCTGATAACTTAAGTTTATACTTTCTTTAATGGTAGAGCCAAACATTATTCCCAATATCTTTAGCGAAATTTGCATTTGGAACACTGTTGTGGCTGTAACCCTAAAGCCATACAACGTGTTTTCAAGGTGTTGACCTTGGCATCGGATACTCTCTCGTAATCGATAAGACAGGTTTTTAAGGCCAAAGCATCTGCAGTGTGTTTACAAACAACCGTTACGTCATCCACAAAGGCGCTGAACTTCATGTGGAATCCGTTTATAGAAAATTATTGGACTTGTTCATTTACATGACATAGGAAGGGGGCCAAAGATAACGCAAATAGCGCCAGAGCTAAGAGATTACCTTGAGGCAATTAATTACTTACTAAAAAGGCCTTAGAGAGAAAATCATTTAACTTTGTTTTCATGTGTATACCCTCCATTAAATTCCGAATTTGGTAATAAGAACAGGTTGTATACCCATATAATTTAACACCTGCCGTAAATACTGGTGGTTTACACGATCAAACGCCCGAGAAAAGTCAACAGACACTAAGAAGGCATCTCTCTTAGTATTTTCACACAGTGAAATACAATCTCTTATGTTGGATAGCAGATGATATACTTTTTGATTACTCAGTACTCCATATTGAAAGGGCTGAACTAATGTTTCTATATTGTTTTTTAACCTATTTAAGATACATCTAGTTAATATTTTATAATCCGCATTAAACATTGTTATGGGTCTATAATCAACTGTCTTCCGTGGATTCTCTTTTTTTGCTATGAATATTGCAACCCCCGTTTTACATAAGGTACTGAGGTGCCTTGTCGTAAGGACTGCATTTACCCATTCTGTTACCGTAGGTCCTATAAGGGGCCAAAATTGATAATAAAAAGTACCAGAAATTCCATCTAGGCCTGGGGAGGATTTCGATTTTCCCACACACGCTGCGTGATTAACTTCGTTTATCGTAAATTCTGTTCCGTTTTGAGTTTCATTTTCAAACCCAGCATGAGGACAATATCGTTGAATATATTCTGTGGGATCAGACAAGGAATTACTTGGCACATTAAATATTTCACAAAGATTTTCTCGTAATAAATTACGTACAGTTTCTTCATTTTGACACCATTCTCCTTCATTATTTTGGAGTTTGGTAATTAATTTTTTTATTTTCTTTTATTTATTTGAAGCACATGATTTAGAGATACATTTTCATAGGGGTCAATATTTATTAATTTACTTCTTGTTTATATTCTATCCACCTTTTTGGCATATAACTGAAGTAATTGCGCTTTGACCTTTTTTATACGACTTTGTGTCGACCTATCCTTTTGTGCCTTGTTATAAAGTTCTCGTAACACACAAAAATGAACATTTATTAAAATTTCCAATTTCTCGTCTTTTCTATACAATACGTACGACAAAGTCTTTGAAGGGATGGTTTCAAAACTTGATCCCACCATCGTATAATATCGGTATTTCTAAGCGCTCGTCTTTGCCAACCTTCCTATGCCGTTTGAAAGGCTTCAATAAATTGATCCTCCTTCAGTACCATGGTTTTCATAATCCAATATTCCCATCCCACATGTATATATTCAAATGGGGATCCCATTTTCATTTCTACTGCGTAATGATCGTTAAAAACTACAGGAATTACATCAATGTCAGAAACCAAATGTTGTAAACTATTATGAACATACATTCGGTCTAAACGCGATGCCCCGGTTTGTGTTCTATAAGTAAAGCCTTATTTTACTGCTTGTAATTTTTCCCATACATCAACGAGTTTTAGACCAGTTACTAAAAATAATAACTAAAGAGGGAAGTTTGGTCTTTTTTATGTAACGTACAATTCCAATCTCCAGTAACACAAAGTCGGTCTATGTGACCATCTAAATAAGGAGCCAATTCCTGTATTATAAAAGTTGTACGTCTATTTCTATTTTGAGTACCAGAAGGAACATACACATTACAAATACTTTACCAATTATAAATTACCCAATTTACCAATTATAATCCTCCCACTGGGGTGAACCTGAACATTTAACTTATTTAAACCATGACGTAGCAAAGTGGATGTTCCCGTATAATTTAAACACAAATATTATATTCTTCATAGTATTGATGACACTTCAAGGAAGGAACCCCCACCTCTTGAATACAGGCAACATCTACATTATTATTATTAATTAAAAATTCACGTAAGGCCATAAGTTTAGTGTCACTACTTAACATATTTACATTTATGGTTGCTAACCGGAGAACCGGATTGGTCATTTTACTTTGCAAGAGGTAATAAAGGGGACATATTAGTATAATTAATAACATCGTGCAAACATTTTTTATTATTTTTCACTCAAATTATATATCCCGTCCTTTTGCAATGTCATGGTTGTCAATCATTTGCTGGTCATTACTTTCGAATTTAGGGCCATTTGTTTTCAACGTTTTCATCATAGGATAAGCAAATGAAGCGTTTTTATTTCAATTTTTAGGTTTCTGTATTGTTTCACTTACAGTTCTAGCCGATAATTTCTGTGAGGAGGATCGTAGTTCTCTCTTTCGCACACCTCTATTTGGCAGTAAGGGATCCTTTTCAACATCCGTTGATTCATCATCTTCTTCATGTTCCATTGGATTCGTTTGGTCCATTTCTCCGTCGTCCACCTCTTGGATTTGTGTGACGTCGATATTTACTTCCACTTGTAGTTCAGAGAAAGAGT
Organism: Lepisma saccharinum; assembly: GCF_977018435.1. NCBI lineage: Eukaryota > Metazoa > Arthropoda > Insecta > Zygentoma > Lepismatidae > Lepisma > Lepisma saccharinum. The sequence continues at coordinate 1,352,798 of NW_028142925.1, forward strand.
CTAATTGCTTCTTTGTAAGGTTGGACACGTTTTCTTCAAATGGAACGGTCAGAATCAATGGGTATAGGGGTGTCTCTTGTTACGTATTTTTGTCATTCACTTGTTGGTCACTGGGCTGCTGGGGAATTCCATTTTCCATTCCGTCATCTATGTCTTCCATGGATGCCTGCACAACCGCTCCACTATAAGAACTATTGGGGCGAATTGGGACACGAAATACCGTTGTATTGCGGTGAGGACAGTCCTGTTTTTTGTGAAGGTCACTAGCACAAATTTAGCAAGTGTGTGTCTGTCCAGTATACAGGGTGTTTCCGGGCTGATGATACAAACTTTCAGGGATGATGGAGAAGTGCACATGTATCAATTTGAGATAAGGAACCCTGGTCCGGAAACGACTTAGTCGAAAGTTATAAGCGAAAATCGGTGTATGAAGATGTAATACTTTTAATACCTGCACAAGTTTCACAAGTTGCTACATTCACAACAGTTCAAAGTGGCGTCCCCCAGCTTCGCTGCAGGCATGACATCGTCGCCTAAAGTTCTGGCGTACCCGTTGGAACATCCCCGGGGAGGATCTCCTGGCAAGAATTCTCGCTGCCTGTGAAGTTGATAGAACGACCCCTGGGTTATTCAAACGGGTACGCCAGAACCCGGAAACTCACTGTATATTTGTGCGCCGTTAATTTATCGACCTAAATAAAGGACGGTATGGGTTTTTTCAATGATATTTTCACTACTCGCACTCCGTTTTGTACTTGATATCTAAACTTCGTGCTCCATGTTTCACGTGTGATATTATCTACTACACCGAAATCACTTAATTTGGCACTTATATGTCTATCCTCCAATTCAAGCGGGAGATTGAACACTAGAATATATTTCACTTCTCGGCCAGCATCACTGAGCTTCACTTTTGTCATCTGTCCATTTTCATTATGGAAGTTTACCTCACCAGAATATTTTTCTAGGATTTTATCCATTGTTGCTCGTCTTACTAATTTTACATATACACCGCGAACAGTTGTCGGTATCTGTATGGCATATATTTCATCTAATGTCAATTTAAAGGTTCCGTATATAAGTTCATGTATTTCACTAGCACTCGGTTTAGTTGTTCCATTTTCAAAGCTTACCTGAATGGTATTTTTTAACACTGCATGATAATCGTATGTTGTCGCTTCAAGTCCATGCACAATTTCAATGGGAAAAATCCCAATTTGATCGCGTACACAGTTCACCATGGTACTCGGTGAGCTTGTTTGCTCACAGCAGCTCGCAAAAGTCTTTACTCTACCGTGCCGTGGCACTGTCCACTACCCTACAAGATTTCCTTTCCGAAAGTACATAGAAAGATTTTACCAGTATGAAATGAAGATGCAACTCGCCTCCGGCATGTACTGTGCAAGGAATACTTGATTGTAACAAAAGAGAAGGACGTATACATTTAATTGGAATTTGCATATGATGAAAAAAAAAAAACATGTTCATTCGTTATTTGAGCAGGTAGCCTTGCATTTAACTCGAATGGAAAAATGGTTGTGTTGAATTACCACAAATATAAATAATTATTTTATTAATTTTTGTCAATGTCTTTGAATCGGTATACAATTATAGTCAGAGGATCAGAATTCACAATCTTGCAAAATTTATTTTCTGTGCGAAAATATCCCTTTGAACTTCTGACAATATTATTTACTTATTTTCTTTTGTAGATGCAGATGCAGATGCAGAACAATGTGGACACTTTACACTCCTATCACAAATAATGTTACAATGCTCTTGTTTAATAAAAGGAGGAATAAGAAAAGATCACCTCGCAAAGAGGATTGAACGTGGAACCGCTAGCAGCCTAGTCAAGAACTGTAACCACTGCACCATGCTCTTATCTTCAGTTGGAACAAGAATTCTTAATTATTCTGTCGCCCCAATATTGTAAATGTTATCCTGCAAAGAGTCCAAAATGTCCATATAACTTTGTACTTCTTTTTGCACATATATTTGCAATTTAACTCCGAATTCCTTTCTTCGAATTAGTATTTCTGAGCCTGTAGATATTTTATTTGTAATTTTGTAACGACGCTGCGCGAGGTTACGTGAACATCCACGAAATATTTCCTTAAAACTTGGAATATAATAAGTCGCCATTTTTATGGAATTTTAACTCGGAGATTAGTTTCTTTACTTGATACACGTATGGGAATTACACTCTGTCCCAGCTTTCTCTGCAGTAGGCGAACGTTTGAAGTCTCTGCCCAAGTAGTGACGCGAGACGGTTCTATCAATGAACACATGTGAGGAACAGGATTGCTTGGAGGTAAAAAAGACGACTGTAGTTACCAGTCATCCCAGCAACGTGTACTGCTTCGCTCTGCTTACTCGATTCCCCCTTCCTCCTCCTCTGCCGCTATGCGAGGCCTTTCTCCAGAAATTTAGGAAGAGGGAATAGTACATTGCTTTCGCAAAAGTATCTCTGTGTGCCATTCATTTAATTCATACTTACATGAAAAAAATGTTGTCAATTTGCATTCAGGGTGTTCCACAGTTTCAAACTTTTTCGGTGTTCTTTGTGATTGTCTCTTCATAAACTCTACCTATTAATTTTTCATAGCGATTATCGACACCAAAAACATCGACGGCAAAAATATCGACGGTAAAAAACATCGACCATAAAAACATCGACTGCAAAAACATCGACTGCAAAAACATCGACGCCAAAAACATCGACGGCAAAAATATCGACGGCAAAAACATCGACACCAAAAACATCGACACCAAAAACATCGACGGCAAAACAAGTACAAGTAATATAACTGCCCCCTTGCAATATTTTCTCGCCCCCTTCCCCTCCAGACATTTTCCCCGTCACCACGAAGCGCCGTCACTGTATATTGTTTTTTGTTATATATAGTTGCAAACAATTGAGATTGTATAAAACTACGAATTTCATGTTTCAGTTTTAAAAATAAATACAGGGTGATTCTAAAGGTAGGGTACAAACGAAAACCACAGATACCTCCCATGAAATAGAGACGAAAGTGCCCCTTCCACTTTGCCGAGAGATGCCTCCGTGAGGAGCTAGACAACGCCGAAAACGTGTGAAAATGAACTTCACACAGCTCTACAGCCAGTACCAGTGAAGATAGAAAGGCGGAACAAACGAAGTCAAAAGGAACACCAAAGTCGCCCATCCAAAACACACCAGGCGGCAGCTGCGCAACGCATGCGCATGGGATTCCACAAAGGAAATAGGAGTGTCCCACAAGACAAGTGAAGGGAAAGGGTACCGATCGACAACGGTAGGGACAAAAGAAGCAATGAAGCATGAAGTAACAATTGCACAGCGGGAAACAAACACCATGACTGAAACCGTGCAGTCGAGAAAAGTAGTGCGGAGTTGCAGAACCACGGGAGGACGACGTAGGACACACCGAGAATGCAAGCAAAGTATTCCGTGACACTCGACAGGCAACAGACGCGTACATGGTTCGTGGCAGAAATGGCGGCGCTGGCGGTGCAGCGCATGGGGAGGCCCCAAACACAGTGGGGAGACAACGCAGCAAGAACAAAGCACGGTGCAACAAAAGAGAAAGAGGACCGAACGGCGAATGGTACCTGCCAAGGAGACAACAAATGCGGGACGAGGGATTCACCGTAGCAGCACCGAGGGGATGTCACACAGAAGTCGTGCGCCAGCAGGACAAACACAGCAACTACGGGCACAGGAGGTTATTACCAATGAAAGGTGCACGTACAGATAGGACTACGTACACCGTACAGACGTTGTTACAAAAGTCGTGATGGTGCCGAATCAGCCTCTTAGAAATGAAGCCGGAGTCACATCGCTGGGTGGAGGGGGAGAAATGCTGCTAGAGTGTCGTACGGTGGACGACACCAATGGACGAGGTCGGAAAGTGTCCAGCCCGATCACCAGGTTCACCGTCCCCAGACCTGACACGGCTGCTTGCTTCCGAGCCTAACCCCAGCCGAACAACTCGAGTCCCTCCTCGGCCGCAGACTTCCGCTCCGAAACCAATCGTGACCTCACAACACCGCAACCGCACACTGCCGCTTGGGTGTGAGACCGGACCGAGCGAGACTGGACAGACAAACTGCGTGGGACATCCGTGGAATGAAGCTACGTGGGGGTATGCACGTCTGTTCAACTGCTGAGTCAACCCACATTGGTGTACACAAACACCACACGATCGTACGTAGTGCTCCCCGTCGGCTCGAGCAAGACGGACGACGTACGTGTTGTGGGTGAATGAGCAAGAATGAAGGACGCTACATGTGTTCCACGATGACAAGCCCCCAGAGTACATGGCCCCACCTGACGGCAGTGGTCAGGTAGTGAAGAGCACAGGCACGGGTGGCTCGGGAACGTCAGCTGCAGGCGTCTGTTCTGTGTACACAGTGCCACATTGGAAGTGCAGCGTGAGGGAGTGTCTCAGTGAAAAAGACGGTGCGGTGGTGGTGTGCTTGACGTACGACAGTTGAGTACGTTGTTTTGAAGCCGCTGTGACCAGTGTGTGTGTGTGTTCCACCTGTGCACTGGAGTACAGTATTCCATAATTGGCACTGTCCTCACCGTACCATGGAACGCTACACATTTATAAAACTGAGGGACATGCATGTTGTCTACGGCCTTGCAGATGGCAATGGTCGAGCAGCTGCACGCCTGTATCGCGAACGGTATCCGGACAGGCGACACCCCGACAGAAGGTTGTTTTCGAACGTGCACCGTACCCTTGGTGAATCTGGTGTGTTACGTGCAGGCCATCATGTCGGTCACCCAAGACAAGTGCGCACCGCAGCGAGTACGCTCGCGTGGACGACACACCGTCCACTAGCACCCGCAGCGTTGCACGTGCAGTGGGAGTATCACAGTCGACAGTGTGGCGTGTCCTTCATGATGATCTGCTGTATCCCTATCATCCACAGGGTGTCCACGCGTTGCTGGCTGGGGATTACCCACGACGTGTGGAATTCTGTCAACGACTTTTGCAGTTTTGTACGGACGATCCCCATTTTTTGCGCCATGTGCTTTCCACGGACGAGGCATCATCCACCCGTGAGGGCATCTTCAATTGCCGAAACAGCCATGTGTGGGATTATGAAAATCCCCATGCAGCAGTCGAGGTGCACCATCAGACCTATATTTAAAGTACGCTTAACTTAAAATTAAAAAGATTATAATAAAATAAAGTAAATAATTAATATAATTATAAGTATCTCCCAGTTTGCAGTGAATATCTGGGCAGGTATCATCGATGAACAGATTATCGGTCCATACCTGCTGCCACCACGTTTAAATGGCCGCCTCTATCGCACTTTTTTAGCATCAGTCCTTCCAGAGCTGCAAGAAGATGTACCCCTCAACGTGCGACATCGCATGTGGTTTCAATTGGATGGAGCGCCTGCACATTTTGATGGCACAGTGCAAACCCTTTTGCACCGTACCTACCCACAGCGCTGGATCGGCAGAGCGGCCCCGTCCCCTGGCCCGCCCGTTCGCCTGACCTCACACCAATGGATTTCTTCTTGTGGGGCCATGTGAAAACACTCGTCTACGAGACCCCCGGTGCCTGACCAGAAAACATTGGTAGCGCGGATACTTGCTGCATCGGCCGAGGTGTGTACCATGCCAGGGATTTCTAACAGGGTTCGCCAGAATTTCCTGCGACGTTCCAATGCCTGCATTGAATGTGGTGGTCGTCAATTTGAGCAACTTTTGTAACAATGTCAGTCCGGGGTAAGACTACGTACTACGTACTATTCCTATCTGCAAGTCCACCCTTCCGTGGCAATAAACCTCCTGTGTGCTTAGTTGATGTGTTTGTCCTGCTGGCACACGACCTCTGTGTGACATCCCCTCGGTGCTGCTACGGTGAATCCCTCGTCCCGCATTTGTTGTCTCCTTGGCAGGTACCATTCGCCGTCCGGTCCTCTTTCTCATTTGTTGCACCGTGCTTTGTTCTTGCTGCGTTGTCTCCCCACTGTGTTTGGCGACTCCCCATGCGCTGCACCGCCAGCGCCGCCATTTCTGCCACGAACCATGTACGCGTCTGTTGCCTGTCGAGTGTCACGGACCACTTTGCTTGCATTCTCGGTGCGTTTCTTCGTCCTACGTTTTCCTCCCGTGGTTCTTCAACCCCGCACTACTTTTCTCGACTGCACGGTTTCAGTCATGGTGTTTGTTTCCCGCTGTGAGTAGTTGTATTTGTGGTATTATAAACCCGAGAAAGTATGAACCCCCCTCAGGCATATTTGCCTATACTTAAAACTAGCTCAACATGCCCATATGAGCTTTTTGCTCAAGTGTGGAACCCTGTCTAATCCAAGATTTTTGTAAAAATGCCCTCGGGAATTTTCTGAGAAAGTATGACCCCCCTCAGATTGATGTGCCTACACTTTTAAAGGCACTTCTGTGAGATTGTTGTCTATAAACTTGTCAAAAATTGATATTTTTTTGACCACACTTAAAACTAGGCCAAGATGCTTATAAGAGCTGCCTACACACACACCCATACATATTTACTTCCAGTTTAAGTTTAATTGGACCCCAGCTTCAATTTGTTTATCTAATATTAAAATATTATATGCAGAGACACTCTAGAATTGCTCCGTGACTCTCTCATTTCTTACATCATAAACATATGATTTTTCTCCTATGAGAATAACACTACATATGGTGTCATCAGGTAATGCCTCATGGAATTCACAGATAATTTTAATGTTTGTCCTGTCATTCACCACAACTTGTTTTCTTTTTGAAGTGTTAATTAAAAACATGGGTCTCTGTGCTTTGAATTCATCTGGTGTGTAATACATGTCAGTATTGCCAGTAGTGACCCTCTTGAAAGCCGAAAATGCCTCATATAATTTGAGGAAGTCATCCTTGGACATATCTAAATTGTAATTCTCTCTGGGAAATACCTCATTTCTGCCATTTTTAAGATAAATGTTCTTGATGTTGCAGCTATCAAATTTACTTGAATTTTTTTCCTGATTATTGTGTCTTCCAGTCTGAAACAGTACCACTACAAAATCAGGCATGTCGTATTGAATGCTGGAGAATGAATTTGTGGCATCAAATTCATAATAAGAACCAGATGCGGGCTTCTGTACGCATTGATATGTATAAAATTGCAGAGGAACCTGTGGATTTTTTATTATATCAGCTTTGTATTTAAGAGCATAACTGGCCTCATATTCAACAACAGGGATTCTTAACTCCATAGACTGAATAATGCATTTGCCCTCATCAGGTAGGGTATTAGGCAGAGCTTCCCCTGTAGGGTTTATTGCACTGTACCTCATCAAAGCATTGTTATCATTTGCAGCTCTTCTAAATGTAATTCTTAAACCACCCTTCCACATAATATCTTTGTAATCTGAGAAGAATCCTGGCAATAGGCGCATGGGGAACAGTACAGTGTGGCTTTTAGATAATATCTTATCACCAGCCTCAAATCCACCTATTTTGTAGTAAGAAGCCTCTGTTTTGGATAATTTTAATGTGGCCAAAGCTGTAGAAGTAATGCCAGGGTAATCCACTCTGTTTATAACAACACCATGCTTTCTGATCTCAATTTCAGAGAACAGATGTGGCACAAAATTGTCTACAAGTCTTATATTTGAATTTGCTGGATAATCTGTACCATCGAGCTTTACAACATCAAATTTGATGTATAAATCTGCTCTGTGGGGGTGTATAAAGCCATCCCCCACATCAAGATCAACCTCAATCTGTGTGTTGGGTTGATTTAAATTTGCAAATGTCCTCCTGTTTGGAGGGAATGATTGTAGCTCATAACTCTCAATATTTTCCATTTTATTCTTGTATGTATTTTTATTTAAATGTTAATCTCTATGATTGCAGTTGTTGTGGCTCCAGCAAAATCAACTAATTCTTCTTTTTCATTAGTGACCATCAATTCAATATTATCTATTCTATTATGACACACAGGAAAATATATTGTTGGGGATGGATTGTAGATGATGGGCTCCATGAATTCAGAATTAGGTTTGAATGTTGCAATGATGCCGGTTTGTTTGTAAGTGCCTATGCCATTTGATTTGGTGATCATACCCTCAGCCACATTACAGTGAATATTCAGAGTCTCTATGGCCAAGAATTTAGGTATATTCATAGCAGTGTGTTTGATGCCCGGTTCAAGTTTTGTGTTGTTTTCAAAGCCTAACAGCTCTCCTATAGTACCCAGATCCACTGTTTCTGTGGCAGATACAATTTCTACTCTGTGAGTGACAGAATTTTGACTTAACGCTACACCTCTGGGTAATTGAGCATTTAGAGTGGACAGATTATATTGCCCTGGAGTGATGACAATTTTTTGATCCCCAACTGCAATTATGTTGTTGTGGTGTGTAATATTAGGGATCAGGTACATGCCGTAAAATGCTCTGAGAGCTATTGTTTTGGGATATATTATGTCATCATGTAATATGAGTTTCAATATTGAATTTTGGCTGGTGAGATGAAATACCCCCATGATGCTTCAGATACCACAAGGCTTTTTGAAAATCTTCAATTGATGGTTTATTTATTTGAGACATATATCTAAGAACTGATAAACACAAATGTCCGCAATTAACATCTTTGAAGTTTTGAATACGGGCATTATTGTAATAAAGATTAGGTGAATTTAGATATTTTATTAAATTTTCAGGTGGAACACCTCCAAATGAATCAAATACAAATGCCTCATCTTTTAAATATTTAAGATAACAGATCCAGTGAGTGCCCTGATTTTTGTACTTATCCAAATTAACAATGCCACACTCTTTGTTGAGTGGTTGTTCCGGCAAAGAATCAGACATGTACACACCTCTAAAATGTTTGATGCCCAGTGGCTTGATTAAAGCTTCAATATCTTGGTTTGTAAGCGGCTCTTGTTTTTTTTATACTTATTCATGGCTCTCTTAACACCTTTGCCTTGTTTCTCAATAGCCAGGTTATGGCGCCTCTGCTCATCTAATTCTGCCCTATTTTTCTTGGCATCTATTACTGTTTTTGCTATGGCAGCTGAACCCCCGGCCAAGCTCCCCACAGCCCCGAGAGCAGCTAAGATGGCAGGGATAGTAAATATAAATCCCCCCACATGTGATTTTTTTCTTGATTGCTGTAATTTTTTTAATTGAGGGGTACTAAGCAACAATTTCATACCATGGCCCTTTGCAATACAAGAATTTTTTTTCTTGCGCTGCTTTTTGGTTAAAAGACTGTCAATAGTTTTAAGAGATTTGAGACCTGCATAAGGTATTTGATACATAACACCCTTGGCCTTCATTGTAGGTTTATTATATATATATTCACAACCCCCACCCCAGTTTTTGTTTGGTGCTCATAGCTATGGTAGTTCCCAATGCTGCTATTTTTTCACTTAAAGAAGCATCTTTGCTTACAAATCTACCAAATGCAGCCTCTTCTAATTTCTTGTCTGCAACATGTCTGTTGTCAAGATCAGAATGTGTGTTGTATGCAATATCATGGTCTCTACAAGCAGCATCTAAAGGATTAACACCAGGATCACCTCTGTTTAATCTATGGTCCAATTTTGTGCCTGGACCACAATACTGATAGCCTGGAATATGTAGCTCAAATGGCAGCTTGTTTATAATGTCATTAACAAGGCCCCGACCCTCAGAAATATTCCAAAATTTAGGTGGTAGAGTATTAATAATTTTTATGAGATATCCAATCCCCTTAGTGTCATTCACTATAAAATTAGACAATTTGGTGCTTATCATGTCCATAATTCCAACTTTTTCATTGTAAAAATTGTTGTTCCCAGCATTTTCCTCCCCAGCAATTACCAATAACCTATCTACAAGTTTCCTGACATCATCAACCCACACAAATTCTTTAGGCAGGGTGTTGTATTGTTTGATTCCACTGCCAGTCTTGATTTGTGACCATATGGGCTTGATTAAATTATCGTATTTTGCCCCACTGCTCGACTTAACCCTTTTTTGTGTGGGATCATTGTTCTGGTATAGAGCATCTGATTTTATTAATATTTCTTTGTAATCCTCATAATCTTGATCTGTATAGCTGCCAGGCCTTTTCCTAGTCATCAGTTCCCATAATCCAGGTGTGCCGGGGTACTTAACAAAAGCACCTTTTTCTCCAAGATGAGATTCTGAATATACAATTATATCATCTCCCATAAATGTTACTCGGAAATTGCCAATTCTATGAATGATGCTACCATCCTGCTCTGTGTCAGCATATAAGCCAAAAACCTCATCTTTGTTGTCTTTAGGTGTGGTTAAATATTTTTGAGCAAGAAGACCCAATTCAATAGGATCCTGAGTGGCTTCAATTCTTCTAGGAGCAATAGGACTAGGTGTATGAATACTGGAAAGTGGGGTGAATGGATAATCTAATATGTTTCTTGCAGCTACAGGTACAAGCTCTGTGATCAAATTTTGATTTTGCTCTGTAACAGTTTTGATATTTTTACCTAATTCACCAATAGCGTCAATAATAGGCTGTTCTGTTTGTTTGTGTTTTTCATGAATTCCTCGGTTCTCTGATTTCCATCCCTTAAATCTTTTTACAAGATAATCTCTTAATTTAAGATCATCAATCATTGGCCTTTTCATGGTTATTTATATACGTTTCAACGTCTAGAAAATTGTTGATTTTATTTCTGTATTTGCCAGTATTAGGTGTTCTTGTCATATCAATTGTGACAAACCCATAACTGTCCTGGTTCCAGCATCCACTGCAAAACTTGGAAAAATCATTGTAGCTCAGGTCCCCACCTACATATTCATCATGTATGTGTTTGAGGTTGGTATGGTCTTGATGAAACACACATATAAAATTGCTGTTGTCCCGGATCAGTTGCTTGGGTATTTTTGAAAAAGTCTGTGCCAGGTAGAAGCAATCAATTTTTTTGTGTCGGCCCTGTGTAAAAAAGTTTCTAACCTTGTTTTGATTATCCAATATAATGTCATCAAACACAACAACAGAATTATCGAGACATTCATCAAGTGGCTTAACATCTGGTTCAAAAGTGGCAATATCCAATCCGTCATATAGCTTTTTTAACTGCTGATATTTTAATTGTTCCAAGCTCTTAGAGAAGATATACAAGTGCCTGTTTTTCCAGTCTAACCAGTTGGGTGCCAATAAAAAATTATCAACCATTAGTGTAGTTTTACCACAAGCAGATGGCCCAACAATAAGACACCTAATATTATCAGGCAGCAAATTTCCATTTCTCTTATTCTGCTGTTCAGGTTCTGGCAGCCTCTTTATAACATCCCAGGTGTTCATATTATTATTTTGTTTGCATCGATCCAGCTGTTTTCCGGATGACCCAGCCATTTGACAAGTAACTTGTTGCCTTTTCTGCGGATGATTTTTTCTATGAGATATGTGTCAGGCTGTTTAGTTTTGCTGAGCTCTTGTTCATAGAACCTGCCTTTGAGAATTTCTCCTCGATGGTCTTTTATTATATATGTGTTAAGGGTCCCGGGTTTAACTTGAACCACTGTAAATAATTCAGTGCTCCAGTTTCTTGTGAAGCCTCTCTTGAATAAGTGCTTATATTTGCTGATTCTTACTTGATCACCAATCTTGTATTTGGCCTTTCTTATTGTTGGCTGATATCTAGGATAATAAACAGTGCTGATCAATTTTTGCTCATCAGATGAAGATACTTCAGAGGGTTTCATGTTGATTGTGGAATGGACAGAGTTGTTATATTTATGTAGAAGTTCTGGAAGAATATTAATCCATTTATAATTACCTTGCAGGGTAAATTGCTTATACATAAGATTTTTTAAGGTTCTGTTGAATCTCTCTACAATTGAGGCTTTGAGATCACTGTAACTCGAATAATGTTTTATTGACTGGCTTTTAATAAATTGTTGAAACACTGAATTATAAAATTCTTTGCCATTATCTGTTTGCAAATAGCGCGGGGATCTTCCACTCTGATTGATGATTGTCCTGAGGGCTTCTGTAACACATTTTCCAGTCTTGGATTTGAGTGGCACAGCCCAGGCAAATTTTGAAAATGTATCTATTACAGTGAGTAGATACTTGTAGCCCTTGTTGATTTTGTCTAAATTTTTCAACTGTCCACTTGCCATTTCAATCAAGTCGCTCTGCCATAAATCATCTATGCCCTTTGTGACTACTGGGAGCCTCTTAAAATTATGTCTGGCTTGTCTGTGTAATTCATCAACAATAATTTGTCTAGACATAATATGTAAACAAGAATATTGCAACTATAGGGTGTTCAGCAGCTGAGACTGCAGGATTTTCTAAATATAATTTATCCCCTATTTGTATTTTAAATTCCAAAGAGCCATCATCTTCAACATATGCTGTTTCTAATGTATTGGGATCTGTAAAATCCTCTAATTCTACACTGGTGATTTTCACTTTGTTGTCAGCATTTGTTATTGATAAGGTAGGGTAGTGGTGTGCCTGTGGCTGATGCCAATATTTGATCTTGATTGGTCTCAATGTGCCCCCAACAAAAAATTGGTAATAAAATTGTGCAGGGGACAGCATATATATTTTGCCTCCTGGTGTAAATGGTGAATCATATTCTTTGTTGGGGATGCTGTACAATTCAAGAATTACTGTATGTTTTGGATTCTCGATTATGCCTGTTATTTCCTTTTCTGCTGTAAGCAATCTACTTGTTACAGATTCAAGGTGCTCATTGATAGTCCTAACAATCTCATCGTGCCCAGGCTTGATTCTTATGTCCACAGCAAGTTTCTTGTATTGTTGCACAATTTCTTGTAGCTGGGTGGCAAAAACAGACAGGGCATTTGCTTGATTGGATTCCATGGTCCCTAGCTGCTGCTTGATATTAGCTACAATTTGTTGCAAATTTTCAACAACTGCCAATTTTGAATTTTGAGCAGTAAGATCATGGACCTGTCTTCTGATATCCTCAAACAGGGCATGCAATTCATTAATATGTTGATTGGTTGGTAGAGTGGCCACTGTCTGAGTGAGTTGTTTGATCTCTGCCTGGATATTCTTGATATCTTCTGATTTCAATATGCGATTCACTGCCCTCTTAATATTTTTAAGTTCCTGTGATGTAGGCAGATTTGATACTGTATTTTGCAAAAATTCAAGTGCCAATTTTACATTGTTTAATTCAGAAGCATCAGCCACATTTTGCATAGCATTTTGGAGCAGAGTTATATCTGCCTGAGAGGGTGTTGATTGTTGTAAAATTTCAAGCTTTGCTTGGATATCATCTATCAAGTGATGAAAATGAGATAGCTCAGATTCAGTGTTGAGGTTTTCAAGCTTTGTGATTTGTTGCTGGACACTGACAAGAGTATCTACAATCCCAGGCAAGCGGGATTCTAGTACATTTGCCAAATCACTTTGCACTGCTGCTATTGTACCTTCAAGATGGGTTATGGTACTTTGAATTTTTCCAAAATCTTCATATGTTTCAAGTTGCAGCTTAATATTTGCTACACTCCGAGTTATTGCACTCAATGCATCAGAAGATGGCAAATTGTTCATAAAATTTTCAAGTGTCTCAATTTTTTCTTTAACCTCGGCTATGGCATTGTTCAAGGGGTCCAGATTAGGTATCTGGAGTGACTGAATCTGTTCTTTTAGAGTGGAAATCACTAGATCAAAATCTTCTTGTGATTTTATGCTTTTGACAATTGTTTGGAGCTGTGCCTGGACATTATTTATCTGCTCTTCCAATTGTTGTTTCAATTGCTCAGAATTGGTAGCCTGGGTCTTAAATTTGGCTTGAAGAGCTGCTACAGCTTCTTCTAAACTTTGAAAATTATCCAATGTGGCCAAATCAGTATATTTCTGAAGCAGCAATTTGAGTTCAGAATCAATTTTAAGAAGAGGGTCCATGCATTGTGATTGTAAATTTGTAATTTCTAATTGAAGACTGGCATTGAGTGTTGTTTGTAAAGCTTGTAAATCACTTCTTAATTTCTTGACTCTGACATCAAGCATCAGAATCTCATCACTGTGATCTTCATGTCTTGTATGGCCAAATATATCATTAGGCATTTTGTTTTAGTGGTTATTTATTATTGAGTATCTGATTCTTAATTCTATAAAAAAGGGTATAAGCTTGTCATAGGATCCAGGGACCTCAATATATAAGCAGTCACCAGCAGAAACAGTATATACAGTGCCAGAAATCATGTTTGAGTGCTTAATTCTATAAATATTTCTCCCTATTGAAATCTTGACATTACCCTCGGGAGTTGTAATAAATTGTAATTGACCACCTACAGGTAACTGGTAGTAATTTAAATTATTGTTAAATATGTACAATGTTTTACCTGTTTTATCATCAACATCTGTAAGTATGCTGTTCAGATAAATAATTAACAAAGCACTTAGTTTAGATATTATATCAGAAGAGGGTACTGGTGTTGGCAGCTCCATAATAGCCTGTTTTTTGAACCCAAATAAGTTCATAGGCATGTTTATTTATTTCAAATCATGCTCTGGGATTGGGCATTGATTGCTATTTTTCAAATCACAATGCCACCATGGTAAAGTATGAATGCCACATGATAAAATGCATCTCTTATCATCATGTGGGTCCAGAGCCACTTTTCTTACAATATTGCTAGTCAACAAGTGATCCACGCTCTGAATTCGGGATTCTGATGTTCTGATTAAACTCTGGGATTTGAGGCAATTTTTATAATCTTCAAATTGGAGCTCTTTTTCCACAGTTACTTTGCCAATGCCCTTGGCTTTTTTGGCAGCAACACCACTACATGTTTTAAAACTGTACGTCTTGGCACTTAACCCAGCAAATGCCACAATAACATCACCAAGTGTCTCATCTTTCAACTTCCTGGGCACCTTTTTGTTGTGGGGTTGAATCCTTGTATGTTCACTGGTATCAAAATATTGAAACAATTCAGGCTGGGAAATATCTTGATAAACATCTTCTGTTTTAATATCAAGAATAAAACTGTCCGTGTCCATGTACATCAGTTTTATATTATCACCATAAAAAGGTTTCAACACATCATAATACAATTGTGACATATGTAATTTGGCCAAATCCAATATTGCAGCCCCTACATAAATAGGTTTATCAAACTTATTCTTTGTTTTTTTCATGTTGAAAGTGCCATATTTTCATCATAAATTCTTCTATAATTGAAATTAGGTTTTGCAACCATTTTTTTGCTCAGCCTGGGGTCAGTAATTATTTTAACATCGGTATGTTTTCTGACATTTTCAATTGTTTTGCCATACACTGAATTGACCATCAATTTAAACAAGGCCTTATCAAATTGGCTCTTTGCAGATGTTCGAAGCTCCGTGTTTGTATCAATATATGATTTCAACCATCTTGAGTGCCTGAACCTTAAGACTTTGCCAAGTTTGGTCACTTGAACACCATGTTTCATCAGGAACTGGAGGTTTTTGTAATATATGACATAGCCTTGTTTTGGCTCCAGAGTCATCATGAGCTTCTTCTGTTTAGAGCCAGGTGAGCACTGAACCTCGGGAATTGGGGGCAGATCAGAAAATTTGTTGTGTAAATCATCAGGAATTGTCAGATCAACCTCTAAGAAGAGGCCATAGTCACTATCATCAAAGTCCTGAAGATCCTCAATATTAAAATCTTCAACCCATTCAAGCCCTGCATATGGCAGTTTTTGCATCATAGCGTAACCATAGAGGCTGTTTGCATCTACATACAGTATATAATTTGATGGCAATTCTGGATCATAATCAGGCATATATTTGTTATTTGCTCTGGCATATCTCTGGGAACATTGCACCATCCCCCCTCTTATACATTCCTCCATAAACAGATACTTATCTTGATCTTGGATCAGATCCAATTGCATGTCAGTATTCAAAAACATTGCAGCCCATGCTAGGCCCGGGGCACTGTAAAAATACACTGGGTCCAGCCTATAATTTTGCATAGAAGATTTTCTGAATGCCTGCAAGATATCAGCTAAGAGACTGACATCAAGTTTCAAATATGCCATGTGATAATCACCAAATGTCTGGCATTTTAAATTGTTCCACATCAATTGGGCATGGTGATAATCATCATCACTGATTCCAGATGCTCTGATTTTGCTGTAAAACTCTTGTTGCGGTGGCAGGGAACACTCATCAAATTTAGAAAAATCTGTAACATAATCATATGGATATACACCCTTCCGCCTAATTAATTTCAGGTCCTGATTTGGAAACATGGCACATGTGATTTTGAATTGATCATCAGGTAATTGAGTGGCCAGTGTAGCCAGGCTAGCCGGTAAAATTCTGTAAGAATCAAGAAATCTTATGTGAATAGGAACACCATCAACTTTAATTATTTTGCTAATAGCAATATATTTCTCATCATTTTCAGCTAAAATATTTAAATTCTGCTTCTCAAACCCCTCGTACCTGATCAAATGATGGAAATCATAATTGGATGCTCCATGGCAAAATATGGGGACAAATTTTGGTCTCTGGATCCTAATATTACAACTATTACACAGGGCCATTAAGAATTTACCATCTGTATGAGAATGGTGTTTCACCTTGATATTTGTATCTGAAAATTCAGAATCACATACCGGGCATTTTTCTGCATTGTTGAAATCTTCAATCTGTTTCTCTGTTAAAGGCAACATGGGTTTTGGCTTCAATAAGATATTAGATGCTATGTCACGGCTCTCATTTTTTATTTTATGTGCAAATATTTTGGTGGCATCTGGCCCCTTGTATGAATATTCTTTAGTAACAACACCATCCTGTACAACCACATAATAAAAGCTGGAAGGTTCATGTAGCTGGTATGGTGTAATTGAAGATTCTTCAGGATCTGGATTGCAGGATGCAAGACGTTTGAGGATTGATTCAAAATCATAGACAATATATGCTGGGTGCTCCAACAAGGCTTCAAACTTTTTGAATTTGCAATTTTCACTTGGATTAGGCATCACCATATGAATAGGTTTATGATTGCCACAGTATTTTAAATGTTCAATTAACTTGTTTTTAGCAATTTCTGAATTCTCTTCACAAACACCATTCACCTTTTCCTGCCATCAAATACAGTTAAACATCTTCTGCACAACTTGAATATTGTCCTAGATTTGTCTAGTTGTTTTCTGACTAAAGCTTCAAGATGATGTATCAGAGTGTAATGATATTTGCCATCCCCTTCAATTAAGAGCAGATCAATCGGAACAGCAGAATCATCAATTGTACTGATTCTGAGAGGTTCTATGGGGCAATTGCCAGTGGAACAAGTAAATACATTAATAGATAATTGCTTGCCATTCATATCCCTGGCCTTTTTTTCAAATTTATCAATATTCTGAACAGACATTGGATATTCTAAACCCTCCATTGCTTCATCAAAATCGTGTTCATATTGTTTCTAATAAGTTATTCTCTCAGGATGCTTTGAAACTGGATACAAAACAGCTAATATACACCACAAAAAGCATTTCTGGTCGGTATTTTCAATATTAACCACGGCTCTTCTGTTTTTAATATTGTCAGGTAATGGCAAATATGTAGATCCTTGCAATGGGCTGAATTCAGAAATATTAACATATAACTTATGTGGAGAGCCGCATAGGCTCCATCCAGACTCTTTTGCCGCAAATTCAGAGTGTTTAATATTCAATTGATCTATCAACCTGCTTATTATTTTGTCTAAATTTGCATTTGAATATACAGGTACAGTTTCTGTTTTGTGGGGCTGTGTAAATTTTGTGCCGTTTGGCTACTTATATTGTACAAACAATTTGAGGGAGAGCTTATAACAGCCATTTTGTGCATTTAGAATTGCCTGCACATCAGGATTTACACTGTTCAAAAAATTCTCAATGCCACATCTTGGCTCTGATACAAACCGATAATCTCTTAATTGGCCATTAAAACTGCTATAAATGGGTGGTGCATAGCGTGGCTGCTTTGCTGCTCTGGCATTAAGAGGTGCTTCGTGCTTCCTTTTCAGACCAGATGTAGATGGTTGTGAGGGCAATGTTGATGACTGTGCAGAACAAGTATCTTTATGTTTATATGTGAAATATTCCATGCTATATTTTCTATTGCATTTGGGGCATATTTTTGTGGGAGTTCTGTATTTGTCCGGGTTACAAATCTTTTGGTGCTTGGCCCAATTGGGGCTGGATATATTCTTATTGCATTGATTACAATATTTTTGGTTCGGCATTTTTGTTGTTGTTTATTATATACAATTTCCTGGGGTCCGAATCAAAATTCTATGCTGGATAAAAATATCAGTTGGGTTCAGCACTGTGCTGTGTGTGTGTGTGTATGTGTGTATGTGTGTATACACTTAATATTTTTGGCTTTGGTATTTATATAAGATTTCCTGGGGTACAATTCAAAACTCTATGCTTATTATGACAGGTTGTAAAACTAATAGCCTGCATGCACAAGAAGAAAAATAAATATTGATCTACAAGAAAGCAGCGGCCTTCAGAGGCACTGACCTAGCACAAATACCTGCACAAACATGCATGTCCCAGAAGGCACTGACCTAATGCCATGTGTATTGATTTTATATAACAACTTGGACAGATATAAGCCTGACTCTAAATATGAATAGATTACAACAAACAAGCTGGATGTAACAAATATCAGATTTTGTATAAAAAAAATGCAAAATATCCCAGTTTCAATTCGATCCATTTATCTGAATCGAAGAAACCAACAATTCACATATCCCCATAGCATTGTATGCTTGCCCTATTAGCACCTCTTTTGCTGTTGTGCTCAATTAATTTTCACTAATTGGCAATTTTCTTGAAGAGGCCTAATAGAACAAGATACAGCGGTATAAGAAATATGTGAATTAAAGATATTTTAGCAATATACGACGTCTTAAGAAAGGCATATTCGGCTCCAAAGTACTTTGTCTAATGCTTACTATCATTCCCTATTACTGGCAAAAAGAGTTAAAAATATTGACATATTGACTTGTTCCCAAGTGTTCACCGAGTTCAGACATTTGCACATAGATGGCCCTGTTGTTGTTGCTTATCAAATATATATATATTTTTGGAATATCTCTAAAACAAGCAAATTTTGTTTACTGTTTTCTACTACTGGCAATACTGACATGTATTACAATCCAGATGAATTCAAAGCACAGAGACCCATGTTTGTAATTAACACTTCAAAAAGAAAACAAGTTGTGGTGAATGACAGGACAAACATTAAAATTATCTGTGAATTCCATAAGGCATTACCTGATGACACCATATGTAGTGTTATTCTCATAGGAGAAAAATCATATGTTTATGATGTAAGAAATGAGAGAGTCACGGAGCAATTCTAGAGTGTCTCTGCATATAATATTTTAATATTAGATAAACAAATTGAAGCTGGGGTCCAATTAAACTTAAACTGGAAGTAAATATGTATGGGTGTGTGTGTAGGCAGCTCTTATAAGCATCTTGGCCTAGTTTTAAGTGTGGTCAAAAAAATATCAATTTTTGACAAGTTTATAGACAACAATCTCACAGAAGTGCCTTTTATAAGTGTAGGCACATCAATCTGAGGGGGGTCATACTTTCTCAGAAAATTCCCGAGGGCATTTTTACAAAAATCTTGGATTAGACAGGGTTCCACACTTGAGCAAAAAGCTCATATGGGCATGTTGAGCTAGTTTTAAGTATAGGCAAATATGCCTGAGGGGGGTTCATACTTTCTCGGGTTTATAATACCACAAATACAACTACTGCTGTGCAATTGTTACTTCATGCTTCATTGCTTCTTTTGTCCCTACCGTTGTCGATCGCTACCCTTTTCCTTCACTTGTCTTGCGGGACACTCCTATTTCCTTTGTGGAACCCCATGCGCATGCGTTGCGCAGCTGCCGCCTGGTGTTTTTCGGATGGGCGACTTTGGTGTTCCTTTTGACTTCTTTTGTTCCGACTTTCTATCTTCACTGGTACTGGCTGTAGAGCGGTGTGAAGTTCATTTTCACACGTTTTCGGCGTTGTCTAGCTCCTCACGGAGGCATCTCTCGGCAAAGTGGAAGAGCCACTTTTGTCTCTATTTCATGGGAAGTATCTGTGGTTTTCGTTTGTACCCTACCTTTAGAATCACCCTGTATACAGGACAAAATAAGTAATATTCCAAATACCGAAAATTTCAATGTTACATGTGAACCCATAAAATAATATTAATCGTTTTAAGTCCTCTTTATGCACAGAGAAGATAATCGGGACTGGACCCACAGTTTAAAATAGGATCTGAACCACCATGTGCTTTCACTGGGTATCGAACCCGGGACCCATTGATTACAGGGTAACGCTGCGTTTATTGCAGAGACAAATGGAAAAATGAGTTTCTTCTGCAAATAAAGTAACTGGTGATTGAAAGTATTTTAAAATTTTTCACTGCACCGTTAGAAGTGTTACACTGATGGGTGTCAATGGCCATCTAAATCAAACTGTCCATCTACCGGGTTACTTTCTCTCAATATATTCGCTCTTCTTCCCTTATGTCCACCTTATCAGGGACTGCGTTCCAGGCGAGATAGGGGACTGAAGCCCCACAAAACATCTCTGGCTCCCTTCTCCCCTAGATTTTTATAGTACATTAGACGCATTTCGACCAAAAATATGAAAAACTACAAGTTTTCTCACTTAATATTTTCCATTAAAAACTTCCATTTGGCCAATCATAACTCACCAAACTTGCTACAAAATTGAATCACTAGTTTTAGGAATAGGTCTAACAGGTGCGAAAATAAATTTTTATAAGTAGGTGGACGTTCAACACCTAACAAACACTTAAGCTTCATTTTCATAGACGTGCGCACGGGGAGGCAAGGGTGGCCGACTTGTTATGTAATCTTATTGGAGTCATAATATTATACTCTAAAAGAATGTTACCTATTTTTAAGCCGATAAATGTCCTTGCAACTACGGGTGAGGGGTTTGCTTGTATTACTTTGTACACACACACACACACACACACACACACATATATATATATATATATATATATATTGTATATAGTTTAACTATTTCACTCCGTTTTCTAGGAAATTTCTTGTTATTAACACTCACTCATACTTTATTCGTTAGCTGTGAGCTGTGTTGCTTAATGTGGCTGGCGAGTAAATGGCTTATACTTATACTTGGAAATTAATAAATTATGTGTATACGACGCACGGTTTTAGAAGCGATATCGGACAGAGTTACGGAGAGCGTGTCCTTGACGACCAGCCAATAGCAGGAGTGCAACGTTGTACAGTTAGGTTTGCGCGCAAGAAGTTCTTTATAAAACTCGCCACTTTAAAGTTCATCATTGCATGGGACACGATATTATGAACCTGACTGTCCAAGTCTCATGCATTTCCGTCGCCTACAGCCGGATATATCGTTTCTCGAAGAAACAAGGGAAAGAGCGCGTCTCTACATACACACAATGACCCTTCGTTTTCCTTCAGTGTTCCGTTTGTTTATTTTTATTTGCCACCTTGTTAACCCCGCTGAGTTGTGTCTTGGTAAAGCTATGGGTGTCAAATTCGGCTGAATATGAACAATGCCCCTTCATTGTCGTGGGCGTTTACGAACATTGCGAGTCTGAGTCACTTTCAGTTCAGCGTTTTCGTAACAAGGGCGGTGTAAGATAATTGTACTCGTAAGCCACGAAGAACAGTAGTGAGACTATTCAATAAGGCCGTTATTGATTGATTAAATGTTGGTTTATTTTACTTCGCTTTTCTGCTACCTTTGGCTAATCGCAAAGATGAGGATGGATGATGATATGATGAAATTGATGAAGGGACACTTACAAACACCTATGCCCGGGCCGGGATTCTAACCCGAGACCCCTGACGTCGTAGCGCGCTGTGAAGTCCAGCCCTTATGTTCGATAGTAATGCAATAGTGTGTGTTCCGCGAGTGTTACTTAATAATTTCGCGCCGGCACTCATGGTGGAGTGGTTAGCATATCGCGCTACGACGCCAGGGATCCCGGGTTCAAATCCCGGCCTGGACATGGATTTTGTGAATGTCCACCCATCAATTTCATCATATCATCACTCATTCCCATCTTCGCAATTAGCCAAAAGTGACAGAAAAGTTAAATAAAATAAAGTAAATCAAATCAAATTAATAATCTCTCTCTCGAAACCTATTACAAGTAGTACAGGCACCAAGGGTAAAATATTACGTCCACAAGACAGAAATCTACTGTATTTTGCTTCAAGGACCTGGCGTCGGAAGAAGTGCGTGCTGAAACAGTGTTTTCTACGAGTCGAGAACTTACGGCTAAAGCGTGTGGTGTCTGTGTGCATACTGTGTTGCGTATTATAAAACCGGGTAACGTATCTACCACAGAAATCGGCGAACCCCTATTCAAATCTTCTGGTAAACATGCCAGAAAACAGAACAGAGAGTGATGATGATGGTCTTGCAGTTCCTCTATAATAAGTACCTTCAAACTTTTTCAGGTACGAGTTTCTCTTATATGCTGCAGTGATATGATATAATCCTGTGTAGAATTCTATACTATATATTTCATTGTACTCAAATATCACGTGCATTCATTATATATAAAAAGCTGAATATTGGACACGGCAAAATCTCTTCGTTTCCTTTCCGCTAGCAGTTGGTTTGGCATCAGCGGGTCAGCACTGGCTGCGTATTGGCTGAACTCATGTTCCTTCTAAAAGCGTACGCCGTATAGTTGTTTTGAATCTGAACCTCAGAGACTAATTTAAAGTCACATACAATTTAAACAGTGTGATATTTCTCTTTTTAATAATGCAATACATATATAGAATAATTGCAAGTACTGTAGTCCAACATGTTATGTTATGAGATGCAAGATACAAACTAATTTCTTTAAAGATCCTATCTGTAACAAGATGGGCTTGCTGTGCGAATGCTATGACAGTCATAAAATCTTTTCGTAAATATTTGACATCATGAAATAGTCTCAAATACAAATGTAACTGAAGTGAAGGCAATAGAAGAGGACTGCTTTCCCAAATGAGAATGGCGGAAGCAAGGGGAGCAAGGAAGCCGTCTAAAATTTCCAGGTTTATTAAAATTTACAAGTCAATGGTACTTTTGTTGACCTCCTTGAACCAGAGGAGCCATTTTTACGATTTCACAAATGTGACAGTTGTTTCACAAAATAAAAATAATCTTGGACGCTATTTTTATGGCCTAGAAAACTTTTTAATCCTTCCCAAAAAAGTTAAGCAGCAAGTTCGATTGTGAATCCCTAAAGTTAGATTCCAAGTTACGCCCATGAACTTGGATAGAGAAATTCCTCGTCAAAACAAAAAAAAAATGTGTCTCACGGACTAGATGATGTCCAAATGTGGCGGCGATTGGTTTCCAATACTGGGGGGGGGGGGCAGGTGCCAAAACTAGACAGCGAGGACAAGGACAGTTTACTTTAGCATAGTACGGGAGAAAATGTGGCAAAATGTGGAAGGGGGTGCAACTGTCCCCCCCCCACGCCCCGTTTATCTCCTCCACTAGTTGAATGTGAAGGAACATTTTTCTACTTTGCAGCAAATGATGCAAACTAGAGGTTGAGTGCTCTATTTATTCCCTGAAATGTAACAGTTATTTAACAAAATAGTCCTGGACATTATTTTTATGGAATGGAAAAACTTTTTGATTCTCGATTAGTGCAGTGGCGGCGATTAGAAAGGTATGGGAATTTTTGCCGCTTTTGCTCCCGCATTATGCTCAACTGTATGTACCAAGAGAAAGTAAATTGTTCTTGCCCCCCCCCCCCTCAAGTTTTGGAACCCAATCGCCTCCACTGCATTTAGCTGTTGATGAATAACACAAAGCTTATAAAGTTCGTTAAAGGCAATTTTGAACGTTTCAACCATTGCAAGCAGTTGCTGAAGGGTTCTTATTTCTAATTCCCATCCATATCACAACAGAAGTGAGTGGCGGAAGATTGTAGCTTTCCATAGTTCATAAATTCAAAACGTTTTTAATTGAAACGGCCAAATCATAATTTTAATATTCTCTTTACATGTAGCTCTTCTGCTTTCACATGCTGCTCTTCTGCTTTCACATGCTGGAATCGAAATGGTCTACTATGACGGTACAGAAATTATTTTCTAACCTCAGAAAGGAGGTTAATATAAATCCAACCAACTAAATACTGCAATACGGTTCAAAAATCAGCACGCTTGCGAAATGTAGGCGTACTCCTAAGACTCCGAAAGAATTAAATTGTCCAAGCCGCAGGCCCGTAACCAGGGGATGCAAGGGGGCCATGCCCTCCCCCCATCGAGCCATGAAATATTTTGATGCAAACCTACAAAAATAATATGGATAATTTTTAAGATTTTGCAAGAATTTAGATTTTCTTCTTGTATAAATGAATGGGTTGTCTGTAGAGAGAGTCAAACTCCAGAAGTCTTCAGTCTACTATATTTAGTCATTTTAGTTTTATAACCATTTATGCGAAGCTACTAAATGTTCCAATTTGGTCGGGACAGTTCACCACATTTACTCCCTGTTTTGGCTTCTTTCGAACTGCAGTCTTGATGAGAAAATGTCCTCTTTTAGTGGTTAATTCACATTCAGACGTGTTCTTCAGTATAAGGATAATTCCATAGCGTTGGTGGTAACATTCAGGGTTCAAATTCCCATGGCGAAAGGGGGATCTCTCACCTTCCCACCAACGATCTTGTTCTATTAAAATGTTTCCCCCTATTAAAATTTTCCAAGGGTAAGAGTTTGTGTTATATCAACAAAGATAAGCAATTAGTTTGGACTTCAAACATACTTTACTAAGAATAACATCATAAGCATATACAAAGAAGGAATAACAAAGAATGATGTCAGCCTCAGCCTGTATGTGAATGTTGCATAGATCTCTTGTTCTCTCTCTCTCTCTCTCTCTCTCTCTCTTAAGGACTTGTAACAGCATGGGGTATAAAAACATACTTCTACAGTCACAGAAAAGATTTTAAAATTATATCAAATTGGACTAGTAAGAAATGGAGCCGTATTTGGATCCATTGTGGTTGTCATTGTCACCCTAAGCCTCTCAAACACAGAAATTAGACCATCCTGTCATTTCCCCTCCATTTCGTACCTCCTTTCGTCAGGAATAAAACATAGCATTTACATGTTAATTTAATAGGAAACTAATGTTTTCTTAAAGTTTCTCATTTTTTGTCCCTCCACCTAGTTATCTTTAATTTGCAATCGATTTTGCAGATGTGAAAGTAGTGTAAACTTATTGTTTCTAAGTAGTACTTAGTAGGTATGCATTTGTAGCCTCTTTTTTTATCAATTGAATATCAGTTTTTGACATATTTTGACAATTTTTTGTCGATGTTTTAGCGTTTAGCGATGTTTTAGTAAAATTTCCCTTTTTTCCCACTCGTACTTGGTACGTATGCGTTTGTAGCCTCTTTTTTTTATCAATTGAATATCACTTTTTGACATATTTTGACAATTTTTTTGTCGATGTTTTAGCGTTTAGCGATGTTTTAGTAAAATTTCCCTTTTTTTCTACTCACACTTGGTAGGTATATCACGATCTTACGTGATATAACTTAACCTATTTATTTTATTACGTGCTCAACTACACGAGAGCCTCTACGTGCTTTGACCTACTTTTAG
Source organism: Lepisma saccharinum (assembly GCF_977018435.1). Lineage (NCBI taxonomy): Eukaryota > Metazoa > Arthropoda > Insecta > Zygentoma > Lepismatidae > Lepisma > Lepisma saccharinum. Next base: position 1,378,436 of record NW_028142925.1, read on the forward strand.
TAGTGGTAGAAGCCCTGTTCTGAAACCGAAAATGGGGCTCGGAGTGGGGCTCGACTTAATGGTTTTCTCTTGTAAGGCATAAGCCTCATTTCTCGCAGTGTTGCCAACACCTCACTCGATCACGATCTTACGTGATATAACTTAACCTATCTTACGATTTTTTTTACGATCTTCAGTGATATAACTTAACCTATCATTTATTTTTTTATTTACACACCGAACTAACTTACATTATATTTTATATAACCTAAAAAAATGTATTGATTTTTTTTTTTAGTATGTGGCAATTTTTTTAGGATTTTTTTTTAAAACTGCTCCGTGACCCTCTCGTTCTTCACGTCATGGATGAAGGTCTTCTCGGCGACCAGGATGACGCTGCACAGAGTATCGGCAGGCAGCGCGTCGTGGAACTCGCAAACGATCTTGATGTTGGTTCGATCGTTGACCACCACCTGCTTCCGTTTCGTGGTATTGATGACGAACATCGGCCTGTGGGTTTTGAATTCGCTGGGCGTGTAGTACATGTCGACGTTTCCCTCGGTCACGCGCTTGTAAGCGGTGTAAGCTTCGTAAAGTTTTAGATAATCATCTTTGGTCATGTCGAGGTTGTAATTCTCGCGCGGGAACACTTCGTTCCTGCCATTCTTGAGATAAACATTTTTGATCTTGGAGTCGTCGAACTTGCAAACAGATTTTTCCTAAGTCTTACCATTTCCAAGATAACCCCACTTCCGGTCGCCATTTTGGATTTCCGAACATAGGTTCTATTCATACTTTTTCTCACGTATAGGTGTACGTGATGAATCCGCAAACAGATTTTTCCTAATTCTTACCGTTTCCAAGATAACCCCACTTCCGGTCGCCATTTTGGATTTCCGAGCATAGGTTCTATTCATATTTTACTTACACATAGGCGTACGTAATGAATCCGCAAAAGATTGCTCCTAAGTCTTACCGTTTCCAAGATAACCCCACTTCCGGTCGCCATTTTGGATTTCCGATCATAGGTTCTATTCATACTTTTTCTCACGTATAGGCGTACGTGATGAATCCGCAAACATTTTTCCTAAGTCTTACCGTTTCCAAGATAACCCCACTTCAGGTTGCCATTTTGGATTTCCGAACATAGGTTCTATTCATACTTTTTCTCACGTATAGGTGTACGTGATGAATCCGCAAACAGATTTTTCCTAAGTCTTACCGTTTCCCAAGATAACCCCACTTCCGGTCGCTATTTTGGATTTCCGATCATAGGTTCTATTCTTACTTTTTCTCACATATAGGTGTACATGATGAATCACCAAACAGATTTTTCCTAAGTCATGAATTGGAGGGTTCTATGACAACCTATATTAATTCTCGTAAGAGAACAGAAAACACAAAAAAACAAAAAAACAATACTGTGGTCACTACAACAAATAGCCTTCTTCAACCCCAATCCAACAACCCAAAAATCATCATCCTAACTAGAACCATGTAACTATCTGCCATCTGTTAGAGGTTTTGTGAACTAAGTGGTGCTTTGTTTGTGTGTAAAAAAAAATGCAATGCTTTTTGCACTTGGTTATCATCACCTAACATGTTATTAATTGTTTTTTAAAATTAATTACAACTGAAAACTAATAATTAATATTATCTAAAGTTACTAATTAATATTATACAAGTAATTGATATATTTTTTTTGTTCTTGTTGCTAGTGTTGGGTAAATATAGTTGTTGCAAAATATAGCTCTCTCGTATGACAGTTTCTGAGTTTTGTTGGGTATATAAGAACAATTATACACAACCTTTCTCGGTTCTCCTCCGTAGCCGTGCGTGTTAAGGCGTTCACTCGTTCTTGTCATTGTTCGTTCTACGTGTGGCCTATAGGTTCGAACCCGGTCGTGGTCGAAAGTTTTTCAGCGTGTCTAGGAGTCTTTAACAGTGTGTATATTTACTTCTCTGTGTTGAGTCTACGGATTCTGAACGGGGTTGTTTAATGTATATGTCGTTCTTGATATATATATATGGTGTTCATGTATGTATCCAAAGCACATTGGAAACAATATTCGATCATTAGCTGCGTACAGCCACTGCTGCGGTGGAGTGACCACCCCCTGTCCCCGGGGGTCCCCCCCTGTCCCTGGACCCCTGTCCCCGGGGTCCTATTCCTGTCCCGTGTTCCCGGTTAAGTTGTCTATGTCTATATGTAATGTCTATGTCCATGTCTCTGTCTTTGTAGGTTTTTTTTTTGTCCTAAGATTTTTTTTTTAACGTAGGACTTGGAAAAAATTTTCGATTGATGAAAAAAAAAATGGTTCCATGACGACCTATGTTTATTTTGGTATGGGTCGAGAGAGGACACCGAGACTCGACCCACGCACTAAACCCGACCTCTCTACGACTATTCGTTCAAAAGTTAAGAGTGATCAAAGTTTTTGGGAGGGGGTGGGCTAACTTCTTACCCCTTGACCCCAGGACCACCAAAACTTGTTACACGTATTCTACACCTCCAAAATCTACAGGGGGTATCTAACGATATCGTATGGGGGTGTTTTTCGATATATTTTTTCGATAACTCTTACCATTTTCGAGATATTTGCAATTTAAGATTAATTTAACGCTGTGAACTTAGAAAATTTTCGATTGATGAAAAATTGGTTCTATGACGACGTTGCAACGTTTAGAAAGTCGTTGATTTTGTTTCTGTATTTTCCGTCGTTGGGTTTCCTCGTCACGTCGATCGTCGCGAATCCGAAATCGTCACTGTTCCAGCAAGAAGAGCAGCGTTCCGAAAATTGATTGATCAACAGGCCGTTGAGTTTAGATAACATGGAAGGTAGAAATTCATGATCTGCCGTGCGGTGTACAGTCTCCATTGTTTGCTTTCGGAAACCAAAGAGATTCATTGTCCTTGCTAGTTATTTATTGTGTATGTGATAATTTGAGACAGTTAAAGTTTTTTTTTATTTTAGTTATAGTTATTTAAGTTTATTTTTTTTTCAATTGCATTGCCTACAATTTTTACTAATTTCTAAACGATAGTGTCCCCAAGGCAACGTGTGGATTCCACAAGACAAAATACATCTTTTATCGTCATGCGGATCTAATGCTACTTTCCTAACTTTGTTTGTTGTAATCACGTGGTCTACACTTTGGATTCTTTGTTCTATACTTAGTATCGTCGATTGTGAGTAAAGGCAATCGATGTAATCGTGGAAGGTGAGTTTGTTCTCCACCGTATTCTTGCACACACCTTTTGCTTTCTTCGTGACGCTACTTTCTGTTCTCATGGCATACATTTTCGAACGCAAACCCGCGAACTCGACAATAATATCACCGTTACATTCATCTTTCAGTTTACCTAGGACATTTTTGTTGAGGGAAGGAATCCCAAATCTGTTGGGTTGAGGATATGCAGAAGTATCGAAATACTCGAGCATGGAAGGATTTTTTATGTCTTCATAGAGGTTAGGTGTTTGTATGCTGTAAATGAAGCTGTCGGTGTCCGTGTACAAAAGTGATATTTTATCATTGTAGAAGGGTTTCATCACGTCATAATGAAATTCGAACATGTAAAGTTTCGACAAGTCGAGAACCGTTGCGCCAACGTAAATTGGTTTTCTGAATTTCATCAATTTTATATCTAGATTGAAAAGTGCCAAATTCTCATTGTAAATTTTTCTCGACTTGAATCTAGGATCGGCCACCCACTTCATGCATTTATTTTTATCCGAAACCAATTTCACGTCTACATGATTCCGCACGTTTTCCATCGTCTTGCCATACACCGCGTTATTCATCAATTTTAAAAAATCTTTGTCTAAATCGGAAGTGGCAACTGTCCTATGTTGCGTGTTTGTTTCAATGTACGGTTTGAGCCACTCGGAATGTTTAAACCTGAGGACTCTTCTAATATTCGATACCTTAGCACCCTTCCCGATCAAGAATCGGAGATTCGAGTAATGAACAACGTATCTCCTTTTCCCCTCTAGAGTCAATAAAAGCTTGCATTGATTAGAATGAGGCGAAGATTTGAACTCGGATGCCGGTGGTAAATCGCTGAACAGATCGTGTAAATGGTCGGGGAATTCGATATCCACCTCTGCGAAGAAGCCATGCTCACTATCGTCGAAATTTTCTACATCTATTGATGCCCATTCGAATCCCCCGTAAGGAAGTTTCTGTACCATGGCATGTCCGTAGAGATTATTAACGTCGGCGTAGAAGATGTAATTCGATGCTCGATTTGAATCATAATCTTCTTTCATGTGCACGTTGTTGGCTTTTGCATATCTCTGCACACATTGTACCATCCCGCCCCGAATCCCCCTCTCGATGAAAAGTAACATGTCCACGTCCGATATCAGTTCCAGCTTGACCTTTGTCTGGAATAACATTGCCGACCACGCTAATCCCGGTAGGCTGTAGAAATACGCTGGATCTAATTTATTCGTTGCCGTTTTCCTGAACGCTTGAAAAACATCCGCGAGTATCGTTACGTCTAATTTTAAGTAGGCATCGTGGTAGTCTCCGAGTGTCCTACATTCTAATTTCTCCCACATGAGTTGGGCGTGTTGGTATTCATCGTCCGTAATTCCTTTCTCTCTGAGTCTGCTGTAAAATTCTCTTGGAAGTGGGAGAGCGTCGTCATTCAATTTAGAATTATCACTAACATATTCGTAAGGATAAATCCCTTTACGTCTAACGAGTTCTATGTCTACGTTGGGAAAACTAGCTTTTGTAATTTTGAATTGTTCGTCTAAAAGTTTGCTGGCAAGAGCGTCCAGGCTGGCAGAGAGAAATCTGTATGAATCCAGAAACCTCATCTCGATGGTATTTTTAGTCTCGGGAATCATAACTTTCTTACTTATAGAGATGTATCGTTCTTCGTTTTGAGCAAGAATATCTATTTTTTGAGCGTCGTATCCGAGTTTCCTAATTAAGGGATGAAAGTCGTAATTAGAGCCATTGTGAAAGAATATGGGGACGAATTTTGGTTTTTGGATTTTGAGGTTGCATGCATTACAGATTCCGCTTATGAAGCGACCGTCCGTATGCGAATGGTGAAACACTTTACGATTGTCGTCTGTGAAGTGGTTATCGCACACAGGATACTTGACAGTGTCATAGTAATTTTGAAGTTCGATAGCAGATAACGGAAGCATCGGTTTCGATGTTCGCAGCATGCATCCAATTTTCCCAACCTCCTCGACCATCTTTTCAAAGAAGCATTCGATTGCATCGGGTCCTCGGTATACGTACGGTTCATCTATTTTATCCTGTCGCACGACAACGTAACCGAAACTGTTTGGTTCGTGAAGCTGGTAAGGTGTGGTGGAAGAAAGTTCGGGGTCTGGTTCGCAGTAGAGAGTGGTTTGAGGAACGCCTCGAAATCAGCAATGATGATTGCGGGATGTTCCAACAATGCCTTATGCATTTTGAATTCTTCCACTTCGTTCTTTTCGGGCATCAACATTCGAACCGGTCTGTTGTCACCGCAATAAATTTTATGTTCGGCAAGTTTATCGATAGCAATTTGACGTCCGGTGTATTTTCGATAATCGACTTGTTTTATATCGTTGAATGTGGTTAGGCATCTCGGGCAAACTTCGATGTTGTTTGCATACTTGGTAGTTTGACTTCTGACCAAACGTGATAGAGAACGAATGAGACAGTAATGGTGAACACTGTCGTTTGAAATTATAAGAAGATTAATCACACGAGCATCATCATCGTCGACATCGCTTATCCTGACGGGATGCACGACATGTTTATCCAACGTATAGGAATACACGTTGATGATTAAGCGTTTTTCTTCTGCATCTCGTGCTCGTGTTTCGAATTTTGATATATCAGAAATGGTCACCGGGTATTCGATGCCAGCCATTGCATTTTCCAGTTCAGGTTCATGCTGCTTGTAATGATAAACCTGTTCTGGATTATTTGACCAATGAATCGGGTGAAGTTCCGCCAAGACACACCAAAGAAAACATTTATCATCTATATTTTGAATATTCAGCACGGCTTTTTTATTTTTAATATCCACTGGAAGAGGAACGTAGCTGGATGCACGAAGAGGCGAGATATGGTTTACGTAAACGATTAACGTGTGAGAACTACCACACAGAGACCATCCCGACCCTGTAGCCTCGAAATCGTCATGTTTCTTAACCAGTTCATTTGAAAGATCAGAATAAAATTCGTCCAAATTATCGACGTCCGCCAAATGAAGAGCCTGGTTTTTTGTTCGATGATAAAAGACTCTTGTTGTAGCATCGACTTTTTCGTATTCGGAAAATAGATCAACGTATACTTTTATGGAATTATTTTCCAATTTATTTTTTTAGAATATTTATCACGGATGTTTTCGTTTCACGCAAGAAACTAAGAATGTCGCAGCCTGGTTCCGAAGTAAAAGAGAAATCCTGAATATGACGGTTAAATGCAGATCTAATTGGTTTGCGTTCATCCGATAATTTAACTTGTTTGGAAGTAGAAGCTTCGGTTCCTGGATCATCGATTTTTCTTTTCAATGTTCCTTGTTCGGTTAATGGTTTGCAAATTTTCAGGTGTTTACTTAAATTTGTAATGCTAATCATCTTTCCGCATCGAGCACAAGACTTAGAAAGTGACGAACGATTAATTCTCGAACCTGTTTCGCTACATCTTGCCCTGTGTACCGATAAATTCTTCCTTGAGATTAGCTTCCCACAAGTAACACATTCAGTTTTATCATTTTTACGATTGAAACTGGTGGTGGATGCCATTGCTTTCTCCAAAATCACAGAAATCAAAAAGTCTAGTATATAGCGATACAATTTTCAGGTATGTTATTTTATATAGAATTTCTTGGAGTGATTACAAAACTCAAAAATTCAATCTACTTTAAATAGAATTTCAGGTATGTTATTTATATAGAATTTCTTGTGTGCGAATACAAAAACTCAAGAGTTCAATCTACTGTGAATACAATTTTCAGGTATGTTATTTTATATAGAATTTCTTGAGGTGATTACAAAACTCAAAAAAATCAATCTACTGTGAATATAATTTTCAGGTATGTTATTTTATATAGAATTTTCTCAGGGCGAATACAAAACTCAAAAATCCGAGACAGTTCAGTTTTAACGTGTTCATATTTGGAAAAAAAAAATGCAAAATACGCCTTGGAGATTTCGACCAATCCACACTTTACTAGATTGGAGAAACTCTAACTATTGTCATTTGGAACCTTTATTTGCCCCCCCCCATTGTTATTTTTGGATCAATTACCTTTTCCAAATTAACAACAGGACTGAGGCGGTTCCTAAATGACAAAAGTTAAAGACATATTTTAGCGAATTACGCCGGCATAAGCTAAGTACGTGTTGCTAGAAGGCCTTCGTCGTTGCAAGTCACCTAACCCATTCACTAAAAAATAAGAAAAAAAAATATTGACGTACTGAAAAAAGTTGACTTGTGTTCACCGAGTTCACAGATGTTTACTCATTGATGGCTCCGTCGTTGTCGTCTATCAAAAACCTAAGTACCTTGGAAACAGTGAGAGAGTTATCGAAAAATCTCCCCCTTGTCGATTTTTTTTGGTGACGTAGAGTACGCGTAGAGAGGTCGAGTTTAGTGTGTCGGTCGAGTTTCGGTGTCCTCTGTCCACTCATACCAAAATAAACATAGGTCGTCATAGAACCAATTTTTCATCAATCTAAAATTTTTTAAGTTCACAGCGTTAAATTAATCTTAAATTGCAAATATCTCGAAAATGGTAAGAGTTATCGAAAAAATATATCGAAAAACACCCCCATACGGTATCGTTAGATACCCCCTGTAGATTTTGGAGGTGTAGAATACGTGTAACAAGTTTTGGTGGTCCTAGGGTCAAGGGGTAAGAAGATAGCCCACCCCCTCCCAAAAACTTTGATCACTCTTAACTTTTGAACGAATAGTCGTAGAGAGGTCGGGTTTAGTGCGTCGGTCGAGTCTCGGTGTCCTCTGTCCACCCATACCAAAATAAACATAGGTCGTCATGGAACCATATTTTTTTTCATCAATCGAAAATTTTTTCCAAGTCCTACGTTAAAAAAAAATCTTAGGACAAAAAAAAACCTACAAAGACAGATACATGGACATAGACATTACATATAGGCATAGACATTAGACAACTTAACCTAACTTAACCGGGAACACGAGCCCAGGGACAGGAATAGGACCCCGGGGACAGGGGTCCAGGGACAGGGGGGCCCCGGGGACAGGGGGTGGTAACTCCACCGCAACAGTGGTTGAACGCAGCTAATGATCGAATATTGTTTCCAATGTGCTTTGGATACATACATGAACACCATATATATATATATATATATATATCAAGAACAACATATACATTAAACAACCCCGTTCAGAATCCGTAGACTCAACACAGAGAAGTAAATATACACACTGTTAAAGACTCCTAGACACGCTGAAAAACTTTCGACCACGACCGGGTTCGAACCTATAGGCCACACGTAGAACGAACAATGACAAGAACGAGTGAACGCCTTAACACGCACGGCTACGGAGGAGAACCGAGAAAGGTTGTGTATAATTGTTCTTATATACCCAACAAAACTCAGAAACTGTCATACGAGAGAGCTATATTTTGCAACAACTATAATTACCCAACACTAGCAACAAGAACAAAAAAAATATATCAATTACTTGTATAATATTAATTAGTAACTTTAGATAATATTAATTATTAGTTTTCAGTTGTAATTAATTTTAAAAAACAATTAATAACATGTTAGGTGATGATAACCAAGTGCAAAAAGCATTGCATTTTTTTTTACACACAAACAAAGCACCACTTAGTTCACAAAACCTCTAACAAATGGCAGATAGTTACATGGTTCTAGTTAGGATGATGATTTTTGGGTTGTTGGATTGGGGTTGAAGAAGACTAGTTGTTGTAGTGACCACAGTATTGTTTTTTTTTGTTTTTTTTTGTGTGTTTTCTGTTCTCTTACGAGAATTAATATAGGTTGTCATAGAACCCTCCAATTCATGACTTAGGAAAAATCTGTTTGGTGATTCATCATGTACACCTATATGTGAGAAAAAGTAAGAATAGAACCTATGATCGGAAATCCAAAATGGCGACCGGAAGTGGGGTTATCTTGGGAAACGGTAAGACTTAGGAAAAATCTGTTTGCGGATTCATCACGTACACCTATACGTGAGAAAAAGTATGAATAGAACCTATGTTCGGAAATCCAAAATGGCAACCGGAAGTGGGGTTATCTTGGAAACGGTAAGACTTAGGAAAAATCTGTTTGCGGATTCATCACGTACGCTTATACGTGAGAAAAAGTATGAATAGAACCTATGATCGGAAATCCAAAATGGCGACCGGAAGTGGGGTTATCTTGGAAACGGTAAGACTTAGGAGCAATCTGTTTTCGGATTCATCACGTACGCCTATGTGTAAGTAAAATATGAATAGAACCTATGCTCGGAAATCCAAAATGGCGACCGGAAGTGGGGTTATCTTGGAAACGGTAAGAATTAGGAAAAATCTGTTTGCGGATTCATCACGTACACCTATACGTGAGAAAAAGTATGAATAGAACCTATGTTCGGAAATCCAAAATGGCGACCGGAAGTGGGGTTATCTTGGAAATGGTAAGACTTAGGAAAAATCTGTTTGCAAGTTCGACGACTCCAAGATCAAAAATGTTTATCTCAAGAATGGCAGGAACGAAGTGTTCCCGCGCGAGAATTACAACCTCGACATGACCAAAGATGATTATCTAAAACTTTACGAAGCTTACACCGCTTACAAGCGCGTGACCGAGGGAAACGTCGACATGTACTACACGCCCAGCGAATTCAAAACCCACAGGCCGATGTTCGTCATCAATACCACGAAACGGAAGCAGGTGGTGGTCAACGATCGAACCAACATCAAGATCGTTTGCGAGTTCCACGACGCGCTGCCTGCCGATACTCTGTGCAGCGTCATCCTGGTCGCCGAGAAGTCCTTCATCCATGACGTGAAGAACGAGAGGGTCACGGAGCAGTTTAAAAAAAAATTCCTAAAAAAATTGCCACATACTAAAAAAAAAATCAATACTTTTTTTAGGTTATATAAAATATAATGTAAGTTAGTTCGGTGTGTAAATAAAAAAATAAATGATAGGTTAAGTTATATCACTGAAGATCGTAAAAAAAATCGTAAGATAGGTTAAGTTATATCACGTCCCATACAGCACAACATGGTTTCAGATATGTTACGGATATGTAACTCTTGAAACATTGTAACATTGCAGCAACATTGCGAAACATTACTGTGATGTTTCAGGTATGTTTCAGCAATGTAAAAATGTCCGCGAATCTAACATAACATTCGTAATGTTACAGAAACATGTCAGTGCAACATTACAGAAACGTGTCAATGTAACATTGCAGAAACATGTCAGTGTAACATTACAGATACATTTCCGTACAGTTTTGTGATATTTCAGTTACATTACAGTGATATTATTTCACATTATTGTTATATTGAATGGAATCAGTACTGTATTCATAAATGGCATATTTGAGGGGGGTTTGGGGTTAAACCCCCTTCAAAAATTATTACAATATTTACTTGTAAATAATTTCCTGAAAATATAATTCACAGTATTTCTTTTAAAATGAAGTATTGTGATGCTGTGAAAGTGCCAGAGGTCTTGGGTTTGAAACCTCATTAGGCATGATGTTTAATATTTATTTTATCTCCCATCAATTGACCACATATCTCAATTAATCTAGTCAGGAGAAAAAGTGCATAAAATTGCCGATTATGCATTCGTTCATGTCAGACAAAACTAGAGTTAAAAAAAAAACTTTAGACACCTCAAAAGAAAATATGAAACATTAAACTGGTAATCATCATTAATACCTTCAATTGTTTACAAAGGAATAGAGTTTTACATGCAATAACAAAGCTCTTTGTGGTTTGCTGTGCCACGTCACAAGGAAGGTTGGATTGAGGGTGATGTTATCAGCATCATGCTCCAGTCACTTTTCGCCCACTTTACCAATTGATGATAGACTGGAAGCATGTAAACATTTTACTAAATACTAACATTTACTTTGTGCATTGTGTCATTTTACGATGAAAAATCTGGTACAATAAGGTATATTCTATATATTAATTACAAAAGAATGAACAGATAATTTGAGCATATCATCCCAAATAAAAATTCAAAATTAATGTAACAGTTAAACTGCAAACTTGCATGTTTGTAATTTACCACCACCTTGTACATAGCTATTGTGAATTATTTACACCATTTAAATTCTAATAACATTGGTTCTGAATATGCATTATTCTGGAAACATCTGAGATACCTTATTGGATACTTTCTGGAGATCATGCAAAGTGACCTACAAGTTACCTGAATTGGCAGTCTATACATTTGATAAGAATATCCTACATACTTACATAATTGGATAAATTGACCACAAAGTTGGCAACCGTTTAGTATGCCGTGCCACCCCAAGGTCTGCGGAGCCATGGATTATTATTATTAAAAGAATCAGTAAAAAATAAAAACTTGGAAAACTATCAGTTCACAAGAAAAAAGAGCAAAATGGACACAAGCTAAACTTGGGCAATTTTTGGGAACTAACAATATAAATAAGAATTGAACAATAACAGCAAATCAAGTAGTAGTATTGACTGTATTATAAACTCAGGAAAGGAAGAGCCCCCTCAGATTGATTTACCTATACTTAAAACAAGCTCAACATGAGCATATGAGCTTTTTGCTCTAGTGTGGAACCCTGCCTAATCCAAGATTTTTGTAAAAATGCTCTCGGGAATTTTTTGTGAAAGGAAGAGCCCCCTCCGATTGATTTGCCTATACTTACAAAAGTTGCATCAGCCAGATTTTTGTCCATAAACTTGTCAAAAATTGATATTTTTTTGGCCATACCTGAAATTAAGCAAAAACCCATACCTACCCGCACATATTTACTTCTGGTTTAAGTTTAATTGGAAACCAGGTTCAATTTGCTTATCTAATATTAAAACAATGCAATATGCAGAGCCCCTCTAGAATTGCTCCGTGACTCTCTCATTTCTTATATTATATGTTTGCATGTTTCAAGTAATTCCCCTCTGTGTTAGTGTGTACAATTCCCGAGACGGTAGTATTGATTTTTGTTTTGCATGTTTCTCCTCAGCGCCAGTACTTACAGAAATTCCCGAGTATTGCATCAGCCAGTATTGTGAGAGTGGTTGAGGAGAACAGATGTGTTGTTACAGTGCTTCTCATATTTATAGGCCTGTTTGATTTAATATGAATATTAAATATATATTGAACAATATTTTGCCTGATATTTGTTACATCTAGCTTGTTTGTTGTAATCCACTCATATTTAGAGTCAGGCATATATCTATCCCAGCTTGTTATACAAAAATCAATACATAATACTCAGTGCTGGGTCATTGCCATTCAAGATATGCATGTTCGTGCAGGTATTTGCGGAAGGTCAGTGTGAATGAATATTTATTCTCTTTTTCCACTTGTGGGCTATTGGCTTTACAACCTGTCATAAGATAAGCATAGAGATTTGATTTGAACCCCAGGAAATTTTATATAAATACAAAAGCCAAAAATATTAACACATACACACATACACACACATATATACACACACACAAATCACACAGCTGAACCCAACTGATATTTTTTATTCAGTATAAAGTTTTGAATTGAAACCCAGGAAATTGTATATAATAAACAACAGCAAAAATGCCGAATCAAAAATATTGCAATCAGTGCAATAAAAATATATTTAGCTCTAATTGGGCCAGACACCAAAAGATTTGTAACCCAGACAAATACAGAACCCCCACAAAAATATGCCCCAAATGCAATAGAAAATACAGCATGCAATACTTCACATATAAACATAAAGGTACTTGCTCTGCACAGTCATCAACATTGCCCCCACAACCATCTACATCTGGTCTGAAAAGAAAGCATGAAGCACCTGTTAATGCTGGACCTGCAAAGCAGCCACGCTATGCACCCATCCATAGTAGTTTTAATGCCCAACTTAGGGATTACCGGTTTGTATCAGAGCCAAGATGTGGCATTGAGAATTTTTTGAACAGTATAAATTCTGATCTGCATGCAATTCTAAATGCACAAAATGGTTCTTATAAGCTGTCCCTCAAATTGTATACTCAATATAAGAAACCAAATGGCACAAAATTTATACAGCCCCACAAAACAGAAACTGTACCTGTATATTCAAATGCAAATTCAGACAAAATAATAAGCAGTTTGATGGATCAATTGAATATTAAACACTCTGAATTTGCAGCAAAAGAGTCTGGATGGAGCCTATGCGGTTCTCCACACAAGTTATATGTTAATATTTCTGAATTCAGCCCATTACAAGGATCTACATATTTGCCATTACCTGACAATATTAAAAACAGAAGAGCCGTGGTTAATATTGAAAATACCGACCAGAAATGCTTTTTGTGGTGTATATTAGCTGCTTTGTTTCCAGTTTCAAGGAATCCTCAGAGAATAACTTATTACAAACAACATGAACATGATTTTGATGAAGCAATGAAGGGTTTAGAATATCCAATGTCTGTTCAGAATATTGATAAATTTGAAAAAAAGGCCAGGGATATGAAAGGCAAACAATTATCTATTAATGTATTTATTTGTTCCACTGGCAATTGCTTGATAGAACCTCTCAGAATCAGTACAATTGATGATGAATCTGCTGTTCCGATTGATCTGCTCTTAATTGAAGGGGATGGCACATATCATTACACTCTGATACATAATCTTGAAGCTTTAGTGAGAGCACAACTAGACAAATCCAATATAATATTCAAGTTGTGCAGAAGATGCTTAACTGTATTTTATGGTCAAAAAATGGTGAAGGGGGTTCGGGAAGAGAATGCTGAAATTGCCAAAAACAAGTTAATTGAGCATCTGAAATACTGTGGCAACCATAAACCTGTTCATATGGTGATGCCAATGCCAAGTGAAAAAGCAAAATTCAATAAGTTTGAAGCCTTGTCGGAACACCCAGCATATATTGTCTGTGATTTTGAATCAATCCTCAAACGTCTTGCATCCTGCAATCCAGATCCTGAAGAATCTTCAATTACACCATACCAGCTACATGAACCTTCCAGTTTTTATTATGTGGTTGTACAGGATGGTGTTGTTAGTAAAGAATATTCATACATGGGGCCAGATGCCATCAAAATATTTGCACATAAAATAGAAAATGAGTGCCGTGACATAGCATCTAATGTCTTATTAAAATCAAAACCCATGTTGCCTTTAACAGAGAAACAGATTGAAGATTTCAACAATGCAGAAAAATGCCCGGTATGTGATTCTGAATTTTCAGATACAAATATCAAGGTACATCACCATTCTCACACAGATGGTAAATTCTTAATGGCCCTGTGTAATAGCTGTAATATTAAGATCAAGAGACCAAAATTTGTCCCCATATTTTGCCATGGTGCATCTAATTATGATTTCCATCATCTGATCAGGTACGAGGGGTTTGAGAAGCAGAATTTAAATATTTTAGCTGAAAATGATGAGAAATATATTGCCATTAGCAAAATAATTAAAGTTAATGGTGTTCCTATTCACATAAGATTTCTTGATTCTTACAGAATTTTATCTGCTAGCCTGGCTACACTGGCCACTCAATTATCTGATGATCAATTCAAAATCACATGTGCCTTGTTTCCAAATCAGGACCTGAAATTAATTAGGCGGAAGGGTGTATATCCATATGATTATGTTACAGATTTTTCTAAATTTGATGAGTGTGCTCTGCCACCACAAGAAGAGTTTTACAGCAAAATCAGAGGATCTGGAATCACTGATGATGATTATCACCATGCCCAATTGATGTGGAACAATTTAAAATGCCAGACATTTGGTGATTATCACATGGCATATTTGAAACTTGATGTGACCCTCTTAGCTGATATACTTCAGGCATTCAGAAAATCTTCCATGCAAAATTATAGGCTGGACCCAGTGTATTTTTACAGTGCCCCGGGCCTAGCATGGGCTGCAATGTTTTTAAACACTAAAATGCCATTGGATCTGATCCAAGATCAGGATATGTATCTGTTTATGGAGCAATGTATAAGAGGGGGGATGGTGCAATGTTCCCAGAGATATGCCAGAGCAAATAACAAATATATGCCTGATTATGATCCAGCACGGCCATCAAATTATATACTGTATGTAGATGCCAACAGCCTGTATGGTCATGCCATGATGGATAAACTGCCATATGCAGGGCTTGAGTGGGTTGAAGATTTCAATATTGAAGATCTTCAGGACTTTGATGACAGTAACTATGGCCTATTCTTAGAGGTTGATCTGACAATTCCTGATGATTTACACAACAAATTTTCTGATCTGCCCCCAATTCCCGAGGTTCAGTGCTCACCTGGCTCTAAACAGAAGAAATTGATGATGACTCTGGAGCCAAAACAAGGCTATGTCATATATTATAAAAACCTCCAGTTCCTGATGAATCATGGTGTTAAAGTGACCAAACTTGGCAAAGTTTTGAGGTTCAGGCACTCAGAATGGTTGAAACCATACATTAATACAAACACAGAGCTTCGAACATCTGCAATGAGCCAATTTGATAAATCTTTGTTTAAATTGATGGTCAATTCTGTATATGGCAAAACAATTGAAAATGTCAGAAAACATACCGATGTTAAAATAATTACTGACCCCAGCCTGAGCAAAAAATTGGTTGCAAAGCCTAATTTCAATTACAGAAGAATTTATGATGAAAATATGGCACTTTTCAACATGAAAAAAACAAAGATTAAGTTTGATAAACCTATTTATGTAGGGGCTGGGATATTGGAATTGGCCAAATTACATATGTTAATATTGTATTATGATGTGTTGAAACCTTTTTATAAGGATCGTGTAAAATTGATGTACATGGACACGGATAGTTTTGTTCTTGATATTCAAACAGAAGATGTTTATCAAGATATGGCACAGCCTGAATTGTTTCAATATTTTGATACCAGTGAACATACAAGGATTCAACCCCACAACAAAAAGGTGCCCGGCAAGTTAAAAGATGAGACACTTGGTGATGTTATTGTGGCATTTGCTGGGTTAAGTGCCAAGACGTACAGTTTTAAAACATGTAGTGGTGTTGCTGCCAAAAAGGCCAAGGGCATTGGCAGAGTAACTGTTGAAAAAGAGCTTGAATTTGAAGATTATGAAAATTGCCTCAAATCCCAGAGTTTAATCAGAACATCAGAATCCAGAATTCAGAGTGTGGATCACTTATTGACTAGCAATATTGTAAGAAAAGTGGCTCTGGACCCACATGATGATAAGAGATGCATTTTGTCATGTGGCATACATACTTTACCATGGGGTCATTGTGATTTGAAAAATGGCAATCAATGCCCAATTCCAGAGCATGATTTGAAATAAATAAACATGCCTATGAACTTATTTGGGTTCAAAAAACAGGCTATTATGGAGCTGCCAACACCACAACCCTCTCCTGATATGATATCTAAACTGAGTGGCTTGTTAATTATTCATCTGAACAGCATACTTACAGATGTTGATGATGAAACAGGCAAAACATTGTACATATTTAACAATAATTTAAATCATTACAAATTACCTGTAGGTGGGCAATTGCAATTTATTACAACCCCTGAGGGTGATGTTAAAATTTCAATAGGGAGAAATATTTACAGAATTAAGCACTCAAACATGATTTCTGGCACTGTTTATACTGTTTCTGCTGGTGACTGCTTATATATTGAAGTCCCTGGATCTTATGACAAGCTTATACCCTTTTTTATAGAATTAAGAATCAGATACTCTATAATAAATAACCACTAAACAAAATGCCTAATGATATTTTTGGCCATACAAGACATGAAGATCACAGTGATGAGATTTTGATGCTTGATGTCAGAGTCAAGAAATTAAGAAGTGATTTACAAGCTTTACAAACTACACTCAATGCCAGTCTTCAATTGGAAATTACAAATTTGCAATCACAATGCATGGACCCTCTTCTTAAAATTGATTCTGAACTCAAATTATTGCTTCAGAAATATACTGATTTGGCCACATTGGATAATTTTCAAAGTTTAGAAGAAGCTGTAGCAGCTCTTCAAGCCAAATTTAAGAACCAGGCTAACAACTCTGAGCAATTGAAACAACAATTGGAAGAGCAAATAAATAATGTCCAGGCACAGCTCCAAACAATTGTCAAAAGCATAAAATCACAAGAAGATTTTGATCTAGTGATTTCCACTCTAAAGGAACAGATTCAGTCACTCCAAATACCTAATCTGGACCCTCTGAACAATGCCATAGCCGAGGTTAAAGAAAAAATTGAGACACTTGAAAATTTTATGAACAACTTGCCATCTTCTGATGCTTTGAATGCAATAACTCGGAGTGTAGCCAATATTAAGCTGCAACTTGAAACATATGAAGATTTTGGAAAAATTCAAAGTTCCATAACCCATCTTAAAGGTACAATAGCAGCAGTGCAAAGTGATTTGGCAAATGTACTAGAATCCCGCCTGCCCGGTATTGTAGATACCCTTGTTAGTGTTCAGCACCAAATCACAAAGCTTGAAAACCTCAACACTGAATCTGAACTATCTCATTTTCATCACTTGATTGATGATATCCAAACAAAACTTGAAATTTTACAACAATCAACACCCTCTCAGGCAGATATAGCCCTGCTCCAAAATGCTATGCAAAATGTGGCTGATGCTTCTGAATTAAACAATGTGAAATTGGCACTTGAATTTTTGCAAAATACAGTGTCAAATCTGCCTACATCACAGGAACTTAAAAATATTAAGAGGGCAGTGAATCGCATATTGAAATCAGAAGATATCAAGAATATCCAGGCAGAGATCAAACATCTCACTCAGACAGTTCCCACTCTTCCAACCAATCAACATATTAATGAATTGCATGCCCTATTTGAGGATATCAGAAGACAGGTCCATGATCTTACAGCTCAAAATTCAAAATTGGCAGTTGTTGAAAATTTGCAACAAATTGTAGCTAATATCAAGCAACAGCTAGGAACCATGGAATCCAATCAAGCAAATGCCCTGTCTGTTTTTGCCACCCAGCTACAAGAAATTGTGCAACAATACAAGAAACTTGCTGTTGACATAAGAATCAAGCCTGGGCACGATGAGATTGTTAGGACCATCAATGAGCACCTTGAATCTGTAACAAGCAGATTGCTCACAGCAGAAAAGGAAATAACAGGCATAATTGAAAATCCAAAACATACAGTAATTCTTGAATTGTACAGTATCCCCAACAAAGAATATGATTCACCATTTACACCAGGAGGCAAAATATATATGCTGTCCCCTGCACAATTTTATTACCAATTTTTTGTTGGGGGCACATTGAGACCAATCAAGATCAAATATTGGCATCAGCCACAGGCACACCACTACCCCACCTTATCAATAACAAATGCTGACAACAAAATGAAAATCACCCGTGTAGAATTAGAGGATTTTACAGATCCCAATACATTAGAAACAGCATATGTTGAAGATGATGGCTCTCTGGAATTTAAAATACAAATAGGGGACAAATTATATTTAGAAAATCCTGTAGTATCAGCTGCTGAACACCCCATAGTTGCAATATTCTTGTTTACATATTATGTCTAGACAAATTATTGTTGATGAATTACACAGACAAGCCAGACATAATTTTAAGAGACTGCCAGTAGTCACAAAAAGCATAGATGATTTATGGCAAAGCGACTTGATTGAAATGGCAAGTGGACAGCTGAAAAACTTAGACAAAATCAACAAGGGCTACAAGTATCTACTCACTGTAATAGACACATTTTCAAAATTTGCCTGGGCTGTGCCACTCAAATCCAAGACTGGAAAATGTGTTACAGAAGCCATCAGAACAATCATCAATCAGAGTGGAAGATCCCCGCGCTATTTGCAAACAGATAATGGCAAAGAATTTTATAATTCAGTGTTCCAACAATTTATTAAAAGCCAGTCAATAAAACATTATTCGAGTTACAGTGACCTCAAGGCCTCAATTGTAGAGAGATTCAACAGAACCTTAAAAAATCTTATGTATAAACAATTTACACTTCAAGGTAATTATAAATGGATTAATATTCTTCCAGAACTTCTACATAAATATAACAATTCTGTCCATTCCACAATCAACATGAAACCCTCTGAAGTAACTTCATCTGATGAGCAAAAATTGATCAGCACTGTTTATTATCCTAAATATCAGCCAACAAGAAGAAAGGCCAAATACAAGATTGGTGATCAAGTACGAATCAGCAAATATAAGCACTTATTCATGAGAGGCTTTACAAGAAACTGGAGCACTGAATTATTTACAGTGGTTCAAATTAAACCCGGGACCCTTAACACATATATAATAAAGGATCACCGAGGAGAAATTCTCAAAGGCAGGTTCTATGAACAAGAGCTCAGCAAAACTAAACAGCCTGACACATATCTCATAGAAAAAATCATCCGCAGAAAAGGCAACAAGTTACTTGTTAAATGGCTAGGACTCCCAGAACACAGCTGGATCGATGCAAACAAAGTGATAATATGAACACCTGGGATGTTATAAAAAGGCTGCCAGAACCTGAACAACAGAATAAGAGAAATGGCAACTTGCTGCCTGATAATATTAGGTGTCTTATTGTTGGGCCATCTGCTTGTGGTAAAACTACACTAATGGTTGATAATTTTTTATTGGCACCCAACTGGTTAGACTGGAAAAACAGGCACTTGTATATCTTCTCTAAGAGCTTGGAACAATTAAAATATCAGCAGCTGATGAAGCTATATGATGGATTGGATATTGCCACTTTTGAACCAGATGTTAAGCCACTTGATGAATGTCTCGATAATTCTGTTGTTGTGTTTGATGATATTATATTGGATAATCAAAACAAGGTTAGGAATTTCTTTACACAGGGCCGGCACAAAAACATTGATTGCTTCTACCTGGCACAGACTTTTTCAAAAATACCCAAGCAGCTGATCCGAGACAATAGCAATTTTATATGTGTGTTTCATCAAGATCATACCAACCTCAAACACATACATGATGAATATGTAGGTGGGGACCTGAGCTACAATGATTTTTCTAAGTTTTGCAGCAAGTGCTGGAACCAGGACAGTTATGGGTTTGTCACAATTGATATGACAAGAACACCCAATAGTGGCAAATACAGAAATAAAATCGACAATTTTCTAGACATTAAAACATAAATAAATAACCATGAAAAGGCCAATAATTGATGATCTTAAATTAAGAGATTATCTTGTAAAAAGATTTAAGGGATGGAAATCAGAGAACCGAGGAATTTATGAAAAACACAAACAAACAGAACAGCCCATAATTGATGCTATTGGTGAATTAGGTAAAAATATCAAAACTGTTACAGAGCAAAATCAAAATTTGATCACAGAGCTTGTACCTGTAGCTGCAAGGAACATATTAGATTATCCATTCACCCCACTTTCCAGTATTCATACACCTAGTACTATTGCTCCTAGAAGAATTGAAGCTACTCAGGATCCTATTGAATTGGGGCTTCTTGCTCAAAAATATTTAACCACACCTAAAGACAATAAAGATGAGGTTTTTGGCTTATATGCTGACACAGAGCGGGATGGTAGCATTATTCATAGAATTGGCAATTTCCGAGTAACATTTATGGGAGATGATCTGATTGTATATTCAGAATCTCGTCTTGGAGAAAAAGGTGCTTTTGTTAAGTATCTCGGAACACCTGAATTGTGGGAACTGATGACCAGGAAGAGACCTGGCAGCTATACAGATCAAGATTATGAATATTACAAAGAAATATTAATAAAATCAGATGCCCTATACCAGAACAATGATCCCACACAAAAAAGAGTCAAGTCTAGCAGTGGAGCAAAATACAACAATTTAATCAAGCCCATATGGTCACAAATTAAGACTGGCAGTGGAATCAAACAATACAACACCCTGCCTAAAGAATTTGTGTGGGTTGATGATGTCAGGAAACTTGTAGATAGGTTATTGGTGATTGCTGGGGAGGAAAATGCTGGCAACAACAATTTTTACAATGAAAAGGTTGGAATTATGGACATGATAAGCATCAAATTGTCTAATTTTATAGTGAATGACACTAAGGGGATTGGATATCTTATAAAAATTATTAATACTCTACCCCCCAAATTTGGAATATTTCTGAGGGTCGGGGCCTTGTTAATGACATTATAAACAAGCTGCCATTTGAACTGCACATTCCAGGCTATCAATATTGTGGTCCAGGTACAAAATTGGACCATAGATTAAACAGAGGGGATCCTGGTGTTAATCCTTTAGATGCTGCTTGTAGAGACCATGATATTGCATACAACACACATTCTGATCTTGACAACAGACATGTTGCAGACAAGAAATTAGAAGAGGCTGCATTTGGCAGATTTGTAAGCAAAGATGCTTCTTTAAGTGAAAAAATAGCAGCATTGGGAACCACCATAGCTATGAGCACCAAACAAAAATTGGGGTGGGGGTTGTGAATATGTATATAATAAACCTACAATGAAGGCCAAGGGTGTTATGTATCAAATACCTTATGCAGGTCTTAAATCTCTTAAAACTATTGACAGTCTTTTAACCAAAAAGCAGCGCAAGAAAAAAAATTCTTGTATTGCAAAGGGACATGGTATGAAATTGTTACTTAGTACCCCCCAATTAAAAAAATTACAACAATCAAGAAAAAATCACATGTGGGGGGATTTATATTTACCATCCCTGCCATCTTAGCTGCTCTCGGGGCTGTGGGGAGCTTGGCTGGGGGATCAGCTGCAATAGCAAAAACAGTAATAGATGCAAAAAAAAATAAGGCAGAATTAGATGAGCAGAGGCGCCATAACCTGAGAAACAAGGCAAAGGTGTTAAGAGAGCCATGAATAAGTTTAAAAAAACAAGAGCCGCTTACAAACCAAGATATTGAAGCTTTAATCAAGCCACTGGGCATCAAACATTTTAGAGGTGTGTACATGTCTGATTCTTTGCCAGAACAACCACTCAACAAAGAGTGTGGCATTGTTAATTTGGATAAGTACAAAAATCAGGGCACTCACTGGATCTGTTATCTTAAATATTTAAAACATGAGGCATTTGTGTTTGATTCATTTGGAGGTATTCCACCTGAAAATTTAGTAAAATATCTAAATTCACCTAATCTTTATTACAATAATGCCCGTGTTCAAAACTTCAAAGATGTTAATTGCGGACATTTGTGTTTATCAGTTCTTAGATATATGTCTCAAATAAATAAACCATCAATTGAAGATTTTCAAAAAGCCTTGTGGTATCTGAAACATCATGGGGGTATTTCATCTCACCAGCCAAAATTCAATATTGAAACTTAAATTGCATGATGACATAGTTTATCCCAAAACATTAGCTCTCAGAGTATTTTACGGCATGTACCTGATCCCTAATATTACACACCACAACAACACAATTGCAGTAGGGGATCAAAAAATTGGCATCACTCCAGGGCAATATAATCTGTCCACTCTAAATGCTCAATTACCCAGAGGTGTAGTGTTAAGTCAAAATTCTGTCACTCACAGAGTAGAAATTGTATCTGCTACAGAAACAGTGGATCTGGGTACTATAGGAGAGCTGTTAGGATTTGAGAACAACACAAAACTTGAACCAGGCATCAAACACACTGCTATGAATATACCCAAATTCTTAGCCATAGAGACTCTGAATATTCACTGTAATGTGGCTGAGGGTATGATCACCAAATCAAATAGTATAGGCACTCACAAACAAACAGGCATCATTGCAACATTTAAACCTAATTCTGAATTTATGGAGCCCATTATCTACAATCCATCCCCAACATTATATTTTCCTGTGTGTCATAATAGAATAGATAATATTGAATTGATGGTCACTAATGAAAAAGAAGAATTAGTTGATTTTGCTGGAGCCACAACAACTGCAATCATAGAGATTAATATTTAAATAAAAATACATACAAGAATAAAATGGAAAATATTGAGAGTTATGAGCTACAATCATTCCCCCCAAACAGGAGGACATTTGCAAATTTAAATCAACCCAACACAGAAATTGAGGTTGATCTTGATGTAGGGGATGGATTTATACACCCTCACAGAGCAGATCTATACATCAAATTTGATGTTGTAAAGCTCGATGGTACAGATTATCCGGCAAATTCAAATATAAGACTTGTAGACAATTTTGTGCCGCATCTATTCTCTGAAATTGAAATCAGAAAGCATGGCGTTGTTATAAACAGAGTGGATTATCCCGGCATTACCTCCACAGCTTTGGCCACACTAAAATTATCCAAAACCGAGGCTTCTTACTACAAAATAGGTGGATTTGAGGCTGGTGATAAGATATTATCTAAAAACCACACAGTGCTGTTCCCCATGCGCCTATTGCCAGGATTCTTCTCAGATTATAAAGAAATTATGTGGAAGGGTGGTTTAAGAATTACATTTAGAAGAGCTGCAAATGATAACAATGCTTTGATGAGGTACAGTGCAATAAACTCCACAGGGGAAGCTCTGCCCGATACCCTACCTGATGAAGGCAAATGCATTATTCAGACTATGGAGTTAAGAATCCCGGTTGTTGAGTATGAAGCCAGTTATGCTCTTAAATACAAAGCTGATATAATAAAAAATCCACAGATTCCTCTGCAATTTTATACATATCAATGTGTACAGAAGCCCGCATCTGGTTCTTATTATGAATTTGATGCCACAAATTCATTCTCCAGCATACAATTTGACATGCCTGATTTTGTAGTGGTATTGTTTCAGACTGGGAGACACAACAATCAGGAAAAAAATTCAAGTAAATTTGATAGCTGCAACATCAAAAACATTTATCTTAAAAATGGCAGAAATGAGGTATTTCCTAGAGAAAATTACAATTTAGACATGTCCAAGGATGATTTTCTTAAATTATATGAGGCTTTTACGGCTTTCAAAAGGGTCACTACTGGCAATACTGACATGTATTACACACCAGATGAATTCAAAGCACAGAGGCCCATGTTTGTAATTAACACTTCAAAAAGGAAACAAGTTGTGGTGAATGACAGGACAAACATTAAAATTATCTGTGAATTCCATGAGGCTTTACCTGATGACACCATATGTAGTGTTATTCTCATAGGTGAAAAATCATATGTTTATGATGTAAGAAATGAGAGGGTCACAGAGCAATTCTAGAGCTCCGATTCAAACACAGAGGCCTTTTGATTATAAACAACACTTTGCTGTCAGGAAATATATTACTTACCCAAATTTTATAACACCTCTGCTCATGACAGAAAAGCTTTTATACCCAAATAACACAACACATCTGCCAAAAGCTTAAATACAGAAATATGCAATGTTTTGTAAGTTACAAACCTGGATTATATTATTGCGACAAGACCAAACCTTTCAATTTGCACGACAAATATCCAAGAAGCCAATACTAGGAATTTCCTCAATATGATGGTAAATAATTTTCCCTGAAAGGGTGCACAGTATAGATAATAATTTCTCTTTGAGTTCCATGATAAATGACATATAATTTCCCTCTGAAAAAGCATAATACAGGTTATGCCAGCAGATATAATCTCCCAGGCATACAGAAAGAAGGCAATTACTCTTTGATGATGAATAATATGTTATTTCTCTCTGAAAAGAGTAATTGCCTTCTTTCTGTATGCCTGGGAGATTATATCTGCTGGCATAAAAGAAATATAATTTTCCCGGGCAAGCATAATTTATTGCTGGCCAAAACATAGGATTGATTAAAAGATTAGAAGAACATGCAAGCAATTAATTATGTTTGCTTGACCTCTATTCCATTGTATTGATCAGGGAGTTTTGCCTCATAGAAATATAACAGCAGTTAATATGATTTTATACCCAGACAACAGCTATTAACTAGGCTTGGGTGATCCCCAATATAAAATAATTTTGCTCTATTGTATAACACTTTTTACCAGGCAGTAATTATTCTCAAAATCTCACGTATGGAAATATTATTTTGCCACACATATTTCAATCTATCAGGACTCAAACCCAGAGCCCCTTGTTTACAAGACAACAATATTAACATTTTGCCATCAGGGGAGGCTTCACATTTTACCAGGATTCAAACCCGAGCCTTTTGATTACAAGACAATAAAAACCATGCACCACACTATACTGGCTCTCAGAACCCAATAAATATCAATTCAAGATTCCTGGGATTTTGACAGAAAAACATACTATAAACAATAAGATGATAAGAGAACTTGGCTTAGTTTTAAGTATAGGCAAATCAATCGGAGGGGGCTCTTCCTTTCACAAAAAATTCCCGAGAGCATTTTTACAAAAATCTTGGATTAGGCAGGGTTCCACACTAGAGCAAAAAGCTCATATGCTCATGTTGAGCTTGTTTTAAGTATAGGTAAATCAATCTGAGGGGGCTCTTCCTTTCCTGAGTTTATAATACAGTCAATACTACTACTAAATCAAAGTTTAAAAATTGATGAAATGTGTTTTGACATTCTCTATAATCTTGAAAATGTGCAGTATCTAAGGTTGTGCTTGCCAGTCAGAATTATCAATGCTATTACTGTTTCTTGTGAGAAATTTCCATTGTCTTGTTGCTTCAAAGATGTTCTACGATTTCCTACATTACCATTTCTTCATGAAAACAATTTTACATAGATTTCCTAACTTATACCAAAACATTTCAAAATGAGAACGTGCAAGACATGATTTTTGAATGATTTATATTATATCTTTCATTGACTTTCAAAATGGTTGTGCTAGGCTAGGTTCGTCAGTTTCAGAATACACTGTGAGAAATATAAATAAGAACCTTGCAGTGAAGGGATCCCAAGTTCAATACCATCTGAAGGCACATTGCACAGTGGTTGGAATTCCACTTTAAATTGCAGGTCTACTCCCGATTAGCCTATCTGCACATTAAGTGGACTTCAAACAACAATTCACACATGAAACAAATATAAAAGGATAAGTATTATCAAAGGAATATATATTTTTTCACAAAAGAGTCTTTATTTTTTTGTCTAAATACATTTTTTTGTTCAGTTGAAATTTCTGCAGACCACAAGTTCTCACTCAGACAGCCTCAGTGGAACAACATTCAGTTTTACCTGTAAAGAGAATAATGTCATGTAACATCAATTCTGAATTAGCATTCTGTGGGCAGAAATATCATTTACAGAAACAAAATTTTGCATAAGGTCATTCCACATCAGACATCAGTTCAACCAGACCACGGTACCCATAATCTCAAATTTTCATGAAACTCGGCACATTTAATAATACTTTCATGGTGGTGAGAAACCATAGTTTTTCTCTCTCTCTAAGTTGTTCCGTAATTCCTCTTTCTTCCATTCCCAAAGCCTCCAAGTGTGAGCTGCACTGTCCTGGAAGAAAAATTCTAGCTCCCTTACAAATT
Organism: Lepisma saccharinum; assembly: GCF_977018435.1. Taxonomy (NCBI): domain Eukaryota; kingdom Metazoa; phylum Arthropoda; class Insecta; order Zygentoma; family Lepismatidae; genus Lepisma; species Lepisma saccharinum. Next base: position 1,405,027 of record NW_028142925.1, read on the forward strand.
ATTCAAACTTCTTTGAAATGTCACAACATTACCAAAATAATAGAAAGAAAATATGACAACGTATCACATTCACATTTTAGTACACCAATAAATTAGTAAAATATTACCAGATTTTAGGCCAAAAATGATGTTTACTACAATTTCGATTTTTCTTAGGTTTGATATATCATCTAACTAGCCCAGAAATAAAATAGATGGTGATTCATTCCTCCTCTGCTTTTTTTTAATGACTACCGGATTTTATACTTTTCACATTAACTCTTAAGAATCGAGATATCATTGAAGCACATTTTTTGGAGTATAAAATTTTAAATAGCATTTTCATGGATGCCAGGAACGCACGGCATGGAAGGAAAAGCCAAACTGGTGCCTTACTACTGGACCACCAGATCCACTTGGAAATTGGACAATATCTTCACTACTTGAGAAGCGGTTGGAAAACTATGAAGTGCTTTTTGTTGAAAATGGCTGGCTAGTGCATGCTAGTACCTTGGTATATCAGTAGCTATAATGTGCTCAAACACTACACAAAGTCTCATCCTAAACCGAGGGATCAAATCTACAAATTGTACTACAAGTTACATTCCTCGTTATTTTTATTCCATGTTTTAAAAAGTTATAGTAGTATTCAACTACTTTTTAAGATGTGTCTTTGTCATAGTAAATGTAAATAAACTAATATTAGTAATTATAAAGGTAAGAACAAAACATTCATGTTTGACCACAGGATGTTTTCAGGTAGGGCCAAGCACTGATTTTTTTTCCAAAAGGGAAGGGGGAGGCATATTTTCTCCATAATAGTGTCACTCCCTGAAAGAAACACCGTCAATTCAAAGTTATCATATTTCTGCAATATCCTTTTAAAAATTCACTCAAATGACTGTGACTGAAATAAAATTATATGGGTGAAGTATGAAATTTTAAGGTGACACCTTCCTGGCATCCATGAAAACCTTATTTAAAATTGTATACTCCAAAAATTGATTCTGTGATATCTAGATTCTTAGAGATTATTTGAAAACTAAAAAATGTGATATACATTTTTTAAAAAAACAGAGAAGGAATGAAAACACCATCAATTTTATTTCTGTGTAAGTTAGATTATATATATGAAACTTTACTTTAAAAATATTTGAGTTGGTGTTGCAACTTTCCCTTTAAAAAAATCGAAATTCTAGTAAACCTTGTTTTTGGGCCAAAACCAGGTAATATTTTACTAATATACTGGAATATGAATGTTACATTTTTCTCTGAAATCTATATTGTTCGGTTAACATTGTGAAATCTCAAAACACATTATATAATTTGAAGAGCGACAGAATTTTTTTCTTCTAGGACACTGCAGCTCACACTGGAAAGTTTGGGAATGGAATAAAAGAAAAGGAATAACTAAAAGTTGAAGGGGTCATAATTCAAGGTAAATACAAAAAAAAAAAATCATGTGGTTTCTCGCCACAATGAAAGATGAAATGTGCTGAGTTTCATTAAAATTGCGGATCATAAGTTCTCAAACCCCTTTTGTTGGTAGAAACCCTCCAATGGTGGTTGCATGACCATTTTAGAAAAAAAAACTTATTAGTACATGTTTCTAGATATGAGAAACAATGTTCAAAAATATTTATTGTCTTTAGTTCTCTTGGAACATCCTTTTTCCAACATTACAAAGGTGTTTTTTTTCTCATGTAGCAAATTACGGAAACCTTAATATCTCAAAAATCAGTAAAGCTAGAGACCTGAAACAAAATTCATTCTGTAGTTAATGAATCATACTTTCTATGATATTCAAGTATGTTTTCTCAAAATTGCATCCTAAGAACAAAAATTAAGGTGGTAATTTGGGTAACAAGACAGTGGCCACGGTGGCTCAGTTGCTAACGCGTCTGACTACCATGCTAAAGGTCCCGGGTTCGATCCCCGGCCGGTTCAAATCCGGGAACATTTCTAACGGTGGAAGCGGCCCCGGTGCCCACCCAGCATCGAATAACATGGATACAGGGGGGTAAAGGCAGTCAGGGGCGTGATGCTGATCACATCACGCCCACTCACGACCGGGTCAAGAAACATGGCCGTTTATGGAATTTTGACAGTTTCGGTTTTAAATATCTCAGATGGGTCCTTTTGAAAAATTCTGAAATTTGGCATGGAGGAAGCCCTGCATGAACCTAACTCAAAGTAAAAATCTCAACTTTTAGACTCAACTTGTTTGGTAAATATGACATAACATATGCGATCTAATTTGTGACATTGGTGTGTAATGTTAAGCTACATGTATACCTAGAATAATGAATGAAGCATTTCCTTTTTCTTTTTTAAAGTTGGGCTTAAAAAAATCAGAAAATATAGTAGCATAGGATTTTAATAGTTGACTTACCAGAAATTAAAATTACAAGGTATGACAATTGAAGATCTGTGAAATCCGTCAACTTCTACATGAGCAAAAAAAGTCACGGGCAATTGTTGGAAAAATGGCTGGCCCAGGAGAACTAAATACAATATTTTTTTGGGATATTGTTTTTAATATCTACAAACATGTACCAACATTTGTACTAAAAATGATTTTTTTTAAATGGTCATGCAACCAATTACTTGGTTGGTTTGACATGGAATGACCCAGAATTGACATGAAACTATCCTTGAGTAAAATAAAAGCAAGCCATATATTTGAACTTCAGCAACCCATATCTGTTCTACAGGGCTACAAAATATTTTTACATTTCAGTCTTAATAAATACATTGTGTGTTTGTTTGTTGCAGCCAACTGATAAGAGGACGTGATAGAAATATGAGCAAAAGCATACTTATGCCTCGCTAGGGCTTCTAACCAAAGGCCACTTTTTATTAACCAAAAAGACCTTTGTTCATCACAGTTTAAGACAGAATATCGCACAAATTTCCATGGAGTGGTTAGCACATTGCACTGCAATGATAGGGGATCCAGGTTAGAATCCCAGTCTGGCCGTGGCTGAACTGCATCCATGAATAAAGAATTTCTAATAATAATAATAATAATCTTACAATTAGCAAAAATGTGGCAGAAAAGTAAAGTAATATAAACCAAATCAATCAATCATCACCGGCGGTCGGTAGATAGGCCTTGGTCCTCACGGGCTGTTGCGCCACGGGTTATTACTATTTGGAAAAGAAGTTTGCATTTCATTTCAGTTTACGAAAAGAAAGAAAATAAGGTATGACTGAAGACGACCGGACCCCTCTCAGATTTTCTTCATATTTGGCATACTTACTAATTGAGGCCTGCTAATGATGAATCTGAAGTTAAAATTTGTCGGAAACATCTAGAAATTGCAAAATAATTGTGAATTATTGATGCTAACCCCACAAACCATTGACGTGTGGTTAGGTTAGGCAAACATAGTTAAAATTTCACGTCGTGGTAGTATCAGGATCTAGAAATTGCAAAATAATTGCGATCCATTGACGTGTGGATAGGTTAGGTTCGGTTAGGTTAGGCAAACATAGTTAAAATTTGGTGTCTTGGTAGTATCAGGAATATATATATTTTGCTTGTGAAACAAAAAATTTTGCAAAAATCGACGGTTACCAGCCCGAAAACTAATGCCTTATTTTAGCTTATTTTGCAATTTCTAGACGTTTCCGACAACTTTTAACTTTAGATTCGTGATTTGGAGGCCTCAATTAGAGAGTATGCCAAATATGAAGAAAATCTGAGAGGGGTCCGGTCATCTTCAATCGTTCCGAAAACAACTACTGTGTTTACACTTGGCAAATATGGGTGGGGGGAGAGTTTTGCTAAGATTTCTTGCTATCTTTGACTTTACATGAATATTGTGGCTAGTGGCAGATATAAAAAAGGTGCTGATGCCATCACTGTACATTATGGAGTATATAATGGGAGATGACACTTTGAAACAAGCACAATAATGAATCCAGCACATGTGTAATTTCTACATGTTAATTTGGATCATCAACATAATGTTTTTTATGACTCCTTAAGCTAAAAAAAAAATACAAATTAGCCCATCACAGAACGTTCGTTATTACTTACTTGTTTTCTCTGTCTAGCCAAGTTTGTCCTGCACAAGCCACAACATCAGACAACTCTTGCTCTTTAGTATTTGGCTGGTGTTGGCAAACAGTGCCTAGAAGAAAAAATCATAAATTGTATAAGGAATAATTCATTTGTATGCAAACTGAAATGCAAAATTTTCCATAATTTGAACCCGTTGACTAAGCAAGTAGAAAATATTGCATTTCACATAAACTACTTATAAAATTACAGAACAGTAAAATAAAACATTCTAGAAGTCTGACAATACTTCCAGTGCCTGCATAAGATACCATACTGCTACGCCAACACAAAATATAAAATGAGTGAAACATGCTGCTTATCCATTGCTGATTAACATGTATCTCTCATAACTAATAAAGAAGTAATAAAAATGGTTCTAGATGAATCACCTGGCAAAGCTAGTCACTCTATTATAATATACACTGTGTCCAGTCATGGCATGCGTCACTTTCAGAGGATTGCAGTCATTTAAACCAGTACCACATCTACTTTGTTTACAATTGCACTTCAATGTACATGGGCTATTTATTATTGAAGGGTTTAGCCACCAAATGAGAGCTGAACTAGTAAGAATTGAGTTTCAGAAGTAATTTAAAATTTGGCTGTAACTACTTTCACCAAGTGGTGAGAATACTCATGGAACTCTTTCACCAGGTTGTGAGAATAGCAGGAAGTACTGAAGACCAGAAATCACATAAGGTGTTGGAAGGGTAATGGTTCCGAATGTTTAATGATTTTTTTCAGTTTCATAGGAAGATTAAGTATTGCAAAATTGTAGAATTTATTGTTTTCAATAAATTTGAACCCTGGTGAAAGTAATTACCACTGTTTGGAATTCCAAAGTGCAACTCATTAGCAAATAAATAAAAACACGAAAAAAGTACTTTACGCAAGCATTTGTCGACAAGGCATTTTTCATTTGGAACACTTAGAGCTATAAATGGCCCACCCAACCTAACCACAAAAGCATTTAGAGGCGTTTTTTGAAAACTAAAGAGCCTTAAACCTTACTTGCCTAACTTTATTAAGAAACCCCTTTGCATCACGCACACATGGCAGTAGTAGTCCGTAATCAAGATGGCAGTAAACAAATGGCTGATTGCAATTGAAAAGTACATGTAAGTGAAACATTAATCTCAAAGCAAAAACACAGAAAGTGATTGCTATAACTCTGAAGTACATGTGTAAACAGACATTGAACCATGAAAAAAATACCTGTGTACCATAATGAAATTGTAATTAAACAATTGGAACTAGGACCAAACCATTTATGAATGTAATATAATCTTCATCACATGATACACTAGTCCATACATGATACATTTTTCCAACTGCATGGTGTGGAGGTAAAAAAGTAATGATCACCTGCATGTAAACAGGCCAGGTCAGGTCAGAGATTATTCGCATGCACAGATTAAAACCTGGTGAAACAACTCTAAGCTAGCTTCACTAGTCACTCTGTCAAAATTATACTTTGGTGGATGCTGTATATTCCATATTTACGAGTAGATCAAATTCTGATTACATAAGTTTGCAATAATGTGACAATTATATTTTGAAGCAATGTAATCACAGAGTTGGGAAAAGTATTTCTTGTGTGCATTGCTGATTTAAGGTAAATTATCGCAATCACAAACACAAAAATTAGTTAGCAAATAAATTTAAAAAAAATATTGTTTCTGTTACTTGTTCTTTCACCCACTTCAAGCTGTGGTAATTGTAATGCAGCAACATTTCATTGCGTCCTGTAAAATTAGAATCTGAATTATAGGAGCACCATGTAAATCATGCTGTGATCTTCAGTAGTAGCCTGTTCGCTAAGACTCGAGCTACAATCCACACAGCTAAAAAAAAATTGCACGTGACAATGCTGCAGCCTTCGATTTACGTATCGAAATCGCAGAATGAATTTGTAGAAACGTATTTCTTATTAGATAAAAACTACTAACGTAACAACTTATGTAGTTCAAAGTATTCTACGCTTCTTCACTATGCACAGGGAGGTGAGAAACTTTTTTTAAGAGGGCAAGTTTTGTACAAAATTAGGAAGGTGGTAATTATAATGTAACCGAAAAATGATACATTTTCAGCAACAAGTACTTTCCGTCTCTTCCATTCAATCTATTTTCGGTATACTATAAATGTGCACTGCTTATAGGTAAGCACTTTATTCCCTGTTATTTTAGTTTCATGAGGTGCGAGAAGTTCCATGCTTCTTCACATCTTTAAACACTGGTTTGATAACGCCTGCCTTGTTTCCACTCACGTTCTCACACAGATTAAATATATAGCGTGCATAAGTATAACACAATTAAACACACTTTCGTATTAATAATATTCAACTTACCACTCAATAAACAACATTATTCTTCGTAAGACGTGCACGACTCCCGGTCAGCACTAAACGTAAACACAACATGGCCGCCTCAGAAAATTTCCCGGATGGCCGATGATGACTGAATCCAACGTTGCAATGTCTCCGAGACGTTCCAGAAACTAGACAATGAAACGATAACATTGCAATGTTTCAGAAACAAAACTGGGACTTCATGTGATGCTTTCTGTAACGTCAACGCGAAACCAGAATGTTAGAAACGTATATGAAAGATTGCAATATTTCTGAAATATGTCTGAAACTTGGTGTGCTGTATGGGGTAAGATCGTGATCGAGTGAGGTGTTGGCAACACTGCGAGAAAATGAGGCTTATGCCTTACAAGAGAAAACCATTAAGTCGAGCCCCACTCCGAGCCCCATTTTCGGTTTCAGAACCGGGCTTCTACCACTACTAAAAGTAGGTCAAAGCACGTAGAGGCTCTCGTGTAGTTGAGCACGTAATAAAATAAATAGGTTAAGTTATATCACGTAAGATCGTGATATACCTACCAAGTGTGAGTGGGAAAAAAGGGAAATTTTACTAAAACATCGCTAAACGCTAAAACATCGACAAAAAATTGTCAAAATATGTCAAAAACTGATATTCAATTGATAAAAAAAAGAGGCTACAAATGCATACCTACTAAGTACTACTTAGAAACAATAAGTTTACACTACTTGTGAACAATAACACACCCTGCTTCAATGAAGATGGTGTGGGATGCACAACCGACTGTCCATTTATTAGCCACATTTCGTGAATGCTAAGTTTTCTTTCATCGGATTCAGCGGAAAAGAGTAAGTACATTTAGGAAGGGGGGAGGGTGCGAAAATCATTCTCGTCCTTGGCACTGAAATCTCTAGCTACAACTCTGATAAGGAAATCCTTTCGAAAGACCATATAGATTTACACCATTATAAAAACATAACACAAAACAGTATGAAAATTTAATTATCATTTTTAATAAAAAGCAATTATGAAATAATATGCAACATTTATTAAAAACATTTCTCTCATCTTCTAATTTTTTGACATTTTGAACCAGACGTTAAAGGAATTAATTTGCTAGTTTATGAATGTAGCAAATTAATTTGCTTAAACATATTGATATATATATATAAATTTATTAATTAATTATATTAATTTAAACCCACAACTGTACGCTGACCTTGCCATTGGACACGTGAGTGCTTCAGTATCCAGACAGCTGTTGTCCAGTTTGCACGTGTTTGTGAAGTGTTAAATTGTTAACAAGTGTTTTAGATTGTTTTGTTTGAGTTTACGTATTACCAGTTCTTTCTGCAGTCTAATAATGCCACGCTATCCGTACAATTTTAAACAACGAATTTTTATATACGACTCTTACGTCATTACGAATTCTTGTAGGGAAGTTAGTTTTGCAGCAGAATTCCCAGATGTTCCTGTTTCGCACAGAGACACTGTTCTGTTACTTGTGAACAAATTTAGGAAAATAGGGTCTGCTCTTGTTAAGGTAAAACGGCATGTGCTTACTGAGGGTAAACTAAACGAATTTGGAACACGATTGAAACATACTCCTCAGAAATCTCTCCGGCACCTTGCACAAGAAACAGACCTGTTTTTATCGTCATCGTGCGAGCTACCAAGTTTTTATACCGGAAGCCATACATTAGAAGAATTGAAAGAAAATATGAAGAAATAAATTGAAGCCATTTGGGAAAATATGTGGATGCAGGAGAACATTTCAAACACCTTTTGTAACACCGTATGTGTTCATTTTAATTGTAACTGTCAATGCAATTGTTCGAGCTCATTTAATTACATAGCTAGCGGTTCCAGTTACGCGGATGTTGCATCCAGTTTGCCGGCAGACGCGTTCCTAATTTCCGGCGCGCTAGCCGCCGCTCCACGGCCACCTCTGCCGTGAAAGGCACTGCATAATTATGACACGAATGAGAAAAAATTGATAACACTAATATTGTCGGTACTTGAATGAGGAACTAACTAACAAACAAACAGAAAGGTTGTGCCTCCTGCCACGTTCCTTTTCTGCTGTAACCTCAAAAGAGAGGCAGCAGACTCTGTCTTTGTTTTATCGTGATCTCATCATGATGCTACGTATGCAATTACGTCTGTAACATATACTATGAAGTTTTAGCGATTACTTACACAAAAATGTTTTAAGAGTAGGTCCTTTAGCATTCTTCTAATAATAAACCTAAATGCTCTCGTAGTTAGGTTAGGTTCTGTTAGCATCAAAATAATATCACTAAATGCTTTCTAAGAAAAAAAGGTTCTAAATTACCTGTACATTCTTTCCCACTAGTCATAAACTTGCATTTTTCTCGTCTTCATCTGTTCTTAAGATTTGTAACATCCTCTTAGCAGACGAATTACGTGGCAGCAGCAAATTTGACGCTTATTCTTACTGCTGACACGCGCGTGGCAGCAGACTCGGCCAAACAGAAATGAAGCTTAACGGTTCATTAGATGTTGAACGTCCTCCTGCTTAAAAAAATATTTTCTCACCTCTTAGACCTATTCTAAAAATAGCGATTCGATTTATAGGGGAATTACACACATTTAGCTGTATATGCACTGGCGCAGGAACGTTTTTCAATTGGGGTTGGGGGGTACAAAATTGTATATACAGGGTGATTGGTAATTCGACCTATTCCTGGAAAGGGGTAATACTAGAGTACATTTTCAACAAAATTGGCCCTATGCACCGCGGGTCGGAAATCAATGAGTTTCGAGTTATTGCAGTTTGTAGATTTTCGTGAAATATTCCGATTTGCGACCAAAAAACTAATAATTGTGGAAAAACGACTACACCCTGGGCACTTAATCGACACGTTGCTAACAGCTGACGAATGAGTGACTACGGGGTAAAAATTCATGCCCAAAATTCCCATACCCACAGAAAGAAACAGTCATTGGAGCACACGTCTTGAAGAAATTTGGAAATTATTGTTTAAATCGAAGAGGATTACTCAATAAAATGGTAACACACTTACTGATAAAATTACGGAAAAAACTTCCTCGTTTCATAAGCTCATCAAAAAGATAGAAATGTTGTCACCTGGCTCACGGCTTGGGGGGAAAATCTGAATTAAAAGCGGAGAAGGCGCGTTGTAGACCTCTTTGTAAAGTGAAAAGAAGTTGTCGGTTGTGAGAAATAAAGGAACGAAAATGAGTGAAGTAATAATGTTATTTACCATTCTCATGATTCCAGGTTGTCAGAATTAACTGTTACAAAAACTACAAATCCTGTTCAAATTGCCTCCTTCGGTTACGTATGCAAGCACGCAGCCTGCGGCGTACTTCAGACACAATCATTCGCGTTGACACTCTGTCTCTTATGTATTGGGCGGCTGTCAAAATTCTCTTTCTCAACTCTTTTTGGGAGTCCACTGGTGCACTGTAGACTAACTCTTTAATGTGACCCCAAATGTAAAAGTCGCATGGCACCAAATCCGGACTCCTAGCCGGCCTTGACCAATCCATCGTATGGGATAATTGTCGTCCAGCCACTGTCGCACATCCCGGAAATAGTGGGCTGGGCAGCCATCATGTTGGTAAATCATACACCTTCTTGTGGCGAGCGGCACATCCTCCAGTAGAGTCGTCAATTCTTCCGTTAGGAAGTTTTCGTAGGCAATGCCGTTTAGGTTTTGTGGCAGAAAGAATGGCCCGATGACATGATTGTGGATGATTCCCATCCACACATTTAGTGAGAATTTTCTCTGGTGAGCCTTTTCTTTAGATGTTCTTGGGTTATGACCCTTAGGAGCCCAAAAATGCGAATTTTCGTTCCTTTATTTCTCACAACCGACAAATTCTTTTCACTTCACAAAGAGGCGTGCAACGCGCTTTCTCCGCTTTTTATTCAGATTTTTCCCCCAACCCGTCTGCCAGTTGACAACATTTGTATCTTTTTGGAGAGCTTATGAAACGAGGAAGTTTTTTCCGTAATTTTTACGCTAAGTGTGTTACCATTCTTTTGAGTAATCCTCTTCGATTTAAACAATAATTTTCAAATTCCTTCATGACGTGTGCTCCAATGACTGTTTCTTTCTGTGGGTATGGGAATTTTGGGCATGAATTTTTTCCCAGTAGTCACTCATTCGTCAGCTGTTAGCAACATGTCGATTGAGTGCCCAGGGTGTAGTAGTTTTTTCACAATTAGTAGTTTTTTGTTCGCAAGTCGGAATATGTCACGAAAATCTAGAAACTGCAATAACTCGAAACCCATTGATTTCCGATCCCTGGTGCATAGGGTCAATTTTGTTGAAAATGTGCTCTAGTATTACCCCTTTCCAGGAATAGGTCGAATTACTTATCACCCTGTATATATATATATATATATATATATATATATATAAACAAACACTACATAGCAGCCACGTATGTAGACATACATTTCGGGGGGTCCAACCAAGTGTCGCAATAATAATTATAATAATAACAATTAAAATAATTATATTTAAATAAATTAAAATATTAATTAAATATTTAAATTAATTAATATTGTATTGTTTTTATTACATGAACAGGTAAAAGATAGTAAAAGAATAGAGATTTAACAGCACGTATTCATTATCTAGCTTACGTGTAGTTAAGATCGCCAAGATTTGCATAAAACAACTTCCCTGGCAAGGAATATAATGTCAAATAGAAAAAGAATAGAATATTTATCGAATAACAAAAAAAGGAGTTAAATCAAATTAGCGAATAGTGATGTTCCTCATTAATATTTTACGGATATTATCATTAGTGTGCATAAATATTTGGAACCCTCAATGCCGTATGAGCCAAATTCCTTGCCTTCCAAAAAAGTTCAGCGGATATAACCATCGATTATATAACAAATGCTAAACAATTATATTTTGATTATTTACCATTACTACTTGATAAGTCTTTCGGGGGGGCGGACTCCCTGGACCTCCCTCAATACGACATTGGTACCTATATATAATGTGAAGCCATGAGAAATATTTTATTTTAGAACATCATACACGAATATCCTGTTGTTTAATGCAAATTTGCATAAATATTTTTGTTTGTTTTTAGAATTCATGTTTATTTTTTTTAAACAGATCTTAAAACCAGATAACAATTCTGAAACATAAAACTGTGGACCTCGTTCCGGATTTCTTTTTTAATTTAACGGAACGGAAAATCAGGAGTTCGAAATGTGAAAATTGCAAACCAAGACACATCTATTAATTTGAATGCAGGTTGAGAGTAAAGGGGATGAGGAGGATCTTGAACCACCCCAACCAGGAATAATCACCTCCCACCCACTGGATATAGAAACCAGATTATTGAATATATCATACTTATAGAGTTCCAGTTCAGTTCAGTTCATTTTAATTTTAAAGTCCCATAGCTACGCAAATACAATGTAGAAACATATTTATGGCGGATGCCTTTTAGAAGTCATGTATTTGAGATGGTTCTCGATGAACTCGTAAGAAGTCTAACTTTGAAATATTTGTGAAACATTTGACAAAGCATTTATTTGTTATATTATTAACTGTTTCTAATGACACTCATCAAGCACTGAAAGTACTATCAATAAATATACAAAACCGAAATCCTTCAGATCTCAGAGGAAGCAAGGAAAGCCATACGTTCAAAAGTTTTTTTTTCCTTTTCAATCGTTGGTGGACAATATGAAGAGCCGGCCAAGTTTCTTTTCGTATGTAATGGTATTAAATGCAGGTGCATGCGTGTGTTTTTTGGTGACATGTCAATTTCTCGTTTATGTGAAAATGTTAATTTTAATATAAGCAATAGCAAGTGTGCGTCACAGTTAAATATTTTCGCATCTACAAAGCAAGTCCAATACACATTCCCACCTCGCCGGCCTCCGTGGCGGAGGGGTTAGCATAGTGCGCTATGACGCCAGAGGTCCCAGGTTCGTCTCCCGGCCTAGGCATGGGTGTTGTTTGGGATTTGTGAGTGTCCATCAATTTCATAATCCTCATCTTCACGATTAGCCAAAAGTGGCAGAAAAGTGAAGTAAAATAAACCAAATAAATCAATCAAACATTCCCATCTCACTCAAAGACCTTGTGAATTCAATCAAAAATCTACCAATAGAACCTGCAGTGAGTCTCACCTATCTCGTTCATTCATCTGACTAACGTAATTTCCTTACAGTTTGACTTTAGGGTCTAACTTAAAATTATATTATGTTCGTGTTGCATTCGATATCAAACTTAGTTTTAAGCAATTAATGTCCACTTATAAGTATACCTAATACATAGGTAAAAATACCCCCCCTCCTCTGATAAAATTGCAAATTGCACCCTATTTAAATGTCTAGGGAAAATGTCATTTAACCTAGGAATGATATGGCTTTGCGATGAGTCGAGAATTGTCAAAGCCTCAACTCGTCTCCTGTGTGATGAGGTCCTTCTCGTTCTTGTTTGTGTTTATTTTTGTTTCGGTTTCAACTCTGAAGTTATTAAAACTTATTCTATATTCACTTCATGCTCAGATAGGCTAGTCGGGACTCTATTTTTAAAAAAAAATTAATATATAGGTTTAAGTATAAGTTTCCGAACACCCTCTTACAAAGTTATGAAAAATATGGATGAGGCAGAGGAGTACATTTTAACTCCCGAGTTGGTCTGTCGTGTCTCGTCTCGTTCGTGTAAGTATTTCGTTTCGAAAAATTCCATTTTAAATATTCAAAAGAAAATCGTGTCAGTCATATACTCTTCTAATGAAGATATGTATCTTATCTTCGAATCAACGTGACCACTTCTTTAGAAAGTGTATCTACCCTTACGCAAAGAAGCATTCATCTGCAGTGTCATTTTCTGAGAGCAAATCTGATTCCATCGTTCCACACACAAATTGTTTAACAATTTTCATCTGCTTAAAGAGATTTCTAAGAACATGGGTCAATGAACTAACTAGTAGCAAGCACAATGTACTAGTATAAGTTTACACTGGTTTGAATTTCTGTGGTAAGGAAGATAATACTTATAAGTTATAAACAATATCCACTTTTTTATTGGGTGAATTGAAAATATGTTAACAGTAGCACCTTGCGTCTGCTGTCAAATTACCAAAGAGGTGGGAGGTACAGAGGGTACAAGTCGATTTACGGATTTATGGGGTAGAGTACCCCCTTAAAAAAATTGGGGGTACAATGAACCGCTGTAACCCCCCACCCCGTTCTTGCGCCACTGTGTATATGCACATATTCATCGTCACCGTTTGAACCTCCAACCAAAGAACAACCCCACAACCACCAAATACATCGAACTATTAAAAGATTATAAATATATAAATGAGTATATAAATATATGTGTTAAGTAATCACAAAATATGGTTTTCTCACTCAATATTGGTACAAAATCAATGGAAACTTAAATTTTGCTTGACACCCAAGAAAATTAGACTCTGCGAAATAGTCGCGCGGTATTTTCATGGACCCACTAACTCTCAAAACGCAGGAAAAGTATCGGCCAGTATCTGTAAGTAAAATCCCCAGCGGATACTTTCCGATATCTATACTATTGTTATCATAAAACGACATTGGCATAGTCTCAGCCCTAATAGGTATATATTATTTTTTTGATTAGTTTCGCTTTTCTGCCACATTTGGCTAATTGTGACGATGAGGATGGGAGATATAATGAATGAAATTGATGGACACTCACAAAGAATACACATGCCTAGGCTAGGATATATATATATATTCTTCTCTGCCATTCCAGTCATTCCCAGAAACAAATTCTAGATTCGCCTATGTGTATGGCGACAACCTGTGTATTTATGTCTAACACAAACTAGTAGCAAAAAAATACAGCTAAATAAATTTTAATGGACCCAATTCCTTAAATTATTCTCCTTATTTTCTTATGTTCATATAAGGCTGTGTATTTTGAAAAGGAAAACACGTTGTTTGTTAAAACCTCTTCATGCACAATCTACATTTGTGACAAAAATTCTAGCAACCCTTCTGGTGTGAAGTGATATCAGTTGCGGATAAACCCTGATGTTTGGGAGAGACGATGTTTTGAAAGCTTCTGTCCAGTGGCTGTCAGAAGGACTCTGTGTGAAGGTGGGCCGGAGAGATAAAGCAAAGGTTCCCTCAGTCGGTTTCGTACCATAGTCATCAAGGAACATTTCTTCCACATTAACAATATAAAAAGCATACAACGTTCCTGTCTATGAAGTTAAAAGCAGCTTGCTAGAAAGCAGAAGGAAACATGACACTTCGCATTTTTTACGAATCCATTGTTTGAGCTTTGGGGCAAGAATCAGGTGATAATTATGATATTGTTTTGAAGTCAGAAGGTGCGGGTGCGGCGCGAAATCATCGAATCAATGAAAATACCGCTCTTGCGCAACAACCATGGCTGATAAGAAATCTAAAAACAAGATCGACGAATGTAGGCTTGTTTGGTCGAAACAAAGAAGAGCGGTAGCTTCATGATGCTATTATCACAACACTAAATCCTATTCATGGAGCGAATCAAGATATAAATTTCACCTTGGCGAGTTTATAACGATAAAATCCTGCTAATTATCAGGTAAATCAATTAATCATCGTAATAAGCAATAATATGCATTGGATTGTGGCTGTTCACCGGGAATTGGACGGCGGAGAGCGAAGGACTAGCCTGTTTCCCGAGAGAAGAGGCCGAGCCTCGGGTTAAGGAACATAAAAAACACAACTTTATTACCAATGGTCAGATTCAACTGAAATTAAATACAACCCAGCAGCAGATTATCATCGACGAAAGCCCCAAAGCAGAATTTGATAGGAGATAAATTAAGCCAGATATTAAAGGTTAAACAGCTAGACTGGATAACAATAGCTACAGACTTCCTGGCACTGTCTTCGGAACGAACGTGCAGGTTACAATAGACCCAATCTTAGGCTAACCTCTACTCGAGGTGCTGCTCGAGAAAGGTCAAAGAACTCAAAATATACGGGCGAAGATAGCGGGACAAGAGCCTACGACTTGAGGACAATTTACCAACGCTTGGACAGAGAGGGTACCGTAACGAACCTTTTGAATCGCAAATAAATAGACGCGCAGAGAAGCGGAAGACACGAGTTTTACTCAGATTTTCTTCGGCGTGTTATCGTACACAATCTTTCGCGAACCACCCGCTTAAAGTATCCGCTTTGTGTGTCGCACCGTTCCGTGTTGTGTTATTTTCGCACGTGTCTGTGTACTATCAAGATGGAGTAGAGACAGAGAAAGGCCCTGCTGGGGGGCGTCCGACCCAGTTGCCATTCCTTGAAGATGCGGAGATCCAATCTTATCGCCCGGAAGCCATCTACTGACCAAGCCGCAAACATCCACGACTTCACCACGAGGACTTTAGCCTAGGCCGACAAAGGTAAGCCGGAATGGACGTGAAAATGGATAAGCTTCATTAGCCCCGTCGTGACATCCAATGAACTCGCTAATTACGCAAACCTTACCAAGACATTGCTTATTGCGGTGATTAAATTGCATCAAATATATTTTAACATGTAAAACCGTACAACTTTCGTTTATTCAATTCATACAAAGTATTTAACATTCAGATTATACGACGCTATAAATTGTCAATATAATTATATAACAGTGATCCAAGTTCACCGCAAAATTTAACCATATAAAGATTAACATTCAATTACAACAACATAAAAGGAGTAGTGTTTTCGTCGTGCAGGTTAAGCTCCTACCGGAACATGTTTTTTTTGTAAATGCAAAAGTATATGTCAAATTAAGAACAGTTTAATCAATGTAGCTAACTTTAAACATGCTGCCGAACTATCATTGTATTAATTACTCATGTATTTTGGATTGCCGAGATATGAATGCGTGAGTGAAAGTATGAGTGAAAGGGGCAATGATGTAATGTTTATGCATGTGCTCTTTTATAGAAATTACAGTATATATATAGACTAACCCTGTGGTGTGATTTGTTCTACCCTATGTAATCTCTTGGGCTCCAACTGATGGCACTTACCCTGGCACAAAAGGTAAATAAGTTAGTAATGATTGCCTTTTGTTTATTTGTTTAATTGTTTTTGTGGGTTTGACATTACTATGGTAATGTACAGCCAGAACGTCGTCAGGCACGTTAAATACATTTAAGACGTCGAGTTAAAGTTAAAAGTTGGAGTTTTAGCGCCCCTCTACTTTCCCCATTATTACTCGCCCCGGTCATTCTACCCTGCCCCTCCTACTTTCCACTTTCCTCCAATACAAAACATGACTGCAGTATAAATTAACTAATTTAATGACAAAAAATAAATAGCGATGCTTTTGGTGTCGATGTTTTTACCGTCGATGTTTCTGCCATCGATGTTTTTGCCATCGATGTTTTTGGTGTCGATGTTTTTGCCAAATATGTTTTTGCAGTCTATGTTTTTGCCGTCGATGTTTTTGCAGTCGACGATTATGCCGTTGATGTTTTTGCAGTCGATGCTTTTGCAGTCTATGTTTTTGCCGTCGATATTTTTGGTGTCGATATTTTTACCGTCGATGTTTTTACCGTGGATGTTTCTGCCGTCGATGTTTTTGCCATCGATGTTTTTGCCATCGATGTTTTTGGCGTCGATGTTTTCTGCAGTCGATGTTTTTGCAGTCGATGATTTTGCAGTCGATGATTTTGCCGTCGATGTTTTTGCAGTCGATGATTTTGCGGTCGATGTCTTCGCAGTCTATGTTTTTGCCGTCTATGTTTTTGCCGTAGATGTTTTTGCAGTCGATGATTTTGCCGTCGATGTTTTTGCAGTCGATGATTTTGCCGTTGATGTTTTTGCAGTCGATGCTTTTGCAGTCTATGTTTTTGCCGTCGATGTTTTTGCAGTCGATGATTTTGCCGTCGATGTTTTCGCAGTCTATGTTTTTGCCGTCGATGTTTTTGCAGGCGATGATTTTGCCGTTGATGTTTATGCAGTCGATGCTTTTGCAGTCGGTTTTTGCCGTCTATGTTTTTGGTGTCGATGTTTTTGCCGTCGATGTTTTTACCATCGATGTTTTTGGCGTCGATGTTTTTGCCGTCGATGTTTTTGGCGTCGATGTTTTTGCAGTCGATGTTTTTGCCGTCGATGTTTTTGGTGTCGATGTTTTTGCCGTCGTTGTTTTTACCGTCGATGTTTTTGGCGTCGATGTTTATGCCGTCGATTTTTCTGGTGTCGATGTTTCTGCCGTAGATGTTTTTGCCGTCGATGTTTTTGCAGTCGATGTTTCTGCCATCGATGTTTCTGCCATCGATGTTTTTACCGTCGGTTTCTGCCGTCGATGTCGTCTGACTACCATGCTAAAGGTCCCGGGTTCGATCCCCGGCCGGTTTAAATCCGGGAACTTTTCTAACGTTGGAAGCGGCCCCGGCGCCCACCCAGCGTCGAATAACATGGGTACCTGGGGAAACCCTGGGGGTAAAGGCGGTCAGGGGCGTGGTGCTGATCACATCACCCCCACTCATGACCGGATCAAGAAAGTGTGGGGCGTTACCCCCGCACCCCCTATACGCCTTCATGGCGTGGTGCTAAGCACAGGGGAACACTTTACCTTTTTTTACCTTTTTCTGCCGTCGATGTTTTTGGTGTCGATGTTTTCGCCGTCGATGTTTTTATTTTTCGATGTTTTTGGTGTCGATATTTTTGCCGTCGATGTTTTTGCCGTCGATGTTTTGTACTGTCGATGTTTTGTGCCGTCGATGTTTTGTACTGTCGATGAAATGTAGGCGTTGTTTTTGTTGTCGATGTTTTTGCGTCGATTTTTTGACGTATAATTCCCACCATCAGCAAAAATATTTCTCCTCAAGAAGAGACAAAATGTGCTGTATCGATTGATTGATTTATTGATATGCATTAAGCAACAGTGTCCGGCAATTTGTTATATATAGTATATATATATACCGCGTGAGGCACCTAAAAGTACCACCTGAAATAGCGAAGAAACCAGAAACAGTAGCGATGTGAGGTTTGCGGGAAACAATAATATCAAATGGGGCTCGTAAATCGGAGGTATGGGGTGGGTCGAAAAATATCGACAAATGGGGCATCTGGAGCAAAGTCATACTTTTTTAAATGGAACGATATACAATAACATGCATAATATAAAAGAGCACACGCAGAGAAACACAACGCCGATGGTCTCATGCATCTACTGCACATAGGAACGAAGATTTGGCCATGTGAAAATATGTAAACAAATTAACAAGTGGCCCACTTGACCGTCAGTGCCACGGCATGTGAGACTTCTCAGGTGCCTGACAGAACTGCCTTTATGCAGAGCAAGTTTTGATAGCAGGTCCACGAGATCGTGTTAGTTCATAGCAAGCAGTCGTAGTGGTAAGAGCGAAGATTATGGTGTTCACAAACATAGAAAAAGCGGACATGATCCTGATTTATGGGGAATGCCGAAAGAATGCCTTAGAAGCCTACCGTGTGTACGCAGAGAGATATCCGGACAGACGACAGCCATCTCGACGTCTGTTTGGTAAGTTATTTATTAAATTAAGAGACACCGGAAGTGTAACACCACGAGCACGTGTGCGGAACAAGCCAACTACAGGTGAGGCAGGTGCAACAAATGTTCTCGCCGCTGTTGCTGTGAATCCGCACGTTAGCTCCCGTGAAATTGCCAGGGATGCTGGGATGAGTCAGCGAAGTGTATTGCGCATTCCGCACACACACAAGTTTCACCCATATCATATCTCCCTCCATCAGGAACTTCACGGGAATGATTTTGTGGACCGTGTTCGGTTTTGCACATGGTTGTTACGACACGACACACCCGATTTGTCACGTATCCTCTTCACTGACGAGGCAACTTTTACCAATCACGGAAATGTCAACCTAAGGAACATGCACTATTTGTCGGTGACAAATCCACATTGGCTTCGCCAAGTGGAACGCCAGCGCCCATGGAGTGTGAACGTGTGGTGTGGTATAGTGGGTGAACATCTCATTGGCCCTTTTTTATACAAGGGGCACTGAATGCTGACCGATACATACAGTTTTTACAACATGAACTGAATGTACTATTGGAGGACATACCACTTCAGACAAGGAGGGAAATGTGGTACCAACATGACGGGTGCCCAGCTCACAGTGCAAGACGCGCTACAGCTTGTGTGGAAAATACATTTCCAAATCGTTGGATTGGACGTGGAGGGCCTGTCAAATGGCCGGCTTGTTCCCCAGATTTGTCACCGTTAGACTTTTTCCTGTGGGGAGAGCTGAAGGACATTGTCTACCGGGATGTGCCAACAACTCCAGAGGATATGCAACACCGCATTACTTCGGCCTGTAGGGACATTCCCTACGAGATGCTACATTCTGTGCAACGATCTTTGCGTGGGCGCCTCGTTGCCTGTATCGCAGTGACGGCCACCACTTTGAACACACACTTTGACAGGTTTTCGCTTCTTACGCAGTGGTTCTTCGACATACTGTCATGGTCATTTTCATTATGCTGTAACACTGTCAAATACATGGTGCTGACGATGTCTACTGTAGTTTTTCTTCCTTTAACACGTTCTGTCTTCATCTTGTCCAATGGCTTCCGACATCTCATACTTGTACATGCCGTGGTACTGACGGTCAAGTGGGCCACTTGTTAGTTTGTTTACATATTTTCACATGGCCATATCTTCGTTCCTATGTGCAGTAGATGCATGAGACCAACGGCGTTGTGTTTCTGTGCGTGTGCTCTTTTATATTATGCATGTTATTGTATATCGTTCCATTTAAAAAAATATGACTTTGCTCCAGATGTCCCATTTGTCGATATTTTTTGACCCACCCCATACCTCCGATTTACGAGACCCATTTGATATTATTGTTTCCCGCAAACCTCACATCGCTACTGTTTCTGGTTTCTTCGCTTTTTCAGGTGGTACTTTTAGGTGCCTCACGCGGTATATATTGGTTGCTTACGACATGTTCTTATGGAGTGTGCATCACGGAAAACCTATTTCAATGTGTGTGTGTATACTCTTCATATGGAGACAATGAAGTAAGCTGTCTTGTACTTACGCATATTATCCTAGCAGGGGGTAATTATCGCGACTATTATTACCTGATGGTTAGTTATAATTAAGTTTTCTTCTATGGTTTTATCCCACATTACATGTTCATTTCCATAAGGCACGCACTCATTAAAGAAACAGGGATTAAAAGGTAAACGGCAAACTGGACACAGATTAAGATAAGACATTTAAGATGGTACGGTAATATACGCCACTGTGTTGGGAGAAAAAGATGTAAGAAACATATGCCAGCGTTTCTGGCTAAAATTGAGTTATAAATACAATGCAAAATAGCCTACTTTCGGGGTGCTCCTCTACACTGTGAATATTGAAAGGTTTCGTACAAGACACGATTATTCAATTTATAATCAAGAATTAAAGTAGGATCTGAAGCACTAAGTGCTTCACAGATGGCGTTGTGATAACGACGTCGATTAGTAATCAAGTGGTAAGGGATTCGATACCTTGTAACGACCCTGCGTCGTCGCCACATTTAACGACCCTGCGTGGTCGCCATATTATATTTTGTTAAGAAGAATGCATGCTAAATGTCCCTGCGAGGCGCACACGCTTTTAGTTTAAATGTGTTAACGGATCCACCTCTACGTATTATTTGACCCTGCGTGGTCGCTGTATTCGGTAAACGCTAACGGATCCAGCTCTACGTTTATTACCTTCGCTTATTATTAGACCCTGCGTGGTTGCTGTATTCGGTAAATGTTATCAATTATTGTCATTTACACTGTTCAACTCGTTGTTGAGAATTACAGAGTCCTGCGAGGCTCATTATTAATTGTATTGTCTGAATGCACACTGTTTTAGTTTATATTAACACGTGCATCTAGCAATTTTCCCACTAGTGATTTCTCAATGTCAAAACCTTGGTAATTCTCAGTACGAAGTTTGTTATATGTAAAAAAATGAGTTAGCAACGTGTACTTGTAGTTAAAATTTTCACCACCTATGCGACCCCCCCGCGAGTATAAAGCCAGCGTAGCAAGGGCCGGGTGCTCATTTGGTTCCCTTATGTCAACAGGCAAACATCCAGGGTTATCTGGCCTCCCAGCCTGAAGACTAGAAGCCATCCCAGAAGGAAGGAAGGAGGAAGAAGAAAGAAGAAGAAGAGCCTAGCAGCAACCTACCTACCTGGTCCGCTCGCTTCGGCTGATAGGTGCCCAGGGTCTACCTGCCCGGCTTGTCTGGGAGCACCCGGACCTTCCTTTCTAACCTGCCGTCCCTGCATAGGAGACACCGGTTGGCTTGCCAATTCTCAGCTAACGCCGGGGGTGTCGCGGCATCCTTTAATCCTTTTACCCTCCGCCTGTTATTCGGGAGTACCGATTGGTTTCGGCCAATTCCCGGCTGTGGTTGGGGTACTACGCACAACCTACTCTCTTTTACAGGGGAACCCGTGACGTCAGCGGCGACCAAGCCCCTAAATAAAATTACGTCCCCATACTCCCCCTGGCGCCTCACAGCGAGGAATAAATTGGATGTTCCCTGCCCCCCCTTATCTCGTCGAGACCAAAGGCGGTACAGGTAAAAGAACGTGCGTGGTACAAGTAAATGCAAGCGCGGGGTAAGGGTTTCAGGTAAAGACACGTGTGTAAGTGTGCTAACGGACACCCTTGTGTTAAGATTATAATAAACACACACACACATATATATATAAAGCTGGTATCATCTTTCCTTACACCCAGCAAGCTCTGAGATAATTCTGAGTCCATGTTCTACGGCTGACAAAAGGTTAGCGCATATGGGTAGACTTTTACCGTCCACCTAATTGCACGGTTTAGTGTGTTAAACGCAGCCCGTGCCAGTACTCCTGCGCTGTGTTGTTAGTGTAGTGGGGAGGACGTTGCAACCTCTAGGAGACACATAGTGGGTCGGATCCCACTCTCTGTGTTATTTGTCTCCGAACGGCTTGACGGTGTTCTGTCAAGTTCATCGGATGTTATTTTCTGTATGCTAACCGCATATATCTAGGGACATTGAATTTTCGCGATACGCGAAATCGCGAAATGTGAAAAAAAAGGATGCAATTTTGAACATTCTGCATGTAACTACACCCCCAATGATGAAATATTCATGAGTTTTATTCGCGAAGTAATGCGAAATGTGTGCTTTTCCACGAAATGAACGCTTTTTCGCGAAATAACCGTGAAATATCATCAAATTAAGTAGAAAACACACAAAAACCGACAATCGAGGTTGTGCGCGCAAACTGTCGATTTGTAACGAAACGTTTGCCTAAAGTTTCCTACCACTTGCAGCTGAAGAACGTTTTATCTTAGATCACATCAGGAAGACGCTGCAAATTGGGATTTCCCATGCACATAATCCCAGTTCGAAAACTTCGCTCCCTGTCAAGCTGCATTCCTTTCTTCCTCTGAATATGCAATTTAGAAATGAAGTGATTTTGTGTTGATGTTTTCTTTTTGGTTTGGACAGCTAAGTACTTGTGTATGTGTACAGTATATAAAAATGAAGTAGTTTATCAATTTATAGCTATTTTGTATGTTCTTTCCTCTCATGATGAAAAAGTGCGAGCCATTTTTTTTTCCACCGCTGGTATATACCGCTGATCTAATATTTTATTTACCGCTCTCCTCAGTTTTTATTTACCATAAATTTGTCTCCCTACATATATCCAATAAATGTTTGGACATTTCTTTACCCTATTTATGGCTAATTCCTTCGTGATGGGTGTGACATTCAGACAAATTGACTATCATTTTTTAAATATTTTCTTAACACCTTCAAATATGTAACTCTATGAAATCATGTAATTTCATTTTTCTTCATGATAGCTATTACATTTCAGAATATTTCTCCATCAAATCAATTTTCAGCTACGGAAAATACATTTTGTAATTGCGACGGGTGTGACACTTCTGAGACAAAACTTTAGAACCTTGCTCAAGTATTTCAGAAAACTCTCTGAAATGTATAGTTTACTGAAACAATTTTGTTTTATTTTAACAAAAAAATTTAATCGACATTTAGATCCTTTTAGTTTCATAGAAAAATACACATACTTTCTTTATAAACGTTTTTTGTGTGTGACGGGTGTGACATCATGCACATGTATAATTATGGGACAACGGAAGGGCTATGAAAATTATCATATATAGATTCTTCAAACTAAGGTTTGTTTTAGAAATGAAGTATGATACGTCAGAGCTTAAGATATAGGGAAACTGAGTGACACAGATAAAACTAAATTAGAAATAATTTAGTCCTTTTATGTTATCATAATGAAACTAAATTAACTGGAAGCACCAAACATAAAATCGCACTTCTCCTCTAACAAGTTTTACGTTTGAAACAATATGTTATTAAACGCCATGAAGCTAATGTCTGTATTAAAAAATCCAAATTCTGCATAGCTTTTCCTTTAATTTCACATACATTAAGTGATATTTTGAATAAAAATAAATTAACTTTGTCCACTTTCGCATCGAATGGCTGTTATTTAAATAGCTTTAACAGTGACAGTACCTAAGTCCGTGTGTTTAAAATAAATATAGTTTGTCGAGTATTTCTCTGCATATATTTAAACGGACGCATCAAATTCTTGCTTCTTGCCTAAAGGTCCCAGAAGAAGAATACCTTTCCACTATGCTGCTGTGACGTTCACTGAGAAATTAATAACAATTAGAGGTCGTAAAAGATAACCTTGTTGATATACGTATATCCTGCGTATACGGCCAATGCAAAGAGATCGAAATATATAATGCACGCAAAGACTAAGAACATGACATGTGTTAAGTTCACGCTATTGTGGCTATTGTGTGAAGCAAACACATTAATAATGCAAGTTCCACTCTGTCGCCATTGGATATCCAGTGTTGCCAACTTATATCTTCTGGAACAAGATGTGGTCTCTTCGTACTAAAGATGAACTGGTAGAAAATTAAAATTGCTCCAAATAGAATTGTAGGTAACGAGATAAAATTTAGATCCTAACACAGCCATAGGATCATTCCATGCCAAATTATCAAATTATCACCCGGCCACCTCAGTTGTTCATGAAATTTAGTAGGATTGTAGACGGTATGAAGTGTAAACTTTTATCCTTCAGTAATACAGCAGGGTTGCTAACTTCATAAAAGAACGTAATATTTATGCTTAGAAGTTTAACAAAAAAGTCAAATTATTTTTTCTAATTATGATATAAATTTCACATGTAGCTTGTTTTGAAGCTAGGAGAGAACAGTTTTGACACAAAAACAGTTTGATATGAAAATATTGAAATTGTCACTTCAAGATCACATGACGCATCATTTCTCCCCAATATCTATAAAAGTGTATCTTCAATTATGATGACAATAAAGTATATCATAGAGTTAAATGCAATCTCTGTTTGTTGTAAGTTTCATTTAGGGATGGATTTAGAGAGGAATTAAGAAAGTCTGACAATAGTACATACTACAGGGTGTCCCACGAACGGCGCAACTGGGAATCAAGAGTGGCGTTACTTTGTAACCGAAACCTGTACATACATAAGTCATACACCAAATGTTAGCCCTGTCCAAGTAGATATTTTTAAACATAGAAACAACAAACGGGGTGCAGTGTTGTTCATGCAGTGTTGCCAAATGTAAGTTAAAGTGTAAATTTATTTTTCCACGAAGCATGGAAAATTGCATGTCAAACATTCGTATGGAAATTTGGACGTCAATTTCCACCTTGGGTAGGTGGACTATTTCGCCATTTATAGTTTAGAGAAGAAAACCGATCGTTTTCGGGTATAGCCAATCCTGAAATGCTTCGTAAATGCGTACCGGTCCAAATGGGTGTTTTAAAAAAATTATGAGGTACAGTGGCAACACTGTTGATGTTTGAAGGCAACAAAAGGTGTGTTTAGTGATGATCTATGACATGGAAATACTGGAAACAGGAAAAAACAAAATGAAAATTATGGTGAAAAAAGTGTTACTTACCTACTCCTGGCAACCATGCAATGCGATAACAGCGCCCACCGAACGAGAACAAAAGGATCAGTTAGTTGTGTACTCAGAACTGTTTGAGCCGTGCATTTCGCATTGTTCGTAGGGGAAGATTAGAATTGTTCTGTGAAATGAAGTACTCTTTGGAAGAGAGGGTGTTCATTGTGGAACATTATTTTTGTTCAAAATCGTACGCTAGTGTAAAACCTGTGTTTCGCGAGAAATATCCGAATAACAATGTTCCAGAAAATTCGACGATATATCGACTTGTTTCCAGATTTCGTGAAACAGGATCAGTTAAAGACAAACCCTACCACAGACAACCACCAGTTTTGACACAAGGTGTGCTGCAGGATGTGGAGCAGAGAATATCACAATCTCCCAGGAAATCTGTTCGTAAACTTGCTGCACAGTCAGGTGTATCAAAAACAACAACTCACCGAGCGTTAAAACAATTGCACCTAAGTGCATATAAGGTACAGGCTGTGCAAGAACTGAAGGAAGCAGACAAAGGTGCACGTGTAAGATACTGCCAGTGGTTTAGAAATTTTATTAGAGACAAGGGTGTGAATATTTTGGATAAGGTTTTTTTCACGGATGAAGCATGGTTCCACTTAAATGGATATGTCAACAGTCAAAATTCTCGACACTGGTCAAGTAACAATCCCCATTTGTTACATGAACAATCACTTCATTCACAAAAGATCGGTGTGTGGTGCGCGATTTCGCGGAGAAAAATAATCGGTCCATTCTTTTTCAACACAACAGTTGACGGAATAGTTTATCGTGACCTTATCACACAGTTTATTTCTCTGTTGGAACGTGATGAACGTGATTGTGGGTTTCAACAAGACTCCGCAACATGTCACACGTCTAATGAAACTTTAGACATGTTGGCAGAGTTTTTTGGCGATCACATTATAAGCAAAAACTTATGGCCCAGTCGCTCCCCGGATCTGACGTCTCCAGATTTTTTTCTGTGGGGTTATTTGAAACAAACAGTTTACATTAATAACCCAAGAACACTTGATGATCTAAAAATAAACATTTTTATTATTATTATTTATTATTATTAAAGTAGGATTACAATTAAGCTTACATTTTTTTTTACATTGATTCCGAACTACAAAAAACAGCTTTTTGCCCTACATGAATTAATATACAGTTATGCTATTTGTTTATAAGTATACATAAAATGTAATGTTATAAATTTATATAATTGAAAAATATAAGAAATAGACTAAAATAAACATTTTTTGCAGCTACGTTTTATGAAGGAGGCAAATAGGTAGATGAGGCACAGTGTCAGTATTCATAGATTAATGTCCTAATCTGTTGTTTAAAATTGGCCAAATTTCTCTCTTTTCTGCAATTTACAGGTAGTTGATTCCACGCTTTACTTGCCAGAGATGACAGGGATTTTGATCCGTATCTTGCCTTGTTACATTTTGGTACTCGGATACTGTTGGTGTTTTTGGATCGCAGATTGGGATAATGTATATTACTAGATATCATTACTTTGTCCTTTAATAAGTGGTGGTGCTTGTTAATTGCCTGGTGAATGTTTAGTAGAAATGCATATTTTCGTCTGGATTCCAGCGTGGGTAATTGGAGTTCTTCTCTGCTTGCACGTGAGGTCGTGTGCGCTGTATTTCTTATGCTACGAATAGCCCAAATTTGCATTTTCTCTAGTTTCGTGGTGTTATTTCTATTAATCCCATAAAGTACAGAGGAACAGTATTCAAGTAACGGCCTAATAAATACTTTGTAGAACGCTAATTTGTGGGTAAGGTGTACATATTTGCAGACAAATTGAAACTGCTTGATTCTAGGTGCTCGCGTGAACACATTCTTTTACATGTTGTGAAAAGGATAAACTTTTATCTTATAGGTTCATACCGAGATATTTTAGGGATTCACATGGTTTTATATTGAAATTTCCTATTTTTATGTTGTCAATTAGCGTATTGTTATTATTTTCACGGGATAGTATTAATACTTGCGTCTTAGACTCGTTCACTTTCAACATGATAGATTGATACCACTCAAGAACTTCGGGCATATTTTCCTCAATATTTGCAATTACTTTTTCTAATTTGCTTGACGCGCAGTACAGGAGACAGTCATCTGCGTACAAATATAATTCAAACCCAAATTTCCTGTCTGCGATGTCATTCACAAACATGTTAAACAGTTTAGGAGTTTAGGACCTAGAATAGATCCCTGTGGTATACATTTAAACTGTTTGAAATCGAGTTGCCTACTTTTGTGTCGATACTCCTATTCCATAAATAACTTTCGATCCAGTTGCATGCAAGGGCAGAGAAATTAAATTGCTGATGTAATTTCTGTATTAATAAATTTGGTTGAACACTGTCGAATGCTTTACTGATGTCTAGAGAAATAATGCCAATGCATTGCTTTCCTTTACGATCTAATATATTTCTCCAATTATGTATCAGTTCATGCACGTGTAATTCTGTCGAGCGATTTTTTTCTAAAAGCAAACTGTCTATCTGTCAGTAGATCGTTAGAATGTAAGTATTGTTCTAATTGCTTGTCTATTACCTTTTCAAGAATCCTGCTTAACGAGGAAGTTATTGATATGGGGCGATAATTATTTACTTGCGTCGGGGACCCCCTTTAAATATAGGTGTGACCCTTGCGTGTTTCCAAGTGTTAGGAAAGATTCCGCTTTTTAAGGATGAATTAATTATATCTGTGAGAGGTTCGACAATCCATGGGGCGAGTAGATATATTATGCGATTACTTATTTCATTGAAATCTGGACCTTTTCTGAGGTTAAGTTTTTGAAGAATATTCATAACGTCATCACTTGAGACGGGCTTAAAACTGAAGCTGGTTTCTTGATATTTAGCGTCTTTTTAATTTTGTTTGTTACTTTCATTTTTCTTTGCCCTTAAATTGTTAGTGAATGTGTTGGATATTGACGAGCCGACGTTAGCAAAGTGGTCATTGAGGACGTTCGACACCCTCGTATCTTCCGTAATTGTTTCATTGTTATGTTCAATAGATGCGATGGATTGGCTTTTGCTATCATTTCCAGTAAAGAACCTGAAAATCTTGAATTTGTTATTGCCTGAATATTTATCGGAATAGATCTGCGTAAGGATATAATTTCTTTTTGCATCTTTAACTGTTTTTGTTACGTAGTTCCTTATGGTCTTATATTGTTCCCACGTGTAATTATTATTATTTGGACTACGTGCGCGCTTAAACATCCGGTTCTTGAGTGATATCAATCTAAGAAGACCGCCAGTGATCCAGGGACGCTTGTTGCCCCTAACACGAAACGTTTTTATTGGCGCATAGACATCCAGAGATTCGGTTATTAATGACTGCAAATATGTCACCTTATCGTTTATATCCGGCATCATTGTTGTTTTGTGAAAGGGTAGATAAGAACAATGATCAACGAACTGTTGTACAGGGAAATTTTTAAAAGAACGCTTATAGCCTGACGAGTTAAGTCCCGATATGCGCAGATCGCTGCGGAGCACTTCCTATTACGTCATCCTCCCCACCACTCTTCTACATATTGGTCTGGCCTTGAGACTACGAGTGGTGCCAACTCAGCAAAATTAAGCTAAAACAAATATGACAAACTATTTTTACTGCTTAGATTGTTCGTGCCGGCTCATGTCAGTTTATCAGTGGTTCATTTAATTTAATCCGGTATTTGAAAATGCGTGCGGTGCGCGGATCGTAAACTGTAGTATTATGCACGCGCGTTAACGTTTATAACGAAGAGAAACTACTGGGCGAATGACTTCATTTTCTGAATGCGACATCGAGCAATGGCCTGGTTTTTTTAAAGCCGATTGGGGGGGGGGGGTTATTTTGTTTATCGTACAACAATCACTACGAGAAGGCAATCTGATAACACGCTTGCCTGTGATTTTTTTTAAGCTCTGAAGTGTTCTTGCTCTTTACTCTTGGCTGCATATTTTTGAAATGCAAAAATCAAATCATGCCGGGTCCAACGAAATCCACAATCTGCTCTGGAAAGCCCCTTAGTGGACAGGCCAGAGAAATTGTTTACAATGTTGCAACATATTTATGAAATCAGAAGGAGCTACATAAACTTAAGTATAATATGTTGTCGAGTCCACAAGCGCCGCCACGGGACTATCTAAATGGATGGTTTCTCAAGTTTTAAAAGAAATGGATTGGATTGATTTGTTGTTTTAAGTCCACTTTATGCACAGTAAGGCTTATCGGAACTGGACGTATAGTTTAAAGTTGGATCCGAAGCACTACGTGCCTCCACCGGGAATCGAACCCGGGATCCCTTGATTACAAGGCGACGACGCTACCACTGCGCCATCGCAGTGGAAGGAAAAGAGTCGTTGGCAAAAGGTGAGCTAAAGTTCTGTACTCCGACAGGTAGAAAACAGCCCAGGAAAGGCGAATACAAATTTCGTTCCAAATCCTTAGACCATTCCGCTCCCTCTAGGTTGCAACACTGCGAATCAACGTCGCTGCGGAGAATGGAGTGGGGAAATGTGGTGTGAGCTGCGCAACAGCTACTTGCAGCGTCTTGTTTTTAAACTTGTCAAGTTATAGTTTCGAGTATTCTTGGAGATCTTTGTGGCCTTAGGTTAATTGAGGTATATATCAAAAAATGATCGCTTAAATCATGCATTACTACGGCGGATTTATCATGCAATTCTTCCTTGTTGGTAAAAATGTGATCTATGAGACTCTCACTCGTGTCGGTGACGCGTGTCGGCAGGCGAACGAGCTGCTTGTACCCCCCCTGATTCCATCGTATCGAAAAATGCATTGTCCGCTGCAGTTGGTTTCATGACGTCATGATTTGTATCACCAACGAGAACCGAAGCGTGGCAAGCCGGAAATGACTGCAAAATATTTTCTAGTTTTTTCATTAAAAGTGACTGGGGTCTTGGGATGTCTATATACGCATCCTAGAATTAAAGGTTTGTCATTCTGTTTGAGTTTTAAAGACACCCACAATCCTTCAATGTCTACATCTGACACAGAAAATATAAGTTCCGATATTACAGCTGTTTTTACGTAAACAATAATACCTCCCCCTTGCTTAGGATAGCCTCGATCAAGTCTGTACATTTTGAACCCTACAATTTCAACGTGTCTGTCTGGAATGGAATCATCGAGCCAAGTCTCGGTGATTGCAACGCATGTGAAGTTTATTACATGTGAAGCTGCGATTTCATCTATTTTGTTCTTTAGGCGGTTAATATTGATGTGGCCCACCGTGATATTTTCTGCGTTTTCGGGGAAAGCAAGGTCTTCTACGTGCGGATACAAGTTTGCAAGGAATCTCCGGTTTGCCACGCTCAGCCTGTGTAACGCCACGGGGGGTGGCGGCTCGTTGTCAGGCGGGGAGGGAGGAAAGCTATTTACAGCCCCAGCAATGTGGTCTCGACCTTGGCCTCGGGGGGAAGGGAGAGAGTGACCATTCTTGCAAATATCAGGGAACATCTTTCAGGGGTGTCCAACGAACTATCTGGCACTGACACTGCACGTTGACCTTTTGCCTTCCTACATTTGAAACAACGAAACTCATTATTAATAAAATGACTGAAAAAAAATATAATATATGTGAGACAAAATAAAATTATTTAAAGAAGAAATGAAAAACTAAAAAATATAAGATTCAGAAGCACATGATTGAAGTGAGTGAATGATTACGGTGGTTAATATATGCAATGAGTGCCAACCGAGGGCAGAGTTTGTCATTTTCCATAATTGTTTAGGTCATCCAGGCTGTCTATTTTAACTGTGGCATTGTTGTGAAGTGCCAGGATGTTGCCATCGGAAGTCCACACGCGTTGAAAAGTTCCACTATTTCTTACCTGGTGAAACAGCTGCAGGTTTTGCCGGGTGAGGTTTTCTGTGATGGAAACGTGGGGGGCGGAATCCTTCAGGATCTTCTTCTTCTGAAGCACCAACCGACGAGTCCTGTAGGACACGAAACGCACGATCAGCGCCCTGCTACTCCCGTCGCGCCGCTTCGCTCCCAGGCGGTGGCATCTCTGGATCTGGGATGCATCGACGGGAACCTGCACCTTGTCCCGGAGGATGTCCAGCACCTTCTCCTCGCAGTTCTCCCCCTCAGATTCACCCACGCCATGTATCACGAGGTTCAGTCTTCTGTCATATTGTTCGATCGAGTTTATATGCAACTGTAGTGTACTCACCGTCGACCTAAGAGCCTTGATTTCGGCATGGTATTTCTCCGTTGTTTTACAAACGGCTTCCTCCGCCGCCTCGGCTATCATTTGAGTCAGGGAACTCTTGATTAGCGACTGAACCTTGTCGCTAACAAACGCCAGGGCTATCCTCTCGTCCAGATCCCCCAGTTGAGAGTTCAGTTCTTTGGCAACAACCCTTTCCATCGTGCTCTCGATTCTGCTCCATTCACCTTTTGTGATGCCCATGTTGCGAGAAAAATATTACTGCACAAACACTTAAACACTCAAACACCGATGGCTGCTCCTGCAAAGATTTGCATGCACAAAAACATTAACAATATAAACCAATCAACCTTGCATAAAGTTGCTTCCAACATGATAAAACGTGTTGATGAATGCCTCAGGGAAAATGGTTGTCATTTTCAACATCTCTTGTAAAGCTACACTGCCTGTTGCGCGCATTGCATGGTTGCATGGTAAGTAACACTTTTTTCACCATAATTTTCATTTCCTTTTTTCCTGTTTCCAGTATTTCCATGTCATAGATCATCACTAAACACACCTTTTGTTGCCTTCAAACATCAACAGTGTTGCCACTGTACCTCATATTTTTTTAAAAACACCCATTTGGACCGGTACGCATTTACGAGGCATTTCAGGATTGGCTATACCCGAAAACGATCGGTTTTCTTCTCTAAACTATAGATGGCAAAATAGTCCACCTACCAAAGGTGGAAATTGACGTCCAAAGTTTCGTACGAATGTTTGACATGCAATTTTCCATGCTTCGTGGAAAAATAAATTTACACTTTAACTTACATTTGGCAACACTGCATGAACAACACTGCACCCCGTTTGTTGTTTCTATGTTTAAAAATATCTACTTGGACAGGGCTAACATTTGGTGTATGACTTATGTATGTACAGGTTTCGGTTACAAAGTAACGCCACTCTTAATTCCCAGTTGCGCCGTTCGTGGGACACCCTGTACATTCAGTGAAACACCTTATATTCTATTAAAAATTATGTCATCTGTGAAACTAATAGCAACAGCAAAATAAAACCATCTGTTTCTATTGTGGAGAGAACAAGGGAGACATCATAAAGAGACATAATTTCTAAGCCATCCATCGGATCTCGGTCAATCATAACAAATAGCATTCCTCTGCAAGATCAACAGTGACGTACGAAACGCTCAACATTACTATACCACGGCCGGGTCCGACGGATGGAACAAACCAGTCGTAGTCGGAATAATTGATAAACAAGACGTCACGCCGCCAAAGGCAAATAACAGCCTAAATGGTTTTCGAAAAGGGGCAGTTCCTTAGAATCAAAGTACCACGAGAATCTGCGAGCGTTCGCGGCTTCGGGACCGCGACAGCAAGAAATCGAGTGTCGTAGAAGGCACAGGGCAACCGCTGAGCATTTCCATCGCCGCACAGTCTTTTCCATCCTGCCGGCCGGCTTGACTGCTTGCCGTCTGTTTCCCCACGCTTCACAGGACCGACGCTCGCTCTCGCCGTCCTTCGCGCCGCGACTTCAACAGGAGCTTCCAAATCCGACCGCAGCCTGAGAATCACACCAGCTGATCACGCAGAGACCGTTCAATTTAGGACCAGCCTACGGACTGCAGTCCATTGTCCGGCCGCTCCAGACGACCCACGATGTCCGATCGCCAGCACCTGGTTAGCCCTGCGAATCGACGGAACGATCGTCGCCAGCCTGTCAAGGAAGCTGGTTGAATCTGCGAGTCCATCCCCGACAAACTCTCCACGATGCCTGATCGAGAGGTGAGTTTTCTTTCGACTGTACTTTTCGTTTAGATCATTCAGTGCCCATGGCCGACTCATGGCTCTCAACTTGACGAAAACGAGAAAAGCAGGCATTGCGAGGGAAGTGAGCAAGAAAACTTTACGAATCGTATTTTTATTTGTATAAAATTTTAAATCAAAGACTTAATTGCTTCTCTGTGCCCCCATACAGGTGCACTTTTCCGTCAATGTTTGACCCCCTTGCTCCCTAGAATTTTCTTCCGTCGAAGGTTGGAGGGGGCAATGCCTCCCTGTTCCCCTGTGGTTGCGCCACTGATGAGCATAAGCAAATTATGTAGGAATTTAAGCTGAGAGATTCCTGTTGTTTTTTGTCATTATGTAGTAATTAAATAGACACATACTCACAATAAACGTGCTCTTTAACAGTAACACTCAAAGTATTTTTAAAATAAGAGTCTTCTTTCTCGTCATCGAAACCATGATTTACATTGGAGCAAGGTGGAAAGTAGGAGCATGAGGGTGGAAGAGAGGGGGCAACACCACGCCCGGGCGAAAATTTTATCTGAAGCTAGAGACCACACAGACCAATCGAACTTCTGGAATGTGGTTTCTTGGTCAATGTTTGAATCGCTATAAATATTTGCCTCCTAAGAGGTTGGGAACACTATTCCCTCCGTGAATATATAAAATAAATTGATCAGCCATTGCACGTTTCGAAACAAATTAACAAATCGTTTCTACAATTTTATTATTTATATTTGGAGAGCTGTGCCAGTTAGAGTTCCTTCAAAATTCAAACTGTGACTTATCGAATTATGCACATAGAAATTAGTTATCTTGACCCGTGTGTGGTACAATGGGGTCCGGACCCCAGATTTAATGAAACTGAGTATCTACGGAACAACTCAAGTTTTTGAGGCACCCATTTGTGAATTCTATCTTTATTGTTTGGTGATAACTGTGCATAGAAAATATTGTACATTTTTCCGTTCATATGAAGTATTTGGTAGGGAGGGAAATTTTCATCCCTGGGGTCTGATTGGATTAGGCGGTACCACTTTGCATTTTTTTCTCATCGTTTGTTTGTTTCTTGTTCTAAAGTATTAAGATATTGAAGGTGCTAGAAAAATGATTTATTAGACTTTTCTAAACCTGCTTTTGCCTTATAATAGGTTTTAGGGTTCCTTGAATCTGGCTGATGAACAAAGTGATTCCACATTGTTGTTCTTAGATTCCTGAAACTTGAAAGAAACTTAGTATGGTACTATTACTACCAAGAGTAAACATATAATTGCATCCACTTTAATACAAATATTTACATATTAAAATGAAATTATAATATTTTCCTGTTTCTTGAAAGATCGTTAGCATCCTAAACACACATGTGTTTTGAAATACAACATTCAATTTTGTTCACATACATTGCATTTTTTAAAAAAATATTAGGACGATATAATGTATAAATATAAAAACAGGAGGATTAATAAATAGCTCTCTTCAACAATTTATGTTGATTTCGTTCATTGATTGCTGTACATATATAAATTTTAATGGGATCCAATTGGACCCCATGGTAAAATATGCGCATATTTTATAATATAACACAAGGGTTAATATTCCGGCAGTGGTATGAACCGCATTAAAATATCCAGAAAAGAGAAATAGATTTTTACCAACGTGTTTCCCCCCTTCCACTCTGTGTTTATCATCACATGCTACAAGAACGAAATTGACGCTCCAGCGAAGAAGTTACTACTACGTGAAAATTCACCTTTTCTCAATCTACGCAGAAAATAATCGTATGATAACCATAAAAATATATGGTTGATATTTTATTTCGCTTTTCGGCAATTTTGGTTAATAGAGAAGATGAAGATGAAGATTGATTGATTTTGGTTATTTAGCGTCGCATTTCCTGGGTTCGAATCCCGGACGGTTACGTGTGTTCATTGTGAGTGTCCCTTCATAAATTTCATCATATCATCATTCTTCCTCATCGTCGCGATTAGAAGGAAGTGAGAAAAAAATTACAGTAAATTACAAAAATGAAATCAAATGTGAGTTTTGTTTAGATGATTTATGCTAGGACAAGTCAATTGACTTCAAGGAGTACGAAACACATTGCCCGATCTGTCTCCATAAGGTATCTAACCCCATACATTTTTCGTAGAATACTCAAGCTTCACTATTTCATCATAGTGGTAGCACCAGTATAATCAATAGCTATCATTTGGATTAACTGATGCTCCATTACGAAAGGCGCTAACGAAGTATTCTATAGGTTATATGTGGGAATCCGGTATTGTATCGATACTGAAGGTCTGAGACACAAGTTCCAGTTGTAGGGGGCAGGGGATATAGAGATATACTGTGACGTATTAGTTATTGGCTGGAACGGCGCTACATGTTGCAATGTATTATTCGATTTTCTGTTAATTTATTATTTATAAATACCGTACTCCGACATTAAATGCACATAATTTATTCAAAATATTTCGAAACATACACTATTTCATACACCATATCATCTGATGTTTGCTTGTTGCATTAACACACGAAGGGTTAGATGTAGCAACGAATTAGTACATAACTACGAGTATATATGGAACCACATGTCAGATACTATTATGCGGCTAGGCTCCAAGGGAAAAGTATTGTGATGACAATAATACTAACCCGTGGTGCAACAGCCTGTGAGGGGCCCACCTACCGACTGCCGGCCTCACCCCCAATGCCGCGGTGGGAGATCACCCAACCAGTTACAGAGTGACGTGTGGTCAGCAAGACGGACACCCAGTCGTTGTAGGTTTTCATAACCGGGTTTCGCTACTCATTCGTAGCTCCCCAATTTCCTCAAGATGGTGGGTGGCCGCCGGCGAATTTTCTTTTTCCAGTCAACTTGTGAATGCATTTTCATTTCTTGCTCTCTGATTGGCTGTTGGAAAGTTACGGTGCTGTGATTCTGAGAATCACAATAATTCTATTTTTAGCGCAAACTTGCTGCTATATATATATATATATATATCTTGCTCTAGCATCGTAAAAATGTTATTTCAATTTTGAGTTTGTGAAGTTCATTTTTATTTATTGCTTTTTATACCCCCTCCCCAACAAACACACACATATATAAGGGGTGTCTCAGAAATATTTTCGTTTTTGAATCCGCCCTCTGGGGCAATACGCACATTACGGAGAAATTATATAGATCGCAATGGCTTGGTAGCATTGTTAATATTTAGTTGCCATGGAGTGCTTTACGGGGCAGCAACGTGCTTTTTGTGTTCGTGCCTTTTATAAAAATGAATCGCGCATTTTCGACGTGTTTGGCCACGTCTTGTACGCTCGCATGAGTGACCTTAAGTCACGTTGTGGGCGTAATCATGTTATAGATGGGGTAACTCAATGATCTTCATGACATTGAAAATGTCTGCATGTTTTATTCGATGATGGGGAATATGTGAATAAGTTCGTTAATTTGAAAAGTTTAGAAAGTAACTTTGTGTGTGTATGGGCTCTAATAAGGTAAAAATATTCCAAATATTATGTCTATTTTCTCAATAATGAACTAAGTAAGTAATAATATTTTCAACATAATTAGTTGAATGTTTTGCATAAATTCCATAGCGACACTAAATTGGAAATGTAATATGTACGCCTTTTGTCATTTTCACATATTTAAACATAATTGGAAAATAATTGATTTTCGTCATCCCCCTCAAATTCCTACCTTGCCTCCGTAATAAATTCTGAGTCTCGTATTTTGAAATACGAAAGTCTATTATAATTTAATTTCTTTCAGTAGTTTTTGGGGTGAAAATAAACTTTCTTTAAGTTCCCTGGCAACGTCCGTTTCCATGGTGAACAACAAGCACCGCAAACTCTCTCAATAATTATTTGTTATTGTACCTCTAAACATTTAATTAAAACCACCACTATGTAAATATTTTCCAATTGAGTATACTAGTACACACGTAATTGTATCTGGACTGAATCTTCTTCTTATGTAGACGTCACTCTTGTTTGAAGCACCTTTTCTAACCAGGAGTCGATTAATCTGTGCGTTGTTCACCTGTGAGAAAATAATGTAGCTTGACAATGAAGACTGAATCAAACAATGCGAGCGAAAAAAAAGTGACGGAAACGGGTTGCTAAGGACATGAAAAAGTGCATTTTACCCTTAAAGAAAGGCCAATTCAGCGATTCCTTAATTTTCTAGCCCTTTTGGGACAATTTAATGGGGGGGTCCTAATCGGGCATTTTCTGCCTCCGGGGCTTCCTTCATGCAGAACATTTATGTCAGTGAGTGGTGGGATTGGGGCTTTATATATATTGGATGGATGATTGTTATGTCGTTTGTACCTGCATCATTATAACCTGGCAGGAATGAGAGACGTGCCAAGCGCAAATTTAATTAAATATTGGGTGAGAAAGTTTGAAAACAAGATCCAAGATCATCAAGATCGAACAGAAACGTTGACAGTGTGCGTCGTTGGCCCTCATTGTTTTTGAAGATGATCATGGTAATGCTCAAACTGTAACTTCTGAGCGCTACCAAATGATTAGGACTTTTTCAACTCCTGCAATTCAGAACCATGATGGCTACATCAGAAACACGTTTTTTCCACTTCTCACGTCACCAATGATTCACTGAATGCTCTTCATCAATTACTCCCAGATAGGGTCATCCGTCGCAGAGGGACATTAACTGGCCACCGGAAAGTCCCGATTTGACACCAGCAGATTTTTTTTCTTATCGGGTTACCTTAAGCGTAAGGTACACTTCAATGCCACAAAATTTTAGGGAATTGAAGCAAAGAATTACAGACGAAATCAATGCTATTCCTCGTGCAAACCTTCGGCGAGTGATCGAAAAGTTAACTTCAAGAATAATTTAATTTGAAAACATGAACGGTCACCGTTTGTCCAATACTCTTTCCCACAAATAAACATTTAATGTTTAAGCGTTATTTTGGTAACGAATTTGTCTTCATACAAAAGATTTAAGTATTTATTTTAATAAATTTAAAAAACGAAATTATTTCTGAGACACCCTTTATATATACACAGTGGCGGCGATTGGGTTCCAAAACTGGGGTACAAGGAAGGGCAGTTTACTATACATTGGCAGATAAAGTTTAGCATACTCTAGGGGTAAAAGTGGCAAATATATACAGGGTGAGTCACCTAAAATTACCACCGAAAATATTTCGTAAACAACAATAAATATTGAAAAACTGCTTCCGCAGGCATATAAGTGAGAGGGTCTGATGAAATTAATGGACACAATACGTTCAACTACGTAATCATATACGGCGGCTTTCAACACAAACTTAGTTTTTTTTAAAATGTAAAACCCTATTTTATTTTCAGCTCATTTGAATGTACGGAAAAAATCATTAAGATTGGCATTTGTTACATTGTAATACGTCAAGTGTCTCTCAAGTAATTGTAACGTGAAGTTGAGCGCAGAAGATGCATCCCCACTATGCCTGTGGGCTGAGTCGAGCGCAAATGCCGTCCTGCATACAGCCTGCACGCTTGTGCTGCATTTTTCCTACACCCACCATAGATAAGTATCATCTCTGCCTTTTTAGAGTTTGAAAACACTGTTTTCTTAGCAACAGTTCCTACGTATGTACAAACGTTTGGTTAATCAGTGTACTGTGTTAGGTCTTTTCTTTATTTGGACGGGTTAAAGTTACAGTGGTGTAAGTCACTTTAAAAAAAAGATACTTAAACACAGAAACCAGATCGAGATAAGACAAACTGTTAACAGAAAACATGAAGTAAGTCAGAGATTCATTCAACTGTCAACAGATGACAGTTTAAGGTCTAGTGAT
Organism: Lepisma saccharinum; assembly: GCF_977018435.1. Taxonomy (NCBI): domain Eukaryota; kingdom Metazoa; phylum Arthropoda; class Insecta; order Zygentoma; family Lepismatidae; genus Lepisma; species Lepisma saccharinum. The sequence continues at coordinate 1,444,209 of NW_028142925.1, forward strand.
AAAGGAAAGAGCTGTTTTGTTGATCAGCAGAGTGCTGTGAGTCACACTCTTTTTTTAAAAAAACAAAAAGGGACTTACGCCACTGTAACTTTAACCCGTCCATTTGATAAATTTGTTAAACCAATTTGAAAGAAAGAAATAATATTGAATAAGGTGCAAATTATAAAAATTGAAAACCTAGAGATATCTCATGACCAAACGCGAGGAGTTGATTGTTCCGATGTACTAAGAATTATGACGTAAATGCTTGAACGCCAATAAAAAAATAGAAAGATGTTAATGTACTAACCTTTATAAATGTAACTCATGGCGGAATGTATAAAATTTATACTTTGTAATGTACAAATATTTGTTAACTCAGAAAGATTTATCAGAATCTTTTAGATAATTTGTATAAGATTACTTAAGTACAAACTACACATTTTATTGTAACCCGCAGTTTTTGGAACGTAACAACTTTCCTAGGCATAACGCGTAGTATGCAGAAGAGTAACATGTTTGTTATGATAGACGAAGGACGTCAAAAGGGATATGTATGTTACGACATACGAATCAACTTGTGAGAATGTTTGTTTAAAGCGTCAACATCACGTTACAATTACTTGAGAACCACTTGACGTATTACAATGTAAGAAACGCCATTCTTAATGATTTTTTCCGAACGTTCAAATGAGCTGAAAATATAATGGGGTTTCTATTTAAAAAAAAACAACTAAGTTTGTGTTGGAAGCCGTATTTCCTTATGTAGTTGAACGTATTGTGCCCATTAATTTCATGAGCCCCTCTCATAGTTATATATCTGCGATAGCAGTTTTTCAATATGTATTGTTGTTCACGAAATATTTCTGGTGGTAATTTAAGATGACGCACCCTGTATATACGCATATACACCGGGTGTACCGCCATTTAAGTTGATGACTCGAAATATCTTACAAACGAAGCGTTTTCGAAAGAAATGTTTGAAATAAAATTAATTGAGTCTAATTGGGAAAATGACTGTAATTATATTGTATATGAATTAGTAGGCGGCCATTTTTGCCTCTGTATCACGCGCAGTATTTAACTTAATCTTCCTAGTGGTTCCAGGGATGTGACATGTTCTCGTCAACCAATCACGTGCACGGCGTACCTATTCGTGTCCAGTCCTCCAAGAACTCTCGTCATTCTATTCCACCTATAAGCGCACCCTTCCGGGTTTGCTAAAATGTATAAAACACCGTGGAAAAAAATGTGAATTACGTCAACTTTTTGTTCATATAGGCTTCTTAGGACTGGACCTAGAATTTAAAGTGAGATACGAATCACTGTGCAATGTGCCTCCACCGACGACCGAACCCTTAGCTTACAAGGCGACAACAAATTTATTGGTATCAGGGAAATTATAAATAAAAATATAATGTATAAACAATTCGTAAAAGTAAAATGAACGACCGAAGCGGAAAAGCCTAGTATTAGAACTTAGGGCATTGTATTGTGTTTCCTATCATAAAAGAAAATACATGAGTTTCTTGCTCTGGAAGCTAATCGAACTGGTGACCTGATAAGTTATGAAGCCGATGGATTGATTATGTAAGTATTTAAGTAATGTTACGTGATTGTGTGTGTATATATATATATATACATATATATATTGTAGCGTGACGTCGGGTAAGGTACGGGATCGAGTCACGCCGGGACGTAGCTCAGATAAATACAATAGGTCTTAAGTTTGACTTGGCTAACCACCTCTACCCTTAAGGAGGCTGATGAAGGATTGTTGGGAGCCTGTGTTGTTGAACGCTACTCACCCCTTGCTGTTGGTCTGGCCCTCGGCTTCTGGCGTCGGCGACGGTGACAGGTGTCCGCTGGAGAGATCGAAGATGACGATAAGAGACGGCAGGCAATTCGGCGACTTGTTTTATTCTTGCAGATTCTTCGGTTGGCTTAATCCGGACTGCTATGGACTTCTCGCTTGTTGCCGCCTCGTAGTGTCGCGATCTCTCAGCAGGCCGTCGTCCTTTTCTCGTCGATCAGTTTGGTGGTGATATTGGAGCGAAGTGAGAGATCGATTTACTGTCTCCAGCGGTTTTATACATTGGATTTGAGTCATAGGTTGGTGGACTTTGCACCTCCACTGTGCACCTGGGGTATCCCTGGATGCAGATAGAAATTTACAGTGGAGGTGCACTCACCGCTGGCGAGGGCCGTTGCCTTGCTGACTGTGCAGAGCCGAGTGGAAAATTCTTGTTGCTCGGCTCTGCATCCGGTGGAATGTGGGGTGAATGAGCGTTCAACTTGCGAGCTTCTGAGCGATGTTTGAGGCAAATTAATGTTTCGACTTTTATGCTCCCAATTCCTTCATCATTCCCCTGGCCAAGATGTATTCACTGTGAGTGGTTACGAAGCAGAGTAGAGATGGTTATGGAGAGTATATTTGAAATAATAATTGAAGGTACATTGAGTAAAGAAAAATAAAAACCCTGTATATAATAATGTGTAAAAATAAAATAAAAAAAAAAGTTGGAGCTGTCGGTATAGCTGGTACTGCACGGGTCTGGCTGCATGTGCAGCTGGAATGCTGACCGCTGGTGGTATGCTGGGCTGCAGGCTGCCTGTGGTCTGCTGGCTACATGTTTACTAGAATGTCACATGGGGTTGCTTGGCCAAGTGGGGTGTTGGATTTGAGAGTGACTGGTTTCTCTGAGGGGTTATGAATTAGTAACAGAGGGGAAGAAGTGTTAAGGAGAGCATGGGGTATGAGGATATTGTATGTAAGGAGTGTTTCCTGAGAGGGTGTGAGTAGGATATTGTGGGGGAGGGGGGAGTGATGGAACTGGAACATATGTTCGGGTTCTAGGTTTTAGGGTTACATTTTCTGGGATTGTTACTAAACTGTGTTGGTTGCTAGTAGGATGTAGTTTAGAAAAAATTACATCAGGGATGGTGTAGGTGTGTGATTTTGTGGGAAGGTTATAGTTCGGAATATGGCCTAAGCGTCTTAGAGTTAACAGGTTAGTACTAAGTGAAATGTCACAATTTTGTGTCTTCAAGAAGTCATTGCCAAGGAGAGGAGGTAATTCTTTGGATTGCACAACTCTAAAAGGGTGGGAGTACCTATATCTTCCTATGTGGAGGGGGAGTATTACAATTTCTGAGATAGGAAGTCTGTTACCTGTGACGCCTTTAATAATGCTGTGCATTTGAATTTTCTTTGCATTAGGTGGAATTAAATGCTGAGGACAAATACTAATCTGGCTTGCGTTGTCAATCATAATTTCTAGGGGTTATTATTTACATGAGCTTGAATGAAGAATAGGTTGTTTTTTTCAAGGATAGGAACTGTGTCAAATTTTGTCTTGCGTGTGGATCCGTCCCATCGATTCACACGGTTTTTCAGTTTAAATCGCCCTTGTTTTCATTGTTTGGATTATAAAAACAGTCCCTGGTAGAGTGATTTGAACGGAAACAGATCTGGCATTGCGAAAACTGTGAATTTTGTCGCCCCCCGTCTGAATTATTATTTCCACCTCGAGATCTGAAATTACGTCTCGTGCCGCGAGTAGAACCTCTGCGATTGCCATTCCCCTGGCCGTAAAAAGTAGGCCGGGTGTGAAATTGATTACTGTTATTTGATTGTATTTGATCTGCCAGGTTCTGGACAGTGTGACACAACGCTTCAACTTTATTTTCTAATGTTAAGGTTTGCAATTGATTTGTGACTGAATCTAGTTGGTTCGCTGTTGAACCGCCAGATGGCAAAATTGCGTTGCAAGACTGGGAAACGGCAGTGCTGGGAGAACTAGCGGACTGCGTGTTTGGAGCTTGACTGGAGGGGCTGTGGGCGTGGTTTGGACCTGCCACGAGTTGGTCGGGAGTGCTGCTGTTGCTTGATAAGGTTGCTGCGGAAGAAAGTTGTATGGAGCTTGAGAGATCTGCGGGAGGGGGGTAGGGGGGAATACGTCACAAATGACGAAGCAGGCTGAGGTGTGGGGAAAGGATGCGTGTTGCTGACCTGTGGTTGCGTACAGCTGGGAAACTGAGGGGAAGCTGTTGCGTAAATCGAGTGCATGTACTTGGCGGCATCTATCAGTTTCATCGCTTCACTTTGTTCCTCATTGCGTCTAGCTTGAATCAGCATGTCTTGCATTTCTTGATTCTGCAGATGTGCAATAAGAGAACTTGTGTCGGTGAACTCTTTGTCTCCTATCGCAGCGATGTGTTTAGATCGAAGTCCCGACACAACATAAGAAAGGATTTGAGGGTTCGTCGCTTGCGGGAAGAATTGAAGGACGAGATTTTTCTTACGAATTACGTAATCATGAATGGGTTGGTTAATTTCCTGCTTTGTCTCTAATAAAATTTGGATAGGCATGCTGACTAAGTGACTGCCTTTAAATAATGAAATTAATTCTTTCTTGATTTGAGGAAAGGTGAGGGTGTTGAAGTTTGGCTGCTTCTTGAGATCGTTCAAAAATGTGAGCGCTATGTCTGCGAGGAACAATGGCAACATTTCGCGTTTTTTATTTTCCTCCCACGCCAAAGCGCCCGCAATACTATCGAACTTTTCAAAAAACTGCTCAACTTCTTGAGGGTTTTTTCCTGTGAAGGGGGCGGGGTATAAACCATGGGGTATATTTACTGACATTCTTGACGGGGATGGATTGATGGTGGTAGGGGTGTTAGTTTTAGGTGTACTGGTTTGGGGTTCTGGGTGTTTCTTTTTTCGTTTGGGTGTTTCTAGACCACCTAGAAACTGGGGATAATCGGGATGTTGAGCCTTGGATCTGGTTATTCTGGGGGAAGGAGCGGGGGAATTAATAGCGGAGGCTAAGGAGAGAATCTGGTCAAGAGAACGGTCTAGCTCTTCGTGAAGAATAATTTGGGATTCGTTCATGCGAATTTAGGGAGGGGGAATTTTTATGCACTTATTCACAAGAAATGAAGGATAGTGAGCGGAAGAGAAATTTTACGAGTGGGGAGTTTATAATACGAAGTGTATTATCGAAAAAGAAGAACTTCTAGGGTTGCTGCTGTGTGCGGCGGGGATTTTACATTATGGGGTTTTGAGTGACGTAAAAAAAATAGAATTTTATGCTATTCCACGGAGTGGAGCCGGCTATCTCCACCATGTAGCGTGACGTCGGGTAAGGTACGGGATCGAGTCACGCCGGGACGTAGCTCAGATAAATACAATAGGTCTTAAGTTTGACTTGGCTAACCACCTCTACCCTTAAGGAGGCTGATGAAGGATTGTTGGGAGCCTGTGTTGTTGAACGCTACTCACCCCTTGCTGTTGGTCTGGCCCTCGGCTTCTGGCGTCGGCGACGGTGACAGGTGTCCGCTGGAGAGATCGAAGATGACGATAAGAGACGGCAGGCAATTCGGCGACTTGTTTTATTCTTGCAGATTCTTCGGTTGGCTTAATCCGGACTGCTATGGACTTCTCGCTTGTTGCCGCCTCGTAGTGTCGCGATCTCTCAGCAGGCCGTCGTCCTTTTCTCGTCGATCAGTTTGGTGGTGATATTGGAGCGAAGTGAGAGATCGATTTACTGTCTCCAGCGGTTTTATACATTGGATTTGAGTCATAGGTTGGTGGACTTTGCACCTCCACTGTGCACCTGGGGTATCCCTGGATGCAGATAGAAATTTACAGTGGAGGTGCACTCACCGCTGGCGAGGGCCGTTGCCTTGTGGAAAATTCTTGTTGCTCGGCTCTGCATCCGGTGGAATGTGGGGTGAATGAGCGTTCAACTTGCGAGCTTCTGAGCGATGTTTGAGGCAAATTAATGTTTCGACTTTTATGCTCCCAATTCCTTCATCAATATACAGGATTAGGTAAAAGTATCGGGACAGGCCAGTAATAACGAGACGCGTGGATGGAGGAGAATCACATGTTGCAAGTGGGTATTGCTGCGGAAACTGCAATGAATGGGGGGGCCCATTTTGAATTCCGCCATATTGGATGTCACTCAATATTTTCAAATTAAAAGGGGTATGTATGACACATCAATTTAGGCTAGAATCGTCCCACAAACGTCAATCCGAACTCATTTTGGACCTATCGCCATTCGTGGAAGAGATAGGGTGTGCTACGTTTGACTGCAAAAAATGAGGTTTGTCTCAAGGAATTGTTTACTGTATTCGTGTGGGTAACTGTACACTGCAAATTACAGAGAGCATGGACAACAAAACATGACATTGACTTACAGAATGCCTCAAAGCAAGTGCTTGAACTGTTTCCCGTCGACTGTCTGACAATACGCCAACCAATCGGAAAAGCTGCAAAGTGCACGTTGTAGCATATCCCGAGAAAGTTCTCTTGTTTCGTCCACAGTGCGATTCTGTATATCATTCGGGAGTGTGGATTGGTTCGATAGACTTTGACCTTTATGTGGCCCCTAGAAAGTAATCCAGGCGTGATAGATCGGGAGATCGGTTTTCCTCAGATCCCCCAGGTACCTTACCTCGAGGGCGTGACTTCTACTTCTCTTCGTCTCTTCTTTTCCTGCCTTTAGTCATTTCCCCGGGTTCTTTTGATAGTTTGTTAAAAACAAAATAATATCGCAAATTACCGAATTATAGAATTCCAGTTTAAACAAACCTTCCATACAACAGAGTAACATACTCTTTGTAGCTAATAATCCTATTCGACGAATTAAGAGCATCAGGTACGTATTTGTTTTACTTTCCCTTCCACGGGCAGCAATAACAGCGTTTGTTTGGATATGGACTCTACCTGTACACATCCTTCGTAGATTATAGTAAACTTCCTCGAAGGTCAATTGCAGTTGTTATCGTCCTTGCGAACGTTCTGCATGTCGCTTATGTTGGTGAGTGTTGAGAGAAAGGAAGGAGATTTGTGTCCCTGTCAGTGGTCAAAATGGAGCTCAGTGAACGAGAACGTATTACGTTATTAATCATGCGTGGCCATGGTGATCGCAAGCGATCATATACTGATGTGCGACAGTTACATAATGCTACATTCCCTGAACGTAAACCAATTTCGAAGTCAAGCGTCGAAAGAACCACTCGACGTTTTGCAGCAAGTGGAAGTGTTAACGACCGTGTGTGATCAGAAAGGCCGATATCGTGTAGCAAGGAAGCAGTTTCTTGGGATGTTTTACTTTGTGGAAAATCCCCATACATCGACAACCAACGTTGCCAACACCCTGGACATTTCCCAGAGTTCAGTGTGAAGAATTTTAGTGCGCATTATGTTTAAACTCTAGAAAGTGAATTTAGTGTAAGAACTGACGGAAGATGACTTTGCTCGCCGTATTGAACTTTGCGAAGTAATGATGCGAAATATCGATAACGATAGTATTCACCTCAATGACATTGTATTCTCTGATAAAGCGACATTTATGTTAAACGTGAAGGTTAACCGACATAACTGTCACTATTGGAGCGACGAAAACCCGCATTGGATGATGGAACATCATACCCAGTATCCGCAGAACCTGAATGTTTGGGAAGGAATGATGGGAGGCATCATTCTTGGCCCCTTCTCCATTGACGGCAATCTGGCAAGTGAGAATTATTTGACAATGCTTACTGAACAGATTGTCCCTGACATCAAAGCGTCCACACAGGACTTTAATCGTGTTTCGTTCCAACAGAACGGAGCGTTGCAACACTATGGCCGGGATGTTCGACAATACTTACATGAAACCGTTCCACAACTATGGATTGGAAGTCGAGGTATGATCGAATGCCCTGAAAGATCTTCCGATCTATCACCCCTGGATAACTTTCTAGGGGGCACATGAATGACAAAGTGTATCGCACCAAACCACACTCCCTGAATGATCTGCGGAATCGCATTGTGGACGAAACAAGAGGACTTTCTCGGGATATGCTACAACGTGCACTTTGCAGTTTTTACGATTGTTTGGAATATTGTCAGACATTCGACGGGAAGCACTGTGAGCACCTGATTTGAGGAATTCTGTAAGTCAATGTCATGTTTTGTTGTTCATGCTCTCTGTAATTTGCAGTGTACAGTCATGGGCGTCCGGAAGGGGGGCAAGGAGGGCCGTGGCCCCCCTGGAAAATGAAAGTCATACAAAAATTACATATTTCACACATATAATTTAATTTCAGCCACAATAATGTGTGTTAATTATTGCACGAACATGATAAATTCAAATATAAGCAATGTTTCTTGAGGGATGAACACTATTATTGGGGAAAATATACCATGTTGGCCCCCCCTGGAAAAAATACCTTCCTTGCCCCTCCCTGGAAAAAACCCAGCGGACGTCCATGTGTACAGTTACCCACACAAATGCAGTAAAAAATCCTTTGAGGCAAATGTCATTTTTTGCAGTCAAATGTAGCAAATGTGTCATAAATGTGTCATAAATTGATGTGTCATACCCCTTTCCATTTGAAAATATTGTGACATCCAATTTGGAGGAATCCAAGATGCATGCCAATATGGCCACACCCCATTCATTGCAGTTTCCGCACCAATACCTACTTGCAACATGTGATTTTCCTCCATCCACTCGTCTCTGTCCCGATACTTTTGCTTGTACATACATGTAAAGGAAAAGGTCTAAATATGGGGCCCCCCTTTCGTATGTTGGCATTTTCAGAGGAAAAAACTAATATTTCAAGCACCTGCCTTTAAAATGCATATGTATGAAATATATACTTAAATGTAATGTCATGCTAAACTCGTATAAAAGGTCTCACTTTTTTTTTTAAAAAAAAAAGCAATTTCCAAAAAATGGTAAAATCGTAACGAACCGTAAAGTTCGTGGGATCTTACGAGTACCTAGAATGTTAACCAATTAATCAATGGGTGATGTAAATTACTCATCATTCATCCTCTGGTGAGAGCACTCGTCATTGGCATGACGAGTTAACGCTTGGCAATGCGAAAGGTACAAAATCACACTAAGGAACTAAACTGCAGAAAAGACAATGGTCACTCGTTGGGTTTTGTGAACCTTTGAACCTGAATCATGGCTGGGTGTTAGGATAATTACCTGTCTATCTGAAGAATTAGGCTGAATAGAATATACGAAGTCCTCTGTTGGCTTCGCAATTTGTCGACCAGAGCGTCGTCTCACTTCTGACCCACTGCTGTCCTGACCACTTCTCCCTTCTGAACTCCAATCCAAAAGTCAGTCCCATCTCAGCTTGTCTCACCTCTCTAGGTCATCGAGCTCTTCCTCTATGCTGAATCGTGTTTTTTAATTCCCACCATGCAAACCGCTGACTCTATAACCAGAAGAAACTACCTGTTTCCTGAATGCTCAGGAGGTTTGCATAGCGCAACACTGTGCATTGTATACATGCCTCAGAAGCTGAGACAACTGAGAAAAACAAGTGAATGCCCTGGTCAACGTGAAGCATTCAGAGAGACTTAATAAAATAAACATATAATCTTAGGGATTGATACGTTCTACCGCCGTGGAGAAAATTTTCCATGTTGAAAATTTAAAAGTCAAATGCAAAGCTTGACATGACCCAGGTTCGCCAATTCCATATATTTTCTTAGAAAAACCAAATATAAAAAAATATAAAACCAACAAAACATAGCTTTCTCTTGTTTTCCTAACCCCAAAAAGAAAAAAAATCTATTCCATTCCCTAAAACATTACAATTGATAATAACAAATACGCACGTCTATATGATATAAAAACAATATTATGTATCATTATATGACTAGTAATTACAAAAGTTCATGTCATTTAATGATATAACTTGTGATGTAACGGAATTGTGCGTACGTAAATGTTTTGATGTAGAATTGCTCATTGCTACGAGTCATGAGCGCACGGTCATTAGTCTGTGCCAGGCTTGGCTTCCCATGTAAACAAGACCTGCAAATGGCCGGAGTGTTTTCGTAAGGAAAACCATAGTTCACAATGTTTCTGTACATTGGAACTCGATGTGGACCCTTCAAATACATTGTGAAAACAAAAAAAGTAAGTACACAAAAGCGTGGATTGTCAAATATGTAAGTAAAATTGTAAATAAATATGTAAAGCATATATGAGGAAATACTCGTAATACGTAGCATTGAAATCTAAGGGAAACAAATGTTCGTTGTAACATTATCACTATATACACATCTCATTATTTCTGCATGTAAAAAGCCTTGGTACACCAAAATGTAATACGTTTTGCTGAATGTATAGCCACTTCACTTATGACCAAACAAAAGGAAAATATTGGTATGCACTGTTTATATCAAATCTTCCCTTCGTTGGAAGCCAAATAAGCTTCTTCAAATATATATACTGTCACTGGCTATCTTGCGTCTTCCGATGTATGATTATAAAATATTCGATGCACATAATTATTTACACTGAATAACTGTCGCAGGCAAATAAAAACCTAATATAACGTTCGATTTCCTTGCCTATGTTATTATGTACACTGTAGTATAGCCTTGTAGATACTAATGTTTAAAAGAAAGGGAAAAAAAATATCTTGCAAGTGTCCACCAACTGTCTGCTCTGATTGTAAACATCAGAGAAATGTCCGGTGTACAAATGTGTTGCTTACTATGTCCCATGTTTGTGAAACAAAAATAACTCCTTGGAAGAAACATTTGCATAAAACATTGGCACTAAAGCATACTTCTTCAAATGTTCGAAAGTGCTGTAGTTATGCTTGTTATTGCTTGCATGTACGGTTGGTTATCCGTTGTGAAAATTTCTTTTTTTAAAAAAAATATACACTAGTTGTTGCTAGCGCTGGTTAAATGACACAACTGGAGCTTGTCGCCTCCTTGTAGTATGATCTGAACTATAATGCATGTAAAAAACTGGCTAGCATGCATGGTACGGAACTGAACATGTGAAGAAGGGCTATGGAAAAGTATTGTTTCCCATAATGCACGGTAAATATCCACATAAGTACACATGGTATGAGCTTGCATGTGTATGCGTGGAAAAACACTGTAGCACAATTTGAACAAAAATTCTGTAATTATTGTTGTGACCAAGACTTCTGCTTTTGGGAAATATGTTTCTCTGCTTCTTTTCTTCTTTGTATCGCTTGTCTGCTTGACTTAGTTTGGGGCAATGTAAAATGTGTAATAAATTACCCGTAGAACTTGGGAGATGGGGAAAAGTTGTCCCAACTGCAAACAGTGTGGAGGGAAATTTTATCTAGTTCCCTCACTAGGTGTCGTTGATAGTCTGTAATCCACTAAACTGGAAATTCATGGTTGAATACAGTCTCCCTAGTAAAAATGTAGTCCTACTGTAGTATAACTTAAAAATGTCTGCATGCCTCCCTCAAGTTGTTGGTGACGGGTCTCTCTGCATGGTAGTTGACGGCCTCTGCGGAGGTCCTTCATAAAAAATGCCCATGATTGGTGTAGGCATTGATCGTCCACGTTGTTCCGTATAGACAGGTTAGATTAAATAAGAGGAAAATTATAAGAATGAAAGGAAACTGCGTAGGATAGGTGCTTTTAATTCTCGGTTATGCACACAAGAGCAAACTCATTCCATTGTCTTTTCTTAAAATTAAATTAAATTAAATTGCCTCATCAAAATAAAATAAGATTAAAATAAATTGATTAAATAACTGCCATAACTCTTTGAAAATAAATAAGGAAAATTTAAATAAAATATACAACCGTAATTAAAATATTAATGTCCATGATTGATGTGTTGCCTTAAATTATAAATCATTACTGTGCTGCTCTGAATGAACCTGTGGTGCCAGTTGACGGTGCTTATAAAAATAATAAAAAAGTGCTGTAGTTAGTAATAAATTCCAAATAATAAAAACTAATATAGACATGGGCAAAGGGTTTAAAACTAATTCCTGAAATGAAATGCCCTTACTAATAGATTGATTAAATTGCTTTAAGGCAAGTTCAAGCGGAGTCCATTGGGGAATAGTGAAATCAAATAAATTCTTGGGAATATTAAGTGGTAATTCAACTTCCTTCATTTTTACGTGTTCAAAAGCTAAAATTCTGGTATGTAAAATTTGTTGATTCACAATAATCTGAGAAAAATCCTGATAGTTAAAAAATATAGATTGCCCCTCGTTAATCTGAATTGATCTGTGGGTGTTCAAATTATTATTCAAATTCTGAATGACAATAAATTAACCTGAGCCTGATATTAAAATACCATTACGTGTTCTGATAAAGTGAAATAATTTATTGTCAGTAATAGATTTCACTTCAAAATTACAAAATTTAGAATTAATAAACAAAGGTAAGTGTTGCAAGCATGTTCTGAATTCTGCTTAAATTTTTAAAAAATTATGTTTAGAACCCTTAAAAAAAATATATAAAATTCGAGTTGCGCAAAGCAAGCTATTAGCGTCCTAAGAGGTTGCTTTGGCAAGCCTCTCATGGCCTCCTCATAAAAGATAGGCCGGTGCAATTTGCCGTGGTTCATATTATGCAATGTAAAACAAAAAATTCAGTAAATGCTCCTTCTGACTTTCGTTGAAACTCCAGGCGGTAACAAATATAGCATCAGGGAATGAAAAGAGTGAAATTCAAATTTTAAACACAATAAGGATAATAAGAAACTTTCTCAATTCCACATTTTCTTTAAACAAAAGAAATTAACCCACTCAAAACTTCTCGAGTCCGCATACTTAACTCATGTAAGAATGGTGTGTCAATCCCTTAGGTTTGTCCAAAAAAATAGATCGAGAATAGTTATGCAATATATTAAAATATAAATACAAATTACTAGTTATTACCTACTGTACTAAAATTAACATGAAGTTAATCAATAAGAAGTAATGAATTCATTGCTGCATCGTCAAATAAGGTGCAAATTGGGTAAGTAAGCTAAATTTCCTAATAATAAATAATAATAATAATAATTTCTCAAATTATAACATTTGTGGTAAAGCATGCTGTTAAAATTTGGAAAGGCTAACGGTGCCGTGGCGACTTTTGCTGCACATGCCTGTGCTAATCACCGAGGGTTAGCCCGGGTATGTTGCTAACAATTTTGATTACTCTATGTGCATAAAATGCTAAAATTGCCCTTTTATAAAAATTTCCCTCATTTCAATCGAAATTTCGTTTGGCTTTATCCTGATTTTAATCAAATGCAAGTCGATTTCCCAAAAAATGGACTAATTATAAATATCTGTATACTAAACGGGAAAATTTTGCGAGATTAATCTTAAGTGCATAAATGCGACGTTTTATGGCAAAATTTATCTATGTAGAACAAAATATCCCTAACATTGTTGATATGAAATTTTATCGTGAAAATCAAATTCTGATGGCTATATCCTTAACTAAACTGGTCCCATGAAAATTTAATGAGCGAACGCCACTGGTTCGTAAAAATATGCAGAGTCTAAAGTTTTCATAGTAATTCCATGTTAAATCTTTCTGAGCTTCTAACGTGCTCAAAGTACTTGGGAGAGCTTCATCGCGGAGAAAGGAATTTGTAAATTCAGCGGCGATGTATTTCTGCTTAGCGTTGCATTCCGGCGTAGCTTGGAGGCTTCAAAGCAAGGCAAGGGGATAGTTGCCGTGTGTTCGGGCAACATCTTCGGGTCAGTTCGGGTTCCGTCGGAATAGCGGACAAAAGAATATCGAGCAACGATGTTTGGACGATAACCTTATAACGGACGGAGGAAGAAAAAGGAGCGCTATGATTCGCTGACCCGCTGGGTGACGCGTTAATGTTGACAAAACTTTAAATTCCTACGATCAAGGTTTAGTAAGAGCTGCGAGAATCTAAATGAAGTCAAGGACTTTGAAATGACGTCGTAGGTGGGATGGAGAGAGAGAAAAAATCGTGGCGCTGCGACAGCGTGTTTATTAAACTCGAACACTTCCGTGATCATACAATAACAAAACTTGGGAAGGTGCTACCAAAATAAAAAACTAATAAACCTTGCATAAAATACAATCAGACCTAAAAAAATGGATTATAACTTAAAATTTAAAACGTAATGAATATAATAAAAATTCTAGGCAAACGTATAATCGTAAAAAATATGATCGGTAAAAGATACAACAGGTTCGAAAACCTGAGAATTTGGCTTACTTTCTCCTTTTAGAGTGAAACTTGGAACTTTCTCGACTTTTGCTGTTGACTGATGTATAAATAAATCTTTAACTTTTACAATTGGCTGGACACAGGGTGAAATAGTGATTTCACTCTCAATTTTGCGGCTGTTTTGAACAAATCTTGTTCCCTTGCTTACGGCAAACTTCTGAACTCTATCTTTAACAGATACAATGTTCTTCGGCAAATCTAAAACGTCGTCTTTGGTGATTAAAATATTTCGGGATGAATCTTGAACTTTTTCTTGTACACGGGGTTGAATAATAACTGACGGAGGAAAGGGTGGGGGAATTGGCGGGTGACTCGTTTTAAATGGTACCACTTCAACAATCGATGCAACGTCGTCGTAAATCTGGTCAATTGACGGTGAATCATTATTAAGTTGACTTAACGCTAATTCGTTGGTACACTCATGGTCATAAGTAATAGATTTCTTGCGTTGACATTGACAGTAACAAATTATGAATATTATAAAAATACTAATAATAAATGTTGTTAATAATGAACTCGTAATAATATTATAATAATAGTCAAAGGACTTGTTCAACAGATAAATAAACTTCGAAGCTTTTACGTATGGAAGAAATCCGTTTAAAATAACTAAAATCGCAATGATTTTCATGTTGCTTAGGCAACAAAACAAACAGTTCTTCAAAACTAACACGTACTTTAAGCCTGCCAAATTTAAATTAGTAAGTATTTTAACTCAACTAAATTATTTCTGATTCTAGGCTCAATTTATCTGCTTAATTTATTTATTTGATATAATTGATTTATTCTCTAAATTTTTAGCACTGTTTAACTTATCTTATTTTAAATTTTACTGCAAACTTATCTTATTTAATTTCAGGTGTTATCTTTATTTTTAAATACTTAAAATCAATCGAATCGTACTATTGGAAAAAATTGAGACTGATTTACTCCTGACTACCTGAAATAAAATAATAATTATTATATATAATTCTTCGATGGCAGAATGCATTTCCCGGATTTCGGTTGCAATCCAATATCCGAAGGAAAATACTTGTTATTGGGGCGCAAAAAATCTTGACGTCGACGTCTACATATTCATATAAAATAAATATTCTCATAACTGGCGCTTAAAATAAACTTTGCTAATATAATTATATACCTTCTTCTGAAAATAACTATAAAATTCTAGTGATGTTCATCGCTGAGCTAGTATTTTTAAATATTGCAAACAAATTTTGTGCCTGAGGCACATTATTAAATAATAAGTCTGCTTTTATTTAACCTTTAATATTATTAGTGCCATTTTTATTATAAATTATTATTATGTCACGCGAGTGGATTTAAAATATTAGACCTGTTTCACTTTAATAAATGCCGTTCTTGGAGCAAAATTTGCAATATTTATATTTTAAAATTTTACACAATCTACATTTCAAAGTTTTTAATATTCGAAGCTACAACGTGCTAAGGATAAATATTCAACTGTCAAACAAAACAATATTTCGGACAGAAAAAAATATAAATATATAATAATAAAAAAATCTCATTAATATGTGAGAAACGTCCATGCCGTGAAAGTGCTCCTAATTATCTTCTAGTTATTCAAAATAAGTTGGCTGTGCCTAACTTTGCTTAAAGCATATAAGTATATGTATATATGTGTACGGACTCATTCTCGTCACTACTTCTTACCTGTGTACGGACATCTCTCGTCACTGCAGCCTATTTATACATCTATTACTTCTCAACAAGAACTTTTAATTAATCGGGCGGTTTATATCCTAAATCACGGTACACCCATTTGTACAGCGTGTCGAGGAATATAATTAGCGTTTCGTCTCTTTACATATTAACATGAATTAAAATTTTCAGGCAATGTATTAGTAAGTTAAGGTAACATAAGGCAAGTGACTATTTCGTATAAACTTGACTATCTCCTTAATCTAAGCTCCCTTCATGAGGTGCTAGGAGACTTCAGCCATTAAGAATATAAATGAGTGGTCCTCGGGGCCTTATTCGTTCCCAAAACTATATATATATATAAATGTAATATCCTCGTTGCAATAATCTTAGCAGTTATAGTTCAAGCATTCTAAATAATTTACAAGTTACGGTCGGATTTAAACCAAATTTAAATTAAACTTTTAAGGAATTTCAATTATTAATAATAACAAAACCAAATATTGACTCAAACAAGCATACTCTTTGCTATGACTCGTTACAAATGCACATAGTGCCACCGAGTCAGAGTCAATAAACTCTAATTTATTTTCCTCGTTCATAAATAACTTTGAAATCCACTTTCAATCCACGTTTTTAATTATTTAAAATATTTAAGGATAAAAAATCGTTTACTGTTTACTATAGCTTACTGCATCCTCATAACCAACGTTGTAATAATTTTCGTATCCAGAATCATATAAACATTTTCCTACCTTTTACGTTCTAAAATCGCTGTCAATGCAAGAAATCATCGAATCTAAATGCCTTTTCCTTATTCCTTATTTAAAATTCTGGATGGTATAAATTTCCCAGGTGGGAATTTGTCGTAGCCATGGTGCTACCAGGAGCGGATTGATAGGGAAACGTCCACGGACGTCCCTGGCCAACCGCATTTTTTGCAAAATGTGGCTGCCTGAAACCCGACATCGAAACTTACGCCACGCGGAATGCCGAATGCTCCTGATACCAAAGCGCCAGCGCGACGCGGTTAACCGCGACGGAGCTAGGCGCCGTTTCCTCCGCATTTTACATTTCGCTGATTACCGACCCAGACTTGAGGTCGATAAATTTCATCGCATTCATCCTCATGTTAGACTAAACATCTATCATGGCATATATAAATTCTTCTCCCATTAATGTTAAAAAAACTTTAATCCCTATGTATTTTCAAAATGAAATATGGCAAGGACATAATGAAAAAAAACTAAACAAGTTAGCAAAATTTGGAGGTGGGTTTAAATTTAAAACTAGATAACAAACTCTTTTCATTTCTGAAGAAAATGGAAAGGCCTCAAGCACTCCACCACGTGTCATTTTTTGGGGGTGCGGTTGAATTCTAAAATGGTTAACAATTTCTTTTCATTTCTGAAAGAATGAAAAGGCCCGCTAATCTCCACCACGTGTCAAAATGAAGATAGAGGGAAATTTCAAGGCTAACAATTAACTGCAACTCTTTTCATTTCCGAAGAAAATGAAAAGACCCGAAGCAACTCCACCACGTGTCGAGCTATTTTCTCATCGCATTTCCGAAAAAATGCATGAGAAACCCCAGCAAATCCACCACTTAACGAGCTATTTTCTCATCGCATTTCCGAAAAAATGCATGAGAAGCCCCAGCAAATCCACCACGTAACGAACCGTAAAGTTCGTGGGATCTTACGAGTACCTAGAATGTTAACCAATTAATCAATGGGTGATGTAAATTACTCATCATTCATCCTCTGGTGAGAGCACTCGTCATTGGCATGACGAGTTAACGCTTGGCAATGCGAAAGGTACAAAATCACACTAAGGAACAAAACTGCAGAAAAGACAAAGGTCACTCGTTGGGTATTGTGAACCTTTGAACCTGAATCATGGCTGGGTGTTAGGATAATTACCTCTCTATCTGAAGAATTAGGCTGAATAGAATATACGAAGTCCTCTGTTGGCTTCTCAATTTGTCGACCAGAGCGTCGTCTCACTTCTGACCCACTGCTCTCCTGACCACTTCTCCCTTCTGAACTCCAATCCAAAAGTCAGTCCCCTCTCAGCTTGTCTCACCTCTATATCACTAGGTCATCGAGCTCTTCCTCTATGCTTGTGACGTGGTCGCGTCCTTTAGTATAATGGTATAAATTTGGAAGCTAAACAAAAATATGAAATAGATTTTGTTATACCAGTAAGTCCACGACCACTTCACATCAGCACTGGCCAAAAAAAAAATAGAGCCACAAAAAGGTTGGTTATCCAAAAAAACTAGATCTGTACAAATATTAAAAAAAACAGCAACCCTTTTCTCTCTTTGCTCTATTCCACTATTTATTGCTACCGTGGTAAAATCACCATTCAATCCAAAAACGATGACCACGGATATAATTGGCCCCCTTGTGCTGACTCAGAAAATTAACGTGGATCTTCGAGCACCAATCCCCACCATACCATATATTGCCCAGCTGATTTAATCGTCGAGATTTAATATTGGTTTCCGTGTTCGTGGTCGTCTAGCCACGAAAACTGAAACGATCTCAACATATATATATATATATATATATATATATATATATATATATATATATCAAAGCAAGATGGAAAGCTAATGAACGCAAAAATAAGAACCATTGCATACGTCCAACTTCATTTTTAGTGTCCATTTATTGTAACAAATTAGCACCTGGACAAATAGAAACATCTCCCCCAACAATTTGACAAAATATCTCTCCCAATATATATATATTTAATGGTATATACAATATAATAAAACCAACGTGGCAAAAACAAATACTTCCCTTTTTTACTACATGTCGTTAAAATTTATAACAAGAAACACCCGTTAAATAAATATAAAGTCATATTTGGTTTAGGTGATCGGAATCCTATATCGACGAATTTCACAATAATCAGGTGGCGAGTTTTTAACTGTGTTACGTCAGTCATGGAATAAATGCACTAAGTTTTTAAATTACAAACACGGATAATTCCAAAAAGACTATTCCTGCAAATCATAACTAAACAAAAATGACCGGTCACTTACTTTAACATAAACTGAAATAAATTGAATTATAATACCCCGTTATTCCATGTCCAGACATCAATCCAATGCCACAGTCAAATTCGTATGTCGATGCGGATCCGATCACCGCCGCCCGTGACCAAAGAAGGAGAGGGAAACTCCTTACTCTACCTATGCCTCAGCTGCAACGTTCTGTTCACACTCGGGAGAAAACTTCGCCCGCAGCCGAAGCTTTCCCCCTTTAGTTACAAAGTTCTCCGCTAGGGGAAACAGTGTTGCCAAATTTACTCTGCTCGACGACCAGAGCCGAGCGTCAAGAACACAATGACGCAAAAACTCCTTGTTAGAATAACGAGGAGGATGTGGTGGAGCTTTTTAAAATTATGCAAGCTATAAGCAAACACCACAACCTCCCCCTACATCGAGAAAAATCAACACAGGCACCTCACAAAACAGTCATAAAAAAAACCAAGGCAACAATCCTAATAATGTATAAGCATAACAGCAATGACGAATAAAGAGTGAAAACACTAACATCAAAAGTTGCCCATAAATACCATGACTAGATATCATTTGTAAGCAGATAATATACTTCACATTTCCCGTAATTTTTTTTTGTTTGTAATTTGTTTACATTATTATTATTTTTGTTGTTTTTGTTTTTGTTTTTATACTTTTTTCACATTTTTTTTTGTTTTAAGCCCAATAGTAATTCCCATCAATATAAATGCGATATATGAAGGATGCAAGCTTTTTATCCCAACACAATATGAACACCAAAGCTCCATTATTTTAAAGAAACCCACAGAGATATATGAAATCTCACTGAAGTAATAAACTTACAAATATATACATATATGATAAAAACATGACATGAATATACTTTTCCCTAAAGGAAAAGATGAAAATAGCGAACCAGCGCTTTTAATATAAATACAAATCCATTCCTATGATGGATACTAATTTTTCTTTAAATACTGGAGATTCCAAGTTCAAAAAATATGGAAATATTTGGGAAAACCCACAAGGCAAATAACCACTCAATTGCACTTGACACTTATTGCGGAGAGAACCTGTAAAAAAGAAAAGGCTGTCCTGCCAAAGAAAGTTTCTGCTCAGTAACATCCTAATGTCAGAATCCTCTCCTAGCCAGGGTACAACCATAACCTCCAATCCAAAAAACGCATACCATTTCATTCCATAAAGTTCTTATATCCACTTGGGGTCCGGATTCCTTTTTATGTGAAACATACCACTTCTCCAAGGACATCAGAGTGCTTCCCGCACAATGGACTCAGGAGAATACCTTCACCAGAGAAAGTTCATCCAATCCATATTTGCTGCAACTCCATTTCCGCACCATCTTGGCGAAAAAAATCCATTTCTCGAATAGTAAGGAGTCTACGTCAAAATGCATCCCGCATAATGAACTCCAATAAAGAGAATCCTCTGAAATCTTGCTACGAAATGTAAATATACAAGGTATTTATGCATCCTTGAAAACTTTTCACTTTACATACTCACATATTGAGGTACAAAAAACAGTTGTGAGTTAAGCACATTGCACTCGAAAAAAAACTCATCGAGCGAACTTCACTGATTTAACACATCCTTGGGATCCTTGCAGGAGAAAAAATACAGTACCAAACATACCGGAAATCCATCGGTGTGAGCCCGTCTACACCGTCACAGAGATCCAAATTCCATTTTCCCGATGAGCCATCGACGAAACGACGAAAATGTCCAATCCCGGCTGCGACGAAAAAATGCCAGGCAGTGGCAACCATTGAAGAGCAGGTACATGTGAACCAAGCAGAATCTGTAGTGGCAGGTCAGCAGTTGGCAAGCCTACAGCAATCGTGCATATATTGCGGAACATATCTCCATCGAAGAAAAAACATGAAACAAAAAAAATAACCCAAGCATTAAGAAGATGAAAGAATAGAATAGAAGAAACAAGAAGGCATAGAAAAGAATAATGAAAATATTCACGCAAGAATTATTAATCTGCCAAACTTACTACAATTTTGATTCCGAACAATACAAGGTAAGGTTTACATATTATGCCCCTGTTGAGGGGTATTCGGT
Organism: Lepisma saccharinum; assembly: GCF_977018435.1. Classification (NCBI taxonomy): domain Eukaryota; kingdom Metazoa; phylum Arthropoda; class Insecta; order Zygentoma; family Lepismatidae; genus Lepisma; species Lepisma saccharinum. The sequence goes on from NW_028142925.1 coordinate 1,464,996, forward strand.
AACCTAACTACAGAATTTTTGAAAATGCCCCCATCGTAAACAGCGGCGGCATTGCACATTTCTTACATTATTTGACCTCGGAATGGTGCCTGTTAAATTCGCAGTTGGAGAAGTCGTCGCGGTTAACCTCGGTATCGAAGTATCATCTTTTGTATCATCATTTGCAGGAGCCACGTCAAATTCGTGCTCCATAGAAGAAGTTTCTTGAGCAAGGCTTTCCAAATTCAAGAGGCAAGCGCCTAATTCTGAATCAGGTTGAGAAAGCACCTCTTCCTGATCTGACCCTTCCCGTAAATGATACGGTTTTAAATGCATTACATGCATCTTACGCAGAAAGACTTCTGTTTCTGGATCAACAAGTAGGGCAGTAACAGGTCCTAATAATTTCAAAATTTTTGCGGGACCCGCCCAACGTTCCATAAGCTTTGCTGCTATATGGTTTAAAGCATTGTATAAGAATTGTCACTGGGAGGACTCTGTGGGATAGTTTCCAAAGATTTGCTAAATGGTCTGGCACGTAAGGTGGAAGGAACAGCTTGAAGGCTTAGCACACTAGTTTCCAAAACATGCGACATATTAATTCCCCAAAAAGACAATAATGCTATAGCTGAAAGGAAAAAATAATAAATTACAGCAATCTGTGTTGGGGGGGGGGGCTCGTTTTTGCTCTGCTACCATTGAATGTTGTGACGTGGTCGCGTCCTTTAGTATAATGGTATAAATTTGGAAGCTAAACAAAAATATGAAATAGATTTTGTTATACCAGTAAGTCCACGACCACTTCACATCAGCACTGGCCAAAAAAAAAATAGAGCCACAAAAAGGTTGGTTATCCAAAAAAACTAGATCTGTACAAATATTAAAAAAAACAGCAACCCTTTTCTCTCTTTGCTCTATTCCACTATTTATTGCTACCGTGGTAAAATCACCATTCAATCCAAAAACGATGACCACGGATATAATTGGCCCCCTTGTGCTGACTCAGAAAATTAACGTGGATCTTCGAGCACCAATCCCCACCATACCATATATTGCCCAGCTGATTTAATCGTCGAGATTTAATATTGGTTTCCGTGTTCGTGGTCGTCTAGCCACGAAAACTGAAACGATCTCAACATATATATATATATATATATATATATATATATATATATATATATATATCAAAGCAAGATGGAAAGCTAATGAACGCAAAAATAAGAACCATTGCATACGTCCAACTTCATTTTTAGTGTCCATTTATTGTAACAAATTAGCACCTGGACAAATAGAAACATCTCCCCCAACAATTTGACAAAATATCTCTCCCAATATATATATATTTAATGGTATATACAATATAATAAAACCAACGTGGCAAAAACAAATACTTCCCTTTTTTACTACATGTCGTTAAAATTTATAACAAGAAACACCCGTTAAATAAATATAAAGTCATATTTGGTTTAGGTGATCGGAATCCTATATCGACGAATTTCACAATAATCAGGTGGCGAGTTTTTAACTGTGTTACGTCAGTCATGGAATAAATGCACTAAGTTTTTAAATTACAAACACGGATAATTCCAAAAAGACTATTCCTGCAAATCATAACTAAACAAAAATGACCGGTCACTTACTTTAACATAAACTGAAATAAATTGAATTATAATACCCCGTTATTCCATGTCCAGACATCAATCCAATGCCACAGTCAAATTCGTATGTCGATGCGGATCCGATCACCGCCGCCCGTGACCAAAGAAGGAGAGGGAAACTCCTTACTCTACCTATGCCTCAGCTGCAACGTTCTGTTCACACTCGGGAGAAAACTTCGCCCGCAGCCGAAGCTTTCCCCCTTTAGTTACAAAGTTCTCCGCTAGGGGAAACAGTGTTGCCAAATTTACTCTGCTCGACGACCAGAGCCGAGCGTCAAGAACACAATGACGCAAAAACTCCTTGTTAGAATAACGAGGAGGATGTGGTGGAGCTTTTTAAAATTATGCAAGCTATAAGCAAACACCACTTGCTGAATCGTGTTTTTTTTAATTCCCACCATGCAAACCGCTGACTCTATAACCAGAAGAAACTACCTGTTTCCTGAATGCTCAGGAGGTTTACATAGCGCAACACTGTGCATTGTATACATGCCTCAGAAGCTGAGACAAATGAGAAAAACAAGTGAATGCCCTGGTCAACGTGAAGCATTCAGAGACACTTAATAAAATAAACATATAATCTTAGGGATTGATACGAAATGATGTATTTCAAAATTGTGGTCTAAATATGGGCTACTAGTGGCAATATCACAAAAAATATTAAAATTTAAAGAAACAGTCATTTATCGCTAAAACATTATAAAATTCATGAATAGTCTGTTGTTTTGAAAATCACGCGGAATGAGAAAAATCGAAATTAAGAAAAACATCCAAATAATTGTTGAAAATGTGATCTCAACATTAGACCTCATGTCATAGCCCATATTTGGACCATCACGCTATTTTTCTTCTACAATTTATTTCCGCTCTCTGTGGTACGTATTTCAGAAACAAATCATAACATTATAAAAGCCCACATTTGTCTTATGTACCGCTAATATCATAACCTATACAAAGCAGATGAGCATTTATAAAACGCTGAGTTAAAACATACCTGCAAAAAGTTTTCGGAGGTCGCAATACTATAACATCGTCCATGGCCGAAACTGACCACCACATTCTCTTGCAAATTGGCGCCGCAACCTTTGTGCTTGACAGATAACCAGTTCCAATAGCCTCTGCCAGGCTGCAGCACCCGGGAGCGCTGATAACTCCAAAACCCATATTTAAAGTTTCTCCCATATTTAGACCTTCTCCTCTATGTATTAAAAAACTTTGAATACGTACAAAATTTAGTGTTAACATCTTGCATATGAGTAAAACATATGTTGAACATAAACGTTATACATGTAAAGTCATGTTAGAAAAATCTGTCGAATGAAATTTTTCAAAGCCCAACGTCTTACGTAATCATGTTGGTAGCTCTGAAACAAGGAAGTGTTGTGAAATATACGATCCTCCAATCAGAGTGAAGTTCGTTTGGGATATGCAGGAGACGTGACTCACGATCATCTTCACAGGAAGTTCAACCAATGCAGCATTTTCTGACATGAGATAACGTCCTCATTGGTTAAATGTTGATCCAATAACGCGAGACAGCAGAAAGATTGCGCAAAAATTTACTTTGTCGCTTTAATTGCGTTTAATCGTTTCAAATTAGTATTATATTTTCCCAATTATAGTTCACGAACTTAATATATGTATTCATGTATGTGTTTGACAATAATATATCACTCATTAGAACAGTTTTCACATTGTTTTCACTACGTGAGATGATATTTAATTTACATTTAAGATAAAATAGTGGTTTGGATGTAATAACAGTTTTCATTAATTGTTTTAGAGATGAAATTTTATTTGTTGAGTTGATGATTAGGTTAATTCGTTAGTTTTCTGGAAAAGAGGGAACAACAGCTGAGAGAAAATACACAAATTGCATTATTGAGGTCAAGAGTTCGTTTTAACATCACTTTTTGCACACATAGGCTAATCTCGGAATCCATTTAAATTGGAATCTGAAACATTATGCGACTTAACTGGAACTCGGAAAAGACACACTGATTACAAGACGTCGATACATTATCTCTATGCTCTGTCGGACGCCTATAATAATGGCGGATTTTGTTAGAGGGAGTGGGCTGACGGAAAGTAGAAAATCTATAGTATTTTTTTGGAGTATTGAGTTTTATATTTATACACATACAAGCCTAGGAAGAGATTTATTTTGATGCATGTGTGTGGGGGAAGGGGGAAGAGAGGAACAGAATTATAATGGAGATATAGGACGAAGATGTCATGATTTTAATTGTAGAAAATATTTTATTTGACGTTCAGTAAAAAAAAAACAATCAATAATGATTATCGTGTAAATATCATATTTAATATAAATTTATTTTAGAAATGGGGGCGGGGAGCTGTTTGTTTAAGTTGAGTGAAGGATAACAAAGGGTTCCAGATCGTATACCCGCTGGAAACACATTGTGGTTTGTATCTCACTGTAAACTGTAGGTCCAGGAATGATTAGTCTATCTGTGCATAAAGTGTACTTAGAATTTAGTAGGGAAATAATGTCGATCTAGTATTTTGGATTTTAGATGCGTTGAGTACACTAAAATTACCAATTCTTATAATAAGAAACCTGTCTTCATCTTTTCATTTTGAAAGAGAGAGAAAGTTAATTGTATAATCTTTCGTTATTAATTTCAAAGAAGACTTATTCAAATAGTAACAATGAGGAACGAATAAATCATACGAAATTTTTTTACCACCGTGGGGTTTTGAACCTACGACCATTAGATTAACAACTCAGTGAGATAACCACTACCACAAGAATTCGTTCCTTCATACGGCATGATTATAAGGGAAGACGAATTCGTTCAATGTGAATTAGAAATATAATGCCCACCCGCCTATTTATAAATAACACACCCAAACGTTCTTTTGTAGCAAATTAAAGAAAGATGGTATACATGTCACAAAACATTTAAGCAAAATCTACTATATTTACGTCGAAGTCGTTTTACATGGAGAGGTTACAGGTTGGAAAATTGATTTTGTGACGTGGCTTCGTTTAGTGGTAGGGTATATATTGGTATGGCAAGGTTCTAACGTGCACTAGCCAGTAATTTCGGAGGACAAAAACACTTCAATTTTTTTTAAATGGTAAAGGTGTTCGGTGATGGGCTATCAGTTTCACACTACAAAGATTCTAGGTTTGACTTCTGTTCGATTACACCTATTACTATTATACAGAGCAACTATATATTATATTTAATTAATAATTTGACGAAATAAAAATGTTATCTATTTTAAAAAATAACACTCCTTTATAATGATTTTTCAATGTTATTTTTTTAAATGATTTTTCAGAATATGTTTTCGAATATCTCATCATTTTACAAAAATTTGCATAAAAATTATCCATATGTTATATTCGACGAAATGTCATGTACAGCGAAAGTTATACATTTTTCCTTTAGGGAAAATGATCAAGAAAGAAAACAAAGAAATACAATTAGCAATTTTTTGTGAATAATATTTATTTTACTTTTTTTTGTTCACAATGCATAGTTGTATCCTCGTAAAAATATGAAAAACATAATACATTTCTCTACATTTCGCAAACCAAATTACGAATGTTTGCAATAAGTAAAATGCAATAAATAATTTTTCGGTTTAATAAAAAAGAAAAATCGTAGGTTAACCGAACGGGGAATCGAACACAGAATTTTACACCCCATAAAATGCCGTGTAGCAGTTGCAGTGATGTACATTCAAGTAATAAAATTTTATGCAAAATCTCATATTATAAGTTTGTTGAAATGTATTAACTCAATTCAGTGTGTCCACAATTTATTATACTGTCAGCCATTCGGCACATCTCGTTACAAAATCTCAGCATATCACTATTCACTAATTAATGGATTTGAATATTGATCCCTTCACAGTTCAGTGCGAAACAACAGTTTCGACTCATATCACGTGAGACGCAAATTCAATTCAATTCTCTCTTTGTATGTAGTTTGTATATTGATCTCAGTAGAAATACCAATTATGAACTCTAAACTGAATTTGACTCTACAATCACTTAATCAACTCTTGCGTCTCGCTGCCATACATTCTACGTTCCTGTTTGATCCACGTCGCTTCTGCATTTCATTGTCTTTGTTTTTACCTCTGTTTCACTCTCATCGTCGTTATCAACCTATGCAATTTCTACCTTATCAATCCCTAAGATTATATGTTTATTTTAAAAAGCCTCTCTGAATGCTTCATGTTGACCAATGCATTCACTTGTTTTTCTCAGTTGTCTCAACCTCTGAGGCATGTAAACAATGCACAGTGTTGTGCTATACAAACCTCCTGAGCTATTCAGGAAACAAGTAGTTTCTTCTGGCTATGGAGTCAGCGGTTTGGATAGTGGCAATTAAAAAACACGCTTCGGCATAGAGGAAGAGCTCCATGGCCTAGGGAATATAGAGGTGAGACAAGCTGAGAGGTGACTGACTTTGTATTGGAATTGAGGAGGGAGTAGAGGTTAGGAGAGCAGTGGAGCAGAAGTGAGACGACTCTCTGGTCAACCGATAGAGAAGCCAACAGAGGACTTAGTATATTTCTATTCATCGTAATTATCTTCATTTGTCAGATAGACAGGTAACTATCCTAAGACCCAGCCATGATTCAGGTTCAAAGATTCCTAAAACCCAACGAGTGACCGTTGTCTTTTCTAGCTGTTTAGTTCCTAAATCTTATTTGTACCTTTCGTACTCCCAAGCGTTAACTCGTCATGCCAATGACGAGTGCTCTCATCATAGGATGAATGATGAATAGCTTACATCACCCAGCAATTAATTGGTTAACATTCTTGGTAAGATCCCACGAACTTCACAGTTCGTTACGTGGTGAAAGATGCGGAATTTTCACTTATTTCATTCGGAATGAGTGAAAATAGAATGGATAGGCATCGTTACGTGGTGGAGTGCTTCGGCTTCTCATCCATTTCTTCGGAAATGCGATGAGAAAATAGAATGTTATCTAGTAGAGGTGTTCGGATTTTCATTTCTTCCACCATGAAGTAAATGAAAATTGAAAGAATAGTTTCAATAACCAGTTTTAAAATTAACCCCACCCCAAAATTTTGCTAACTTGTTTAGTTTTTTTTTAGAATGTCCTTGCCACAATTGATTTTGAAAATACATATTGCTTAAAGATTGTTTTTTTTAACATTAATGGGGGGAGAAGAATTTATATATTCCATGATAGATGTTTAGTCTAACATGAGGATGAATCCGATGAAATTTATCGACCTCAAGTCAGGGTCGGTCATCCGCAAAATGTAAAAATGCGGAGGAAACTGCGCTCGAAAAAAATGCGGTCGGCCCAGGGACGTTCGTGGACGTTTCCCTATCAATCCGCTCCTGGTAGCGCTGTTTTTCGCTCGCGAACTCGCTATCATGAATTCCCACCTGGGAAATTTTTACCATTCCCAGAATTTTAAATAAGATAGAAGAATAAGACATTTAGATTTGATGGTTTCTTGCATTTACAGTGATTTTAGAACGTAAAAGGTAGGAAAATTGTTTGCATGATTTTGGATACGAAAATTATTAAAACGTTGGTTATGGGGATTAAAATAATGCAGTAAGCCACAGTAAACGATTTTTTATATATATCTAACGTTCCTGTGCATTTTGCTCAGATTGTGATGAGGCTTACCCTTAACATTTTAATTAATTAAAAACGTGGATTAAAAGTGGATTTCAAAGTTATTCATGAATGAGGAAAATAAATTAGAGTTTATTGACTCTGACTCGTTGGCACTATTTGCACTTTAACGAGTCATAGCAGAGAGTATGCTTGTTTGAATCAATAGTTTGATTTTGTTATTATTATTAATTGAAATTCATTAAATGTTTAATTTAAATTTTGTTTAAAACTGACCGTAACTTGTAAATGATTTAGAATGCTTGAACTATAACTGCTAAGATTATTGCAACGAGGATATTACATTTTTATACATATATAGTTTTGGGAACGAATAAGGCCCCGAGGACCACTCATTTATATTCTTAATGCCTGAAGTTTCCTAGCACCTCATGAAGGGAGCTTAGATTAAGGAGATAGTCAAGTTTATACGAGATAGTCACTTGCCTTATGTTACCTTAACTTACGAATACATTGCCTCATTTTTAAATTCATGTTAATATGTAAAGAAACGAAACGCTAATTATATTCCTGGGCAGGCTGTACAATTAATGTCCGCTATTACGCAAAGCGTATATAGTTTGAGTGGCGTACCGTGATTTAGGATATAAACCGCCCGATTAATTAAAAGTTCTTGTTGAGAAGTAATAGATGTATAAATAGGATGCAGTGACGTGAGATGTCCGTACACAGATAAGCAGCAGTGACGTGAAAGAGTCCGTACACATATATACATATACCGTACGTTCATTTCGATCATCAGCCAAGAGATCGGGAGAAGCGTGGCAGGCGACGCTGACGGAGATGCCGACATTTGCGGCCTGTAATGCCCGCTTATTTTTATGGACATGTGCAGACATTTATATAAATATTGCAAAACGAGCACTTAACTGTGTTATAAGAATACGGTTTTAATTTTAGTAGCTTAGTGGCTGTATGTGCTGATTATTTTGACAAACCCATCTCCTGTGAAACACGGCGTAGAGGTTTGTTTGGAGAACGTTCTAACGCTGCACCAATTTTATCGAGTTTTGTTTCGGTTAGAATCCGTCGTTTTTGCTTAGGTGTTTTAAAATTTAACGATCCAGTTACTCGTAATTTAAGGACAAGATGTCTAACCGTATCTCTATGTGGAGGTGACACGCCTGGGAATTTCTGTACAAATTGCTAACACACGTCTCGACACGAGTCTGTTTTCACGTAAGTAATTAGCGTTTCGTTTCTTTACATATTAACATGAATTTAAAAATGAGGCAATGTATTCGTAAGTTAAGGTAACATAAGGCAAGTGACCTCTAACGTGAACCTTGCGGCTAGCATTCCAATCGTCTCACTGACATAACACACATACACACTTCAATAACACAAACAAGTAACGGCAAGTAACCAAGAATAACACTCTTTCGCACAGTACGAAATTAACACGCTCTTGGTTTACATCTGCTCGCCACTATATTCACAGCTCTGTCTTCATCTAGTCGCGAAGGAACAAAAAACTTAAATTCTGAGATTTCGGATTGCAAGGGAGCTCACGAAAACCATTGACTTTTAACGGTTTCGTCTGCAGCGTAATCTTGATATAGTGTTGCACATTCGAAACCTCCAAACGATCCCCATCGACACAAAACTCTTTCAAGGATATAAACTTAAGGAGGACGTTACTGGTGAAAACTATGATTAAAATGTTTTATTAACTGTGGCTCTTAACATCGTTTCTAAAGCGTATTTATTTGTGTATATAAGGGCAGAACTTGGATGAATTACAAAATAACTTTTGCTTGTTATAACACAGGTTAGTACTCGTATTTCGCAATATTTATATAAATGTCTGCGTATGTCCATAAAAATAAGCGGACATTACAGGCCGCAAATGTCGGCATTTCCGTCAGAGCCGCCCGCCACGCTTCTCCCGATCTCTCGACTGAAGATCGAAATGAACGCACGGTACTTATGCTTTAAGCACAGTTAGGCTAAGCCAACTTAATTTGAATAACTAGAAGATAATTAGGAGAGCACTTTACACGGCGTGGACGTTTCTCACATATTAATGAGATTTTTTTGTGATTATATATTTATATTTTTTTTCTCTGTCCAAAACATTGTTTTGTTTGACAGTTGAATATTTATCCTTAGCATGTTATAGCTTCGAATGTTAAAAACTTTAAAATGTAGATTGTTTTAAATCTTAAAATATAAATATTGCAATTTTTGCTCCAAGTTACGTCTATCATTAAAGTGAAACAAGTCTAATATTTTAAATCCACTTGCGTAACATAATATTCATTTAGAATAAAAATGCCACTAATAATATTAAAGGTTAAATAAAAGCAGACTTATTATTTAATAATGTGCTTTAGGCACAAAAAAGTTTCTTGCAGTATTAAAAATACTAGCTCAGCAAGTACATCACTAAAAATTTCTAGTTACACTTCAGAAGAAGGTATATAATTATATTAGCAAAGCTTTATTTTAAGCGCCAGTTATTGAGAATATTTATTTTATATGAATATGTAGACGTCGACGTCGAGATTTTATTGCGCCCCAATAACAAATATTTTCCTTCGGATATTGGATCATGACCAAAATTCTGGAAATCCATTCTGCCATCGCAGAATGATTATGGTTAAAGCACAACGGTTTTAGTTTCAAACTTTGCCACAATAATATGCTCAGCATATTGTAGAATGAGTTGAGAGAATTATAGATTATTCAAGTTTTAGTGATGTTAGTATTTTAATGCATTTAAAGATCGCATAAATAATAATTATTATTTCATTTCAGGTAGTCAGGAGTAAATCAGTCTCAATTTTTCCATTGCCTTATACCCCAGTACGGTTTGATTGATTTTTATGTATTTAAAAATAAAGATAAAACCTAAAATTAAATAAGATAAGTTTGCAGTAAATTTTAAAATACGATAAGATAAACAGTGCTTAAAAATTTAGAGAATAAATAAATTATATCAGGTAAATAAATTAAGCAGATAAATTGAGCCTAGATTCAGAAATAAATAAGTTAAGTTAAAAGACCTAATAATTTAAACTAGGCAGGCTTAAAGTACGTGTTAGTTTTGAAGAACTGTATGTTTTGTTGTTTAAGCAACATGAAAATCATTGCGATTTTAGTTATGTTAAACGGATTTCTTCCATACGTAAAAGCTTCAAATTGTATTTATCTGTTGAAAAAATCCTTTGACTATCCTCATATTATTATTATAAGTTTATTATTAGAAACATTTATTATTAGTATTTTTACAATTTTCGTAATTTGTTACTGTACATGTCAACGCAAGAAATCTATTACTTATGACCATGAGTGTACCGACGATTTAGCGTTTAGTGAACATAAAAATGATCCACCTCTTGTGGAACAGTTTTACGATGACGTTCCATCAATTGTTGAAGTGGTTCCGTTAAAAATAATTTACCCGCTAATACCTCCACCCCTTCCTCAGTCCGTTATTATTCAGCAAAGTGTAAAAGAAGAAGTTGAAGATCCGTCCCGAAATAGTTTATCTACCAAAGACGACGTTTTAGATTTGCCTAAAAATATTGTATCTGTCAAAGATAGAGTTCATAAGTTTGCCGTAAGCAATGGTCCACGTTTTGTTCAAAACAGTCGCAAAATTGAAAGTGAATTGATTAGTTCGCCCTGTGTCCAGCCACTTGCAAAAGTTAAAGATTTATTTCTAAGTCAGCCAACAGCAAAAGTCGAAAAAGTTCCAAGTTTTACTCAAAAGCAGAAAGTAAGCCAAATTCTCAGGTTTCCGAACCTGTTGTATAATTTACTGATCATATGTTTTACGACTATACGTTTGCCTAAAATGTATATTATATTTATTACGTATTATTTTTTTTAAAGTTAGAATCCATTATTGAGGTCTGATTGTATTTTATGTAAGGTTTATTAGTCTTTTATTTTGCTTGCACCTTCCCAAGTCCTCGTTATTATGCGATCACGGAAGTGTTCGAGTTTTGCAGCCGCGCTAACAGCGTGACAATTTTCTTTTTCCCCGCCCCGCCTACGACCTCATTTCGAAGTCCTTGACTTTCTTTCGACTCTCGCAGCTCTTACTAAACCTTGTTTGTAGTAATTTAAAGTTTTGTCAACATTAACGCGTCACGCAGCGACTCAGCGAATCCTAGCGCTCCATTTCCTTCTTACGCTCCTCCCTCCGTTGTAATTTTACCGTCCAAGCGGGAGAATCTTTTTGCCCGTTGCTCGAAGCAACGATTCCCCTCCCTCCGCTATTCCGACGGAACCCGAATTGTACCCGACGTCGCCCGAACACGGCAACGAGCCAGCCAGCCTTCCTTCTTGCATTGAAGCCCTCCAAGTGACCACGAAAATGCAACTTTGCAAGAATTTTGAATAACTGGTGTCAACGCATTCCTTTCTCAGCGTTGAAGCCTTCCCGAGTACTTTTAGCACAGTAAAGAATTTAACATGGAGACGACATCGAAATTTTTAGACTCTGCACATTTTTCCGAGCCAGTGGCGTTTTGCTTATTAAATTTTCATGGGGCCAGTTTAGTTAAGGATATAGCCATCAGAATTTGTTTTTTACGATAGAATTTCATATCAACAATGTTAGCGATATTTTAGTTTTACATAGATCAAATTTTGCCTTAAACGTCGCATTTATGCACTTAAGATTAATCACGAGCAATAATTTTAACAAAGGAACAACAAGACGTGATTTTCTTTGACTTGTTCTCGCAAATTTTCCCGTTTACAATAAATATATTTATTTTAAGTAAATTTTTTTGGGGAAACCGACTTGCTTTCGAATTTAAACAGGATAAAACCAAACGAAATTTTGATAGAAATCAAGGAAATTTTTATAAAAAAGGGCAATTTTAGCATTTTATGCACATAGATTAATCAAAATTTCCAGCAACATGCCCGGGCTAAGCCTCGGTGATTAGCACTGGCATGTGTTTGGTGCCTCCGCGATGGCGCAGTGGTAGCGTTGTTGCCTTGTAATCAAGGGGTTCCGGGTTCGATACCCGGTGGAGGCACAAGTGGTTCGGATCCCACTTTAAACTGTAGGTCCAGTCCCGATTAGCCTTACTGTGTATAAAGTGGACTTAAAACAACAAATCAATCAATCAATCAAGCACTGGCATGTGCAGCAAAAGTCGCCACGGCACAGTTAGCCTTTCCAAATTTTAACAGTGTGGTTTACCACAAATGTTATAATTCGAGTATTTATTATTATTAATATTTATTATTAGGAAATTTAGTTCACTTACCCAATTGGCACCTTATTGGACGATGCAGCAATGAAATCCATTACTTCTTACTGATTAACTTCGTGTTAATTTTAGTACAGTAGGTAATAACTAGTAATTTTATTTATATTTTAATATATTGCATAAGTTTTCTCGACCTATTTTGTTTGGACAAACCTAAGGGATTGACACACCATTCTTATATGAGTCAAGCATATTTTTTTTCCGCGGCGGGTCTATAAGACCAAGTGACTTGAAGTATACGGCGGACTCGAGAAGTTTTGAGTGGTTAAATTTCTTTTGTTTAAGGAAAATTTGGAATTGAGAAAGTTTATTATCCTTATTGTGTTTAAAATTTGAATTTCACTCCTTTAATTCCCTGATGCTATATTTGTTACCGCCTGGAGTTTCAACGAAAGTCCGAAGTAGCATTTACTGAATTTTTTGTTTTACATTGCATAATAATGAACCACGGTAAAATTGCACCGGCCTATCACCATTTATAGGAGTCCGTTAGAGGCTTGCCAAAGCAACCTCTTAGGACACAAATAGCTTGATTTGCGCAACTCGAATTTTATATATATTCTTTTAAGGGTTCACAATATAATATTTTTTTTAAAATTTAAACAGAATTCAGAACATGCTTGCAAGACTTACTTTTGTTTAATAATTTTAAATTTTGTACTTTTGAAGTGAAGTATTAGAACACGTAATGGTATTTTAATATCAGGTACAGGTCAATTTATTGTCATTCAGAATTTAAATAATAATTTGAACACCCACAGATCAATTCATATTAACGAGGAGCAATCTATATTTTTTAATTATCAGGATTTTTCTCAGATTATTGTGGATCAACAAATTTTACATATTAGAATTTTAGCTTTTGAACAGGTAAAGATGAAGGAAGTTGAATTACCACTTGACATTCTAAAGAATTTATCTGATTTCACTATTCCCCAATGGACTCCGCTTGAACTTGCCTTAAAGCAACTTAATCAATCTATTAGTAGGGGCATTTCATTTCATGAATTAGTTTTAACCACTTTACCCATGTCTATATTAGTTTTTATTATTTGGAATTTATTACTAACTGCAGCACTTGTTTATTATTTTATAAGCACCGTCAACTTGCAAGGCAGGTAGATTCAGAGCAACATAGCAATAATTTATAATTCAAGGCAACACGTCAGTCATGGACATTAATATTTTTATTTAATTACGGTTGTGTATTTTATTATATTATACTTAAGAATTCCGTAAATACAAAACCGTTGCACATTTATACACCTTTTTGCAACTAACAATATTGCTTTTTTACCTCATACATAATTTTCAAACTAAATAGGGTCTGCACGCGAAAATTTTAAACATATGAAAAAAATAATCAATCAGAAGTATAACGCGGAACAAAAACGCTCCTATTTTCAGTCGCTGGCGATACCCCTCTATTGGCAGACTCGCGAACAAGTGAGAATTCGATTACAGGCTGCATAATCCTGCCGCCTTTCGTGAATTCTGCCAACTATTTAGAGTTTAAATATGTAACACATATTACATGACGCATATAAAGTGACTTTCACAAATTAATTACGTTATCGTAAACGAGACATTTTTTAAAAAAATCTGAGGTGATTATATAATTGTCATAATGGAAATGTTATTGTGAATGGACGAGGAAACTACACAGATAATGCTTTAAAAAATTGTAAAATGAACTTAAGATTCTTTTCCAGAATATTTCGGAATTATTTTATACAAAAATCACAATAACCCGATGCTAAAACTTACCAAATCAAATAAACTTTCAAAACCTACATTCGAACTATCGCAATTGTAAAATCAAGTGATTTGTAAACCAAATATACTTAGTGTAAGTTTTGAATACATTTTACAATTTCTGCTCCAAATGTCAATAGTGGTGCTAGTAGGGAACCCCAAGAATTAGAACATATGAGTTTTTCCTACGTAACAGACATATGAGCGGCTAGGGAGTTAAAGTTGATAAAGTACTTAGTTCAAAATTCAGTTAACATTGGATGGATTTGTTGCATCGATTCCAGCTGTTGTGCAATAGTGAATGAAGTTTCTTCAGGAGCCGGTGATGGCCAGAAACATCTGGGTAACCCATAAGCCACACTGCAATAGACGAACTTTCACTTGCGTTTTTCTAGGTTTCATACTTTGTGCGTTATCGAGTTTCTCTCTCGAGTCGCATAAGTACCTTTCATACCTTTCTGCAGGTGCACTTGCAGTGTGAATTGATGATATGTTGCACACACAGCCCTCAACAGATGTAGGCTTGGTAGGATACACAATGAGACCTTCTGCTCTTGCGACGTACGCCTCTATATTTATCCATATGAGAAAGGCAAGGCTGGCGATAGAACCGGTTATAGCTCCCTGTAAAGAATTAACAAATGCATGAATTTAGCACAACAAATATTTTCCAATCACTAGGTATTTGTAGTTCTAAGCTTTGATTACAAGATGTTTACAGTCAATGAACCGTTTTGGATTGTTAAATCATTGACTCAGATTATTGTGGATCAACAAATTTTACATATTAGAATTTTAGCTTTTGAACAGGTAAAGATGAAGGAAGTTGAATTACCACTTGACATTCCCAAGAATTTATCTGATTTCACTATTCCCCAATGGACTCCGCTTGAACTTGCCTTAAAGGAACTTAATCAATCTATTAGTAGGGGCATTTCATTTCATGAATTAGTTTTAACCACTTTACCCATGTCTATATTAGTTCTTATTATTTGGAATTTATTACTAACTGCAGCACTTGTTTATTATTTTATAAGCACCGTCAACTTGCAAGGCAGGTAGATTCAGAGCAACATAGCAATAATTTATAATTCAAGGCAACACGTCAGTCATGGACATTAATATTTTTATTTAATTACGGTTGTGTATTTTATTTAAATTTTCCTTATTTATTTTCAAAGACTTATGGCAGATGTTTAATCAATTTATTTTAATCATATTTTAATTTTGATGAGGCAATTTAATTTAATTTAATTTTAAGAGAAGGCAATGGAATGATTTTGGTTTTGTGTGCATAACGTGAATCAATTATACCCATTCCCAATAGTTTCCTTTAATTATTATAACTTTCCTCTTAATTAACCTAACCTGTCTATACGAAACGACGTGGACGAGCAGTGCCTACACCAATCACGGGCATTCTGATAAAAGACTTCCGAAGCAGCAGTCAATTACCGTGCGGAGAGACTCGTCACCAACAATTTGAAGGAGGCATGCAGATACTTTATTTTGTAATATTACAAGAGGACTACACTTTTCCCAGGAAGACAGAATTCAACCATGAATTTCCCAGTTCAGTGGACTACAGATTATAAATTTATCTACCACATTTTTGTGAAGGAACCAGATAGAATTTCCCTCCACACTGTTTGCAGTTGGGACAACATTTTTCCCCATCTCCCAAGTTCAACGGGTATTTATTACACCTTTTACATTGCCCCAAACTAAGTTAAGAAGACAAGTAATACAAAAGAAGAAGAGAAGCAGAGAGACCAGATATCCTACAGCAGCAGTTTTGGTTACAACAATAATTACAGAGTTATTGTTCAAATTGTGCTTCAGTGTTTCCCCACACATGCACATCCAAGCTTATACCATGTGTATTTATGTGGATGTTTCCCATGCATCATTAAAAGAACATTTTTCCATTGCCCTTCTTCATGTGTTCAGTTTCGTAACTTGTATGCTAGCCAGTTTTAACATGCATTATATCATACAGCATAATACAAGGAGGCAACAAGCAGCAGCTGTGCCAATTATCCAGCGCTAGCAACAAATAGTGTTTATATTTTTTTTATTAAGAAGAAATTTTCATAACGGATAGCCAAATGAACATGCAAATAACAGCAAAGAATTCCTACAGCACTTTCGAACATTCCAGGAAGTACGCTTTATTATGCCAATGTTTTATGCATATGTTCAGTAAAAGCAGTTATTTTTTGTATCATCAAGATGAAACATAGTAAGTGACACACGTTTACACATGAATTTTATGTGTGAAATTTTATTTCTGATGTCTACAATCAGAGCAGACATTTTTTTTTGGACACTTGGAAGATCTTTTAATTGTGCAGTTATATATCAACAGTGTTTGAAAGGCTATACTATAGTGTATATAACAACGCAATAGACGAAATCGAATGTTATTTTGATTTTCTGGGCTTTTATGCCTGTAACAGTTTTATTATTCAGTGTAAATAATTATGTGCATGGAATACTTTCTACTCATACATATGATTAAGCGAAATAACCAGTGAAAGCTTATATATTTTAAGAGGCTTATTTGGCTTGCAACGAAGGGAGGATTTTATATAAACAGTGCATAACAACATTTTCCTTTCGTTTGGTAATAAGTGAAGTGGTTATAAAATAAGCAAAACGTACTATACCTTGGTGTATCCAGATTTTTCTACATGCAGAAACAGTGATATGTGTATTTGTGATAATTTTACAGCGAACACTTGCTCTAGCATAAGATTCAATGCAACATACTACGTCTATTTTTTATATACGCTATACATGCTTATTTACGATTTTACTTACATATTTGATAATTCGCGCTATCGTGAACTTCCTTATAAACTTTTTTTGTTCACGATACTTATTTGAAGGGTCCACATAGGGCTCAATCCTATAGAAACATTGTGAACTATGGATTTCCTTGCGAAAACACGTCGGCCATTTACATGAAGGTTTTTTTTACATTCGCTGGAAGTCAAGCCTTGGCATCGCGCTGGCGATGGACAAATGACGAACGACGACGCGCTCGCGACCCAGTAGGAATGAGCAATCCTACATAAAAAGCTTACGTACGCAAAATTTTGTTACGTCGAAAGTTATATCATATAATGACATGAACTTTTGTAAATACCAGTCATGTAATGATACACAATACTATTTTTAACAAAACATTTTTGACATGCGTACGTATTATTATGGATGGTAAGGTTTTGGGTAACATAATATTTCTTTTGGGCTAGGAAAACAAGAGAAAGCTATGTTATTTAATTAATTTTATTTTTGTTGTTTTTATATTTTTGTGTGTTTTTTTTAAAGAAAATATATCGAATTGGCGAACCTGGGTCATGTCAAGCTTTGCGATTTGACTTTTAAATTTTCAACATGGAATTTTTTTTCCGCGACGGTAGAACGTATCAATCCCTAAGATTATATGTTTATTTTAAAAAGTCTCTCTGAATGCTTCATGTTGACCAATGCATTCACTTGTTTTTCTCAGTTGTCTCAACCTCTGAGGCATGTAAACAATGCACAGTGTTGTGCTATACAAACCTCCTGAGCTATTCAGGAAACAAGTAGTTTCTTCTGGCTATGGAGTCAGCGGTTTGGATAGTGGCAATTAAAAAACACGCTTCGGCATAGAGGAAGAGCTCCATGGCCTAGGGAATATAGAGGTGAGACAAGCTGAGAAGTGACTGACTTTGTATTGGAATTGAGGAGGGAGTAGAGGTTAGGAGAGCAGTGGAGCAGAAGTGAGACGACGCTCTGGTCAACCGATAGAGAAGCCAACAAAGGACTTAACATATTTCTATTCATCGTAATTATCTTCATTTGTCAGATAGACAGGTAACTATCCTAAGACCCAGCCATGATTCAGGTTCAAAGGTTCAGAAAACCCAACGAGTGACCATTGTCTTTTCTAGCAGTTTAGTTCCTAAAACTTATTTGTACCTTTCGTATTGCCAAGCGTTAACTCGTCATGTCAATGACGAGTGCTCTCATCAGAGGATGAATGATGAATAGCTTACATCACCCAGCAATTTATTTCAAAGTGACTGGTTCTGATCCCATCATTCTTTAGAATGGTACGCTACTGTTTACAGTAGACAGAATCTACTGTTATCAATTGTAGTACTCTACCGTGTCTCTCGGAAATCTACTGAAAATCAATGATTTCCTACTGAACACTTTCAGTAGGCCTAATGTGCAATTACAGTTGAGGAACCAGGACTGCCCATCCCCCAAGGCCAATGGCGCATCCCACCAAATCATATGTGCGTCTCCGAAAATCATATCATTCGCGCCCGCAAAGCATATTGTAATCCCCACAAAGTACTTAATTACAACTGCTAGTCTACGTAAAGTAACTATTTTCTTAGCTTTACTGAACACTATACTTGATCTGCCTCTCCTCCCTAAACAGGGATGTCTATCACTCAAGACCGCCCCTAAAACCTTTCATCATAATCCTCCCTATACGTAATAATTTATGTCTATTTGAATTAAATACCATGTTAAACTGTCCAAACTTTACAATTATTTGTTAAATGTAGTAAATTTAATTATTTAAATATGCATGTAAATATTGTACAACTTAAGATAGAAAATTTAGCCTTGGCAAACCAACCTTATGATCGATTCAATTATTGTTTCACGAGACATTACAGAACACTAGCTAGAAATTTTTAAGTCAGGGAGATAATATAATACGGTTCATCTTTCAAAGAACTCACCCCCCTCCCCGTTCTCTTGGGGTAAATATAATTTTAGTAACCCACAACAATAATTACATGGATTTAATCTTCAGTACAAATTTAACTGTTTAATGCGAGGAGGGACAATTTCCCCTAGGTCTTTCTCGCTGGGACAGCTGTCGATCACTGTTGCCAACTTCGCTCTTTTGGAGAAAGATCTGGCTCTTTCGTGCACACGTTACTGTGAACTGTGGCACCCGCCCTCTACCCCACCATGATGCCACCACTGGCTCCGGCCCATAAGGATCAACCTTTGCCATGAGTGTACATTTTGCACGTGAGGTGATATTCATATATAGGCTGCGTCACCAACACCCCTCTTTCCTCCCCAGGTATTTTTATATATACAGCTGTGGCTTAAGGTGAAGATGTCAATATTATTATCCGGGAATCCTTTATTTTCGATTTCATATGAACATCATCAAATTATTGAGATGGGTAATCCCGCCAAATCTAGGCGGTGAAAACTAAGAATGCATTTCCATCACTTTAAAGATAACGGTAATAGCAGCGCCCCCACCCCTCTGACACCTAAATTACCCTAGGAGACACTTTATGCAGCCTTCGTTAATCTAGATCCTTGAAAGTCATCTTTAGCTCTTGGTGAAATGTAGCTCTTTTATGCACATCAGGTTTGGCAACACTGCCAGGATGGCTGTAGGAGGCAAGGAGAAATACATTACGCTTATAGGAGAATTATTTTACTCGTTTTCTTGGATATATCAAACTTCCGATGGCGGAAAAAAATATATGATCCATTGAAGATGATATTTGCGCTAGAAATAGTCGAAACTCCCATTTGTTTAGCCGTAACTTCAATTTGAAGTTGTCTCTCCATAAGGAATACATGGGATTCTGTAAGTACGTATTCATCACATTTTTCAAACATGGTATCTAGCTTAATAATCAACTTTAAAAACCGCTTCCACTTGCAACATGGTGCGAAATTCATACTCTCAAATTATGCGTGGATTTTCTTTAGTAGCAGTTCCAATTCCGACGATATTTAAATAAATGCATTCCTGGTACGAAATTGTCCCTCCTCACCTTAAAGTAAAATTGTCCTGTGACAAGAAGTTAGAAACGTGGATTCAATATATGTTTTCTTTCAAATGATGAACCTGCTTTAAATTAAGCAGTGTACCAACACTAAGCATTATATTTTAAGAAGTGATGTTATTAATGAATATTGAGAATATCGTTTATGTCCTGTAATGCAGTTATAATATAAAATTTCACATTCACCTCAGTAAAGCGCCAAACACAAATTCTCGCAACACACCAATGCGAGCGAAGCGAGAAAGAAAATTTATACATCCATCTCTTTGCAGGCTTTCAAGAATATTAATTTAATGGGGTGTCAATACTGTCTTAGGATCCCGCGATATTTACCCTTTTCCAGCTTCTCTTATCGCACGTTCGGCACTGAAAATGTGTGGATACCATATCGCTGAATATTGTCGCCAGAATATAATATTCGAAGTCTCCCCCACTAAAGAAATCCCCTAACAATGTAAGATTTAACAATTTATCAAAAGTATCTTATCTCCCCCTTTAAATATAATACTCAATCCTACCACCAAAATTTCCATGACAATTTTAGACTCGCTGTTGATATTGAAGAGTGGATATTGCCTCCTCCAAAAAATTAATTCTCAGTCTCCACACCAGGATTTCCGTAACAGACTAAGACAATAGCAACACACAAGAATTGCATACCCCCTCTATTTAATGCTCAATCCGCCCTCTAACTAAAATACCTGACATAATCTAAGACCTAGATTTGGATACTGCTCTCCCCAACGTTTAATTCAGAATCCCCTGACCTTAACCAATGTCTCAATTAAGCCCTAATATGTAAGAGTTGGATACCCCCCCCCACTTCTTCGATAATACCCTTAAACACTTTCTTTTCTTCTTCTAATGGATTAAATATGGTGCATTTAAGGGGTCTACTGAAAGCAGTACAGTAGAGAAACTTCAAGTAAAAATACGTAATATATTCAGTATATGGTATAATATGTTAAGCTTAATATTTTGGTTGTAGATATTACATTTC
This sequence comes from Lepisma saccharinum, assembly GCF_977018435.1. Lineage (NCBI taxonomy): Eukaryota > Metazoa > Arthropoda > Insecta > Zygentoma > Lepismatidae > Lepisma > Lepisma saccharinum. The sequence continues at coordinate 1,486,120 of NW_028142925.1, forward strand.
ATTCTCCCTTATTATTTTTCTTATTTATATCTTTTTGAAAATCTGAACACAGTTGATGTTTCAAAACATGTATTTGTCTACTGAAGACAGTAGATAAAAGTTCCAGAGCAGTAAGTAGAAAAGTAACATGAAATAATACCCAAAGAAGCGAACCAAAATGAATTTATCTTAAATACGTTTTTTTGATTTGGATTGGATTGATATGGTGTTTTAAGTCCACTTTATGCACAGTAAGGCTAATTGGGACTGGACCTACAGTTTAAAGTGGGATCCGAACCACTATGTGCATCCACCGGGTATCGAGCCCGGGACCCCTTGATTACAAGGCAACGACGCTACCACTTTTTTTTTTTTTACATAAAAGGAAATACACGGAGGTATCTCCCACCATTCACTCTTTTTCTCACTTTTACACTTTTCAATTCTTACATTTTTCTTTGTTTCTTATGAACTGGACGAACACAAATACCCATGCCTTACCCGGGACTCGAACCCAGAACCCCTGGCGTTGTAGCGCGCTCTGCTAACCACTTCGCCACGGAGGTCGACCACCACTGCGCCATCGGGAAGGCCCAAATACGTTTTTTTTTTATTTCACATTCCAAAACCTAGGAGCTCGAAATGATAAATGGCATGCGATTTACAAGCCAGTCTGCTTTCTGTGATTGTTTCGAAGTGCCCAGTAAGAGATTACTACCGTTCAAGGTAAAAGGGGAAGGGGAAGAAATCCACCACGGCGCCATGACGTATGAAGTAACATTTTCACAGGAATCCAATACAACTGACAAGGGTTCCCCTGACCTTGTAAAATGTGGGAAACACGTTTCACGCTGGTGTTCAGAATGCAAATACGCGGTGGCTGTGGCTAAATCTGGAACTAACGGTGGAATGAGAAAGCGTTTGTAACATGTAATAATGACTTTTCGCATTTACAAAATATGAGATATGTAGACCTTGATTTATTTATTATAGTAGACGGTCTGGAATTACATACCGCAAATGCCTAGTTCTAAATTGCAGACCTCAAAATCTATTCCAGCTTGTAAAATAAATTTGGGATAGACAGCAGATAGGTTAATAAGGTTTTTAAGATTGCTAGCGACCCTTAAGACAAACGTTGCAACGAAGCTCTTTGAGTGATAAAGTGGGAAATTGTTACAAATAGCGGCCTAGTTGAGTGAAGATCGAAGGTTCGAATCTCTTATAGAATCGGCTATTTTTTCCACTAATTTTTGGTGCGTAATGGAATTAATGTATTGTCCACATTTATAAGAAACAAGATATGAAATCTCTCCTCCTCCGTGGTGGTGAGGTCTAAGACGCTGTGCTTTGGACTCCAACTGCAGCGGGGCGGCATGGATTCGAGTCGTCCTGTGTTCTCGGCCTGTTATGTGTATAGGACCGGTGGCAACCCACCATCGTAAGGAAATTGGGGAGCTACGAGTGACGGTTTCAGATATCTCCTATAACGGCTGAGGGTTCGACGGGCTGACCCACGTCACCTCGTTACAAGTTGAAGATCTCCACACTCCTAGGTAGGATTGTGGGAGGGAGACTGGCAGTCGGGAGATAGGTCAATGCCCTTTGTCTGTCGCGCCTTGGGTTACAAAATATGAAAACTATTCCTTCGGTAAATCTAATTCCTTCGGTTAATCTAATTTCTCGTCATTGCCAGTGATTTTTTTTTCAGTATGACTCCTGCAATACTAATTAGTTCCTAAGAGATATAATGAGATGGACGGAGAGAGATATAGATGGAATTTGTAAACCAGCTATATTAAAATATGAGTTTACTGTTTAAAAAATGGAGAAGCACTAACACTCTTTTATATTCACATACCTCTTTACAAATTCCTAAGCACGTCACTACAAATGAACCAATCTAGTGCACACTAGAGCCTTGACTTACCTATGGGGTATCCTACAATTACAATCAAAAGCACAACATCAATTATCTAAGCTGTAGCCTTTCCATGTAAAACGGCTTCGACGTAAATATAGTAGATTTTGCTTAAATGTTTTGTGACATTCATACCACCTTTCTTTAATTTGCTACAAAAGAACGTTTGGGTGTATTGTTTATATGGAGGCATTTCTAATTCACATTGAACGAATTCGTCTTTACATCATCATGCCGTATGCATGAAGGAATGAACTCGTGGGGTAGTGGTTATCGCACTGAGTTGTTACTCTAATGGTCTAAGTTTCAAATCCCCTAGGGGGCAAAAACTTTTCGTAAGATTTATTCGTTCCTCATTGTCACGATTTGAATTAGTCTTCTTTGAAATTATTAACGAAAGATTATACAATTAACTTTCTCTCTCTTTCAAAATGAAAAGATGAAGACAGGTTTCTTATTATAAGAATTGGTAATTTTAGTGGACTCAACGCATCTAAAATCCAAAATACTAGATCGACATTATTTCCCTACTGAATTCGAAGTCGACCTTATGCACAGATAGACTAATCAGGCCTGGACCCAAAGTTTACAGAGTTATACAAACCACTATGTGTCTCCACCGGTATACGATCCGGTACCCCTTGTTATCCTGCACTGAAGTTAAACAAACAGCTCCCCGCCCCAATTTCTAAAATAAATTTACATTAAATACGGTATTTATAAAATAATCATTATTGATTGTTTTTATTACTGAACGTCAAGAAAACATGTTCTACAACTAAAATAATCACCTCTTCGTCCTATCTCACCTAATATGTTTCTGTTCCTCTCTTTCCCCCTCCCCCCACACACATGCTCCACAATAAATCTTTTTGTAGGCTTGTATGTGTATAAACAAAAAAATCAATACTAAAGAAAATACTTTTTATGTTCTACTTCCCGTCACCCCTCTTCCTCTCACAAAATCCTCATTATTATAGGCGTTCGTCAGAGCATAGTGGTAATGTATCAACGTCATCTCACATAGTGAATACAAGGTGAAATCTTTTCTAATGAGTGATATAATATTGTCAAACACATACGTGAACACATATATTAAGTTCGTGAACTATAATTGGGAAAATATAATACTAATTTGATACGATTAAACGCAATTAAAGCGACAAAGTAAATTTTTGAGCAATCTTTCTGCTATCTCGCGTTATTGGATCAACATTTAACCAATGAGGACGTTATCTCATGTCAGAAAATGCTGTATTGGTTGAACTTCCTGTGACGAAGATCGTGAGTCACGCCTCCTGCTTCTCCCAAACGAACTTCACTCTGATTGGAGGATCGTATATTTCACAACAGTTCCTTGTTTCAGAGCTACCAACATGGTTTCGTAAGACGTTGGACTTAGAAAAATTTCATGCGACAGATTTTTCTAACATGACTGTACAATAACAGTTATATTCTGTCTTTCAAAAATACTTTGTGTGCTTCTTTTCCATTATTAGCTATTGTGAAATTGAATGTGTTCGAAACAAATGCTCTAGCACCGACTTCTACCACATGTTTGCGTGATTTTCGAAGATAATAACGTCTTTGATACTACTACTACTACCACTACTACTTGTATTATTATTATTATTATTATTATTATTATTATTATTATTATTATTATTATTATTATTATTATTATTATTATTTGCACGTTAATCCTGGTACGAAAATTCGTGGTTGCTCCTCTGGTGTGAATCAACTGAAATTCCATCTGCAGCGTCAAGCTATACGGCGGACAGGCCAACGAGACACGGAGAAATATCTCGGTGTGACTCTGACAAAGGCGCATTGTTCTCGTAAAACATAAAAATACATTATACACCTTTATCATAAGAACAGCCTAGTTCATGTTTTTATCTCTAACATATGCAAATACATTTTAGGAATTTCAAATTACACTCTCAAGTTAACAAGCTTTTATTTTTGTTCAGATTAATGTTAATAATAATAATAATAATAATAATAATAATTTAATTGTAATTTTAATTCCTTCAAATTATTTTTTTTTTAAAAAAAGTAATAAGAACAATTCAGGATTAACAAATTCCCAAGTGAGCCAATCTGTCGACCAGCACATAATTTACTGAACACTGTGAAACTTTAACTGTAAACTTATTTCCCATTTTTTCTCTCTCAAAGTGATTTTAAGGTGCCTGGTCTCGCTCAAAGTTTATGACTCCTGTATCTCGTGTCTTGTCTTTCGGTGGCCGGTCCTCATGCTGGCAAGGGAAGTGAGGAGCCGGGAAGCGACCAATCCAGCTTGATAACAAAACAGCAGCCTGTAGGACGAGGTGCATGCAGCACATCCTCCCACGACGTCATAAAACTCGGAACCAACGCTGTTGTCTGATTGGTCTGCGACGTTCCCCGCTCCCGACTTCGCTTGCCAGCACGAGGGCCGGCCACCAAAAGACAAGGCAAGAACTATAATAAAAATCAACTGCTCGTTGGTTACTCAAGGCCGTCCGATAATGAAATTCCACCCGACTGGTTGTTTTCGCAATTTATACATTTTAGACTCATTAGTTATATATGCGGTAGAGAGTTACCTACACCTTCTATGTAATAACAAGTTAATTTATATACAAAACAGGAAGCATAAATGTTTCAAGCAACAGTTCCATAATTTGCAATTTAAAATCTGAAAGAATCAATTTAATAATAGAGACGTTGTTTACAAACATATTATGTGTAACAGCCACGCAGCCAAGAGTCTTCAGGAATCAATTACATTAAATGTAAATTTTTCTGCAACTTGATTGTCCATCTCCAATTCTTTCACCGGTTCTTCCAATGGAGTGTCAAGATTCTGTAAAAGTGAACAAAACAGTTTTATGCTAAATTTAAATACCACTTATATTACTTAGTGTGTAACGTGGGGGCCCTTGTGGTGTATAATGTATAATTTTGTGCGCCAGCTCATTAAAAATTATCTTTGGCTACAGGTTACAAGTTACATGACATATCACTTTAGAATATCATTGATTTAAGCCTTACCAAGTATTTAAAACATTTAAATAAAGAGGTCTTAATGGTCATCAAAATGTTTGTGAATATTTGTTATTACCGTATCATATATTTTGCAACATTGAATATGATAACTGTTGGAACAGAAAATTACTATAATATTTACTATTATTAGAACCTCGTTATGTTTAATAAATTATTGGTACAATGAAATATTTCCTTTTCCGCCACTCAGTGATAAACGAATTTAATTACTTTACTCGAATGTGATTGCTTCCTAAAGATTCTGCACTTTCAATGTACACAAACAAAAATGGTATATTTTCTGTGCTGTAATCGAAAGGGGAAGGAAATGAGATACCGTGCACAATAGAACTCTCAAAGGGGATGGGGAACTTCCTGGAAAAGTAACAATTTATTGGAAATTACTTCTTGATATGTTTTGTAATTGCTATTGTAGACATAATCTAATTTTTAAATACAATTAAAAAAAATCTCTTCGCTGAAGAAACCCACACGTTGGCAACATTGGTGGTATATTTCTGATGTGTGTTTTTGTTTTTTCTCAATATAAAGTTGGTGTTAAAATCATGGCACTTGGACATTAATTTATATACGTGTGGTCATAATATAAGTTCATCTTGAATGTAAAAGAAATAATAATGATATTACAGAACTACACATTGCAACATAAAACAAATGCAATAATCTAACATTAAAACGAAACATTTAAGGGAACCTCTACGTCACGCGTGCAGTATTACAATACATAAGACAAATTGCTACACTCTTTATCGGAAAACTGTGAACCAAAGGCACACATAACAGTAGAGAAACGAAGCCAGGGAGTGAGTGAAGTAAAGCTCTGCGCGCTCCTCCAAAAGGTTGTGATCTGAACCCTCATTTTCCCCTCCATGCCCTCACTTCCGCTCTCACGCGTTCTGCTGTGGAACACTCTCTAATCCTCCTTGCACAGGACAAGTCCTACTTGCTGCAGAGATTCCCGGGACAGACTGCAAAATATTCAATAATATTATAAAAAGAAGAAAAAATAGTTTTCTATTGATCTCTTCTTTTCACAAACTGTCTAGACGCTCATGACATGGGAGAGTTCGTGCATAGGCTGAGAATCACCCACTGCTAAAAGTACACCAAGAGGCTATAATGGAAAAATTTGCTCCTCTTCAGCCACTAAGGTGGCCTTTCATTTATTGTAACAACCTGTAGGTCGATTTTTCATTTAAACTCTTACTCTAGCTCCTAGAAGTGGCGATATAAACAATCCTACAATACACTAGCGATATTGTCTTATATCTGCTGTTCCATATTAAAGTTTCACACTGCTTGCGTTACATTTACATTGTCATTGAAATTTCTACAATAGTTCTTTGCAACATAATAACACCAATATCGTTTTCGTTACTTCACATTACATATTCTTCTATCCACTATAGATGTGGGATTTTCAAATTGAGACTGCAAGAAGTGTAGCCTCACCGGCAACAAAAGTGGGAGCACCTAGATCCTGGAACACTAGCTTCCTTTCAAGTTGTTGGTTGCGTTGCCAAAGACTACGGCTGAAGTGGATTTTAATAGCAAATGCTCAATAGAAACTTCTTGCACCGTATCCATCCACAGGGTATAGAACCCAGGACTTCTTGATATCAACACGAAGTCATCGGAGAGAACCATTATTCACCTCGAGATAGACTTCTCAAGACGTTTTTCGCTAGATGAAAACGGAAACTCGGCATCTTAATACCTATTCTTAATATCTGCTACTCTCTGGTATTGACTGCAGTGTCATATATCAAAGTACGTTAGGTCTCTGCTTCGCGAGAAACAAGGTTTCGTGATGCATAACAATTTGGGGACGACTTTACAAGATACAATTGAAATTCACTAGGTATATCATCATCCTACTTCTCACCCTTTACGTTAATCAAATTCGCGCCAAGAAATGAATAACGCAAACTCAAAATACTAAATGTCACAAAAAAAATTAATAAAAACGCCACAAGAATACACGTAAACACAAAATACCTAATGAAAGTTTAACCAAAGCAATGAATAAATCCTCACGCTATTTATCAATTTAAAAAATGAAAAATGTACTTCCCTCGACGAGGGTAAAAGATAGACCGGTCCCTGATCGGGATGCCAAATTCTCACCGGTGACCTTAGGTACATGACCTCTGTTTGGACACTTAGTCCGGAGACCGAAGTCCCCTTCCTAGGTGTCGGGCCCAGCTAACGGTTTTGATTCCAGGGTACGTGTGACCGGATCGGTTTTTACCCCCGACGAATAGCCGACTCGTGCATAAAGTGACGTTGAATAATAATAATAACAATAATCAATAATAATAATAATTGATGTTAGCCAGCGGAAATGCTTTGCTGACTTAACGTTGACTAAAATATAAATACCAATAGTTATGAGGATTAGTATACTATTTGTATGAACACAAATCATAGTCAAATCATAAATAACAAAAATGTATATTATATGACACACAAAAATAGACAGATTACACAACCCCTCACTATCATTCAAGCATTCACACACTCTCTCATACCGCAGGGGAATAAATACATTAAGAGAAGTACATTGGCCCTTTTTAGACACCATGCAATATTTAGTTTTTCATAGGAATATTAAACTGCGCCCGAAGACGTTAATGTGCTTAGAATTAAAGATACAAAACTTTCATCTGCGCGTGCTCATTACATTCTGCCAACGGGCAAGACACGTAAACTTTTTATTCTTGCAATTTATTAAAACATTTAAATAATTGTTGTAGAATTATCACTAATGCGCCTTGGAACTTCAATAACACTAGGCTTAGATATCAACTGCAAGACACACATGTTTACAGACTGGAAAGTGAAGACACTTATGTATGAATATATATTAAAAATAGCACGAAGTTAACTTACTTCCTCCCTTAGCAAACTTGGGAGGTGATCTCTGCAAGAGATACACGATTTATGCCGTTTTAAACAAATATTTACCGAGTAAAGCATATAAGGTGACATAAATAAACATTATTACTCAACAGCTCGGCGCAGAGCGTGGAAAAACAACAGTATGCTGTGAATATATCTTCCGAATTAGCAATTGTCGTGAAATTTAGATGATGCTGGCGAGAAATAATTATAATCAATACCTTTGCGACTTTTAATTTTAAATACTGGTATCTTTTCGTCCGACGGCCGATCTTTGGAGGCTTGGGTAGATGATCACTCACACATATAGAAAATTAACAGTAGTATACTATACCATCTCGACGTTCTAGACGTTTCAGCGACGTTTACCGTAGTCCTCTAAACGGCGGCGGGACGTCGATCCGCGGTCCTCTTTGCAACACTGACACTTCCCCACATTTCTTCTTTGTAGCGGCACTTCGCAATCTTCTTGGACACCTCTTCCTTCTTCGCTTCAACATCACTTCGATCATCTTGTCGGCCTCGTAATGGAGCGATTAATTGCTTCGCATCGTCTCTCTCTCTCTTTCTCTCTCCGTAGAATTCTCGTCGGGCGTCGGTGTCGGCGTCGAAGTACTCTAGGAATGCTGTTTCGACTGGCGGCTTTCGGCGGTATCATTTCATGGCTTCTAATCGGGCTGTGGGCGTCATTTGTGGCGTTTTAGTGGTGTGGTGCGGCGTCGCGACGCGACGCTGAGCGGTGATCTGCTGCGTTGTCGGCTTCATGCAGGCTAGGAAGACCCATAGGCCCTCCTTCTCTCGTGATTAGCCCGCCATTGTGGTATTAATGTTCCTCGTCACAAAACGAATAACGCGAATCCAGTGCACAGGTCACTAATTAACACTGCGTATTCGTATAACTAGTCACTGTCACTCACTCACGCAGGATAAAATACACGGCGCGGTAGAAAAAGACAAAGTCCCGAATCTTTACTCCGACTGTCGCAGAGGTGTTGTCGGTACGAAAACTGGCTCTATACTGTACTTGTTTGTTCGTTCTGCCACTATATAAAGACAGCTTGAAACTTCGAATACAACGGACTGACTTTTAGGCGCGGGAATCAGAAGTTACGACGTTGGTGGTCAAGCGTCCATTTTTTGCCTGGTCCAGCTTCTTCAAGCACACGTGTTGCGTTAAAATGGGGTGAAAAGAATAGTTCTACCCTCATCCGGTACGTAACATGTTCCTTCAGTAATTGGCCTCCCAAGTTGACTTTCCGTCGCCAAATGCACAAAAGTCGCTCAAAAACAGTGAAAGATTTATCACAGCACATTGTTGGTTCCGAGCTCCTACGACCGAAAGGGGGAAAAGTTGACAAAAGCAGAAAAACACAAAAGGTTCAGAAACGTGGTGTTTTTCTACCGAAGCTTCAAGAGGATACGAAGTTTACAGAAAAATATAAAATACTGAAAACCTAGGATACAGAATAATAAAAACGTAGGTGACAAAAACTGATTGTCACATCTCGCCCCCCCTAACTTCAAAAAAATTGTAGGCTTGAAAATCGTTCTCGGCTGGGGAGATTTTTGAAGGTTACACATTTTTTTTAAACACTCTGTATATGAATACTTTTTTTGAAACACCCTGTATATAAATCTATACATGAAAAATACCTTTTTATGTGAGCACCCTGTATATAAAATTTCACACAAAAATTCCTTGATGATTCACAATAATAATACACAAGTAAACAGGGCTCAAATAATACATAATACAAAAATACATAATGTTGAAGACTGACAACGATATTAATAATATAGAAATAAGTGACATATAAATAAAACACAAAACAAATCAAATTGTGAAGTCACTGATATGAGAGCTGAACTTAACGGTATCCCGAAGGCCGTAGTCCGGAGACACCAGGTGTTGGAGAATCACTTCTTGGGGCTGCTCATCTCCGACTCTCCTTGCTGGACTTTGCGGTTGCTTTGTCCAGGTAAGTCGCTCCCTGCTTCCTTTGTCCGATCGCGGACTCCTCGATCGACCATTGCGCTCGTAATATCCATTGCGCACTTGTCCTCTCTGAAAAAAGCCGTTGCGGTTATTTTGTCTTGCGCCCCGCGGCGATCGGCGCCTATTCATTCCTCGACGCGTCCCTCCTCGAAACGGTCGTGGTGAAGGTGGAGAATTTCGTTCGTCGGCGCGTGGAGCGTGGTGCTGTTCACTTCCGCGCCGTACCATCTGCATGTGCTGGCGGCGATTGCGGCCAGGTCGATCGTCATCCGTCCTTCGTCGCTTGTCCCAGCGCTCTGCTCTCTCACGCTCTTGTTCCTCGGCGCACTGGTATAAGTTTTCCAAGGTGAGTGACATGGAGTCCGGATCATATACGCATGTCCCGTTGAGATGACGTCTGACATCCTGGGGAAAATGGTATATTAGCGCTGCGATTACCTCTGGTGGTGTCATTTGCGGCTGGAGCTGTTTGAACGCGTTGTATTTCTTCCAAAAATATGTTGAGTAAGACAACCCGGCGCTTCGGTCGTAGCGTTCATTCCTGAGACGAATCAAAATTCTTTCTACCTGTAGGGGCCTTTGAAAGTAACTCAGGAACATTTCCCTAAAGACCTCGTACGAAGTGAAATGCCTTTCGTGGGTTTCGTACCAATTTTTGGCCCGATCTTCCATTAATCCCCGCAATACAATTAACCGTTCGGCTTCCTCCATTGAAAGTTCCTCCGCGATTGTCTCGAAGTGATCTAAAAAGGAAGAAGGCAAAAGTCGGTCCTCTCCATTGAACCTTTTAAACTCCTTTTTATACTCAAGGGGCAAAAGGGCCCTTCTGGTCATAGCTGGTGCAGGGCGACGGTCTTCCCAGCTGGGTGCTTGGAGTGGGGATGTATCATTCCTTGCCCCCCTTTCGCCGTTTGTCTTCCTGGGCGCTGAAGGTTCATCGCGGTTGGGAAAAGCAGGATGGTGTGAAGTTCTCCTGGCCTCTGGCGTTTCTCGGTCGCGAGGGTGAGAAAGGTCCAAAATGTCCATTCTTCTTTCCAAAGCCTGTATCTTTTGGGAATGGTCATCAACCTCGCCTATTGTTTTCGCCACGCGCTCTCTCAAACACTCGGAGTTTTGGTGACAGGTAGCCTCAAGCTGAGCCGACGATTTTCTCAATACTGCCAAATCCTGGTCCGTTTGGTCTGTCCGTCGCGACAGCGTTGCCAACTGCTGGTCCTGGTCATCAACACGGGAATCCAAGCGAGCGACTTCTGCGTCGAGTTTCTTTTCATTGTCTTGCAAGCGCGTGGAAAAACGTTCAGTTATTTGTTCAGCCGAAACACGCACCACTTCCTGAAATCGGATCTCAAGTTCTTCGATTCGCGCTTGCGTTTCCACATTAGCTGCGTTTATCCTCTCCTGGAGCCTCCCTTCCAGCTTCGCGTGTTCCGCTTGCAACAATTGCCGTAGCATTTCAAAAACTTGGTCATTGGTGCCGGTGCTTTTGTTCGACACATCAGTGGCATGGATGGCTTCTTCCGGGTTAGGGGGGGTAGCGTTGGATTCAGTATTTACAACTAAGCCCCCGTGTCCTGACATTCCTGACGAAATAACACAATTACTACAACGCGGCTGCGCTTCGTTCAACGGGTCTAATTCACCTAATGGGATTTCAATCCCACAAATTACACAATTCCGTGCTTCGCTCATGTTTCCGTAAATAATTTTATCACTTCTCAATTTCATTAGATTCTTAAAAACACTCACTATGTCCTGAGGTTGTCAGAAAATAAGTCTACACTTCAAAAACATGAAACGCACTACCGAAAAACAATACAAACAAATAACTATCAAAAGTGCAGAGAGGAGGGCACGACGGGTCCCCTTTCTGCTACCTACAAAGAAGCCTACGCGCACACACACAGAACAAAGTCGCCACTAAATTTGCATGAAATAATTCCTAGAAAATTCGCCCTTGCCGATATTCGCCTACTTAATTGCCCTTTACGTTAATCAAATTCGCGCCAAGAAATGAATAACGCAAACTCAAAATACTAAATGTCACAAAAAAAATTAATAAAAACGCCACAAGAATACACGTAAACACAAAATACCTAATGAAAGTTTAACCAAAGCAATGAATAAATCCTCACGCTATTTATCAATTAAAAAAATGAAAAATGTACTTCCCTCGACGAGGGTAAAAGATAGACCGGTCCCTGATCGGGATGCCAAATTCTCACCGGTGACCTTAGGTACATGACCTCTGTTTGGACACTTAGTCCGGAGACCGAAGTCCCCTTCCTAGGTGTCGGGCCCAGCTAACGGTTTTGATTCCAGGGTACGTGTGACCGGATCGGTTTTTACCCCCGACGAATAGCCGACTCGTGCATAAAGTGACGTTGAATAATAATAATAACAATAATCAATAATAATAATAATTGATGTTAGCCAGCGGAAATGCTTTGCTGACTTAACGTTGACTAAAATATAAATACCAATAGTTATGAGGATTAGTATACTATTTGTATGAACACAAATCATAGTCAAATCATAAATAACAAAAATGTATATTATATGACACACAAAAATAGACAGATTACACAACCCCTCACTATCATTCAAGCATTCACACACTCTCTCATACCGCAGGGGAATAAATACATTAAGAGAAGTACATTGGCCCTTTTTAGACACCATGCAATATTTAGTTTTTCATAGGAATATTAAACTGCGCCCGAAGACGTTAATGTGCTTAGAATTAAAGATACAAAACTTTCATCTGCGCGTGCTCATTACATTCTGCCAACGGGCAAGACACGTAAACTTTTTATTCTTGCAATTTATTAAAACATTTAAATAATTGTTGTAGAATTATCACTAATGCGCCTTGGAACTTCAATAACACTAGGCTTAGATATCAACTGCAAGACACACATGTTTACAGACTGGAAAGTGAAGACACTTATGTATGAATATATATTAAAAATAGCACGAAGTTAACTTACTTCCTCCCTTAGCAAACTTGGGAGGTGATCTCTGCAAGAGATACACGATTTATGCCGTTTTAAACAAATATTTACCGAGTAAAGCATATAAGGTGACATAAATAAACATTATTACTCAACAGCTCGGCGCAGAGCGTGGAAAAACAACAGTATGCTGTGAATATATCTTCCGAATTAGCAATTGTCGTGAAATTTAGATGATGCTGGCGAGAAATAATTATAATCAATACCTTTGCGACTTTTAATTTTAAATACTGGTATCTTTTCGTCCGACGGCCGATCTTTGGAGGCTTGGGTAGATGATCACTCACACATATAGAAAATTAACAGTAGTATACTATACCATCTCGACGTTCTAGACGTTTCAGCGACGTTTACCGTAGTCCTCTAAACGGCGGCGGGACGTCGATCCGCGGTCCTCTTTGCAACACTGACACTTCCCCACATTTCTTCTTTGTAGCGGCACTTCGCAATCTTCTTGGACACCTCTTCCTTCTTCGCTTCAACATCACTTCGATCATCTTGTCGGCCTCGTAATGGAGCGATTAATTGCTTCGCATCGTCTCTCTCTCTCTTTCTCTCTCCGTAGAATTCTCGTCGGGCGTCGGTGTCGGCGTCGAAGTACTCTAGGAATGCTGTTTCGACTGGCGGCTTTCGGCGGTATCATTTCATGGCTTCTAATCGGGCTGTGGGCGTCATTTGTGGCGTTTTAGTGGTGTGGTGCGGCGTCGCGACGCGACGCTGAGCGGTGATCTGCTGCGTTGTCGGCTTCATGCAGGCTAGGAAGACCCATAGGCCCTCCTTCTCTCGTGATTAGCCCGCCATTGTGGTATTAATGTTCCTCGTCACAAAACGAATAACGCGAATCCAGTGCACAGGTCACTAATTAACACTGCGTATTCGTATAACTAGTCACTGTCACTCACTCACGCAGGATAAAATACACGGCGCGGTAGAAAAAGACAAAGTCCCGAATCTTTACTCCGACTGTCGCAGAGGTGTTGTCGGTACGAAAACTGGCTCTATACTGTACTTGTTTGTTCGTTCTGCCACTATATAAAGACAGCTTGAAACTTCGAATACAACGGACTGACTTTTAGGCGCGGGAATCAGAAGTTACGACGTTGGTGGTCAAGCGTCCATTTTTTGCCTGGTCCAGCTTCTTCAAGCACACGTGTTGCGTTAAAATGGGGTGAAAAGAATAGTTCTACCCTCATCCGGTACGTAACATGTTCCTTCAGTAATTGGCCTCCCAAGTTGACTTTCCGTCGCCAAATGCACAAAAGTCGCTCAAAAACAGTGAAAGATTTATCACAGCACATTGTTGGTTCCGAGCTCCTACGACCGAAAGGGGGAAAAGTTGACAAAAGCAGAAAAACACAAAAGGTTCAGAAACGTGGTGTTTTTCTACCGAAGCTTCAAGAGGATACGAAGTTTACAGAAAAATATAAAATACTGAAAACCTAGGATACAGAATAATAAAAACGTAGGTGACAAAAACTGATTGTCACATACTTTTAAATTTAACCACACCAACAGCTCCAGAAGATACCAGCTCCCCGCAACCCCTTCGCACCTCCAGATCTGGGCGGCGAAGATTTATCGCCACCACAACTCCGACCATTTTGACCGTGAATTTACTGTGATTATTCGGAGCAACGTTGAAGAAAATCTACAATTCGACTAAACGTGAGGTCTGAACTTGTTTAGAACGTGAGACGTTTACTTTGAGGGAGTTAGAATCAATCTACCAAATTGCCTGTAAGAGTTGCATTGGTAAAGACCACAAACATTTCGTTTTTCAGGTTGAACATAACTTTCTTGAAATCTTACTAACAAAACACGAGGCGCATTTAAAAAAGAAAGAGCCGATTGTTAATATCAAACTCGAAAAGAAGCGTAGCATCACTGTATTAGTGATTAAATACACGCACATATCAACTTCATTTTTCAACATACTCACCATTATTTTCTAAGCACTCTTAGTACCGTGGAACCAGCTTTTTTATACCTTCTGCATAGACGTTCACCACCTGGGAGTTAAGTCCAACGCCACTGTTTTTAACATCTCAGTTTCTTCAAATCGTTAAGACGCAAGCCACTTGTTGAGGTGCAGGAAGACATGAGAGTCTCTATACCCTGTCGCAACTATATCTGGAGCATGCAAACGAACACAAGTCTCTGAGCAAGTAGTGAAGCGATACGGCTAAACCAATGAACACGTGAGAGGCAGCGGGATTGCGTTGCTGCCTTCCCAGCATCGGATATTGATTCGTTCTGCCCACTCGATTCCTCCTTCCCTTCCCTCTCTACCGTTGTGCGCGACCTGGCTCCAGAGATAACCGAGACATGGTATAGGTGCAAGGTCCGGACTGTTCGAAGCGTGTCAGAAAGATTCCATCCGAAACTTTGAATCGTCTAGAGAGTGAGGGCAACAGTGTGTTGTGTAGCGTTGTCATGGACAAGGACACTTTCTGAAGGCAACATTCCACGTCGTTGGTTCTGGGTGGCCTGTCTGGTTTTGATAGTGTTTCACGGTACCACTGCGATATGATTGTTTTCCCCCGGATCCATGCAATCCGCCAAAACACAGCTGTCATGACTTTTCATGCAGACGGGATTTACTTGAACATTTTTGCCTTTGCAGAGTGTGAACGTGTACCAATGTCGTACTATCACTCATTACACTCGGAACATCCTCTTACCACAATTCTCTGTGAGATTCGACAGCATTATTGCTTTTGGCTTTTCGATATAGAATCACAGACCGTACCTATCAACTTGCGGGATTGTGTAACCGAACAGCCATTTTTGAACACGATCTAAATCAAAGAGAGCCAATATGATTGGTGGGTCACCCTTGTACTAGTCGATGTTACTGCGCAGCCGCTATCCGATCACTCTTACGAGTCACTTTATATAAATAATCAGCCGTTATTTTTTAAATGCGCCTCGTAGATTCACGAGGTGATTACTGTTATATCCTGTGGTGAAAATCGAAATATTATAAATTCCATAAATTTCCATGTTGGTGAAATATGTTGTTTCTTGTATTTTGCCATATAATTTATTCGAAGGTAGCTGAATTTTGTGTTCACCGTATTATATTAGTACATAAAATGATGAATTTAATTAACAGTAATGCACATAACAAACCTTTTAGTGTTACTTTTCCCACATAACATTTTCCAATAAAGATTCAAGAAATACGATGGAATATACCTTTTCGTCTTCTTTCCAGTCCGGTAGTCGGAGCTTCATCCTCACACAATTTGGAAGGGCATTAAATATCCACAATGCAGCCGGAGACAGCAAGTTCCTGTCGACCGTTGCCGGGTCCTGAGGGGTTGTTAGAAAGCTAACTAACATTCCAGTCACCACAGTAAGCACTAGACCAATGAGCGAGTAATATTGGTACGATACTTCATACAACGGGAAAACTGATCTGAAATTAAATAATACGAAATAGGTAATTCATTTAAATGTTGGTGTAATTGCTTCAATAATTTCCATAACAATATCTTATCACTTACCAAACAGGCGTGGTATTACCACTACCACTACCACTATCACACTACCAAAACTTCCCATGTTCAAAAGCCTTTTAATATGAAAATGATGTCCGCGAAAAAACCGTAAGGCAAGGCAAGATACTGCAAATAAGAGCTCGCGATACTCAACAATTAAAAAAAAAGTAAGATCACAATGTATATTAAGTGATAATAAGTTCAAAATTATGCAACTGGGCCTTGTATATTAATAACTATCATTCGGTTACATTAATTCAAATTTGGTCATTCATGTTTAGTCACAATGTATCAAGGAACTGTGCAACGTATTATCCAATATAGCATAGAATTCAACGTTTGTTAATGATAATTGTCAATTAGACCAGAAAACTAATTTATTTCAGCAATAATTATCCCCCCTTTTTCCTCTATTTACTTGGAAGAAGTTATATGTAGCCATGCTCTCTGACAATGTCCAAAATGGAAGTAGTTGCAACTTTATAGTACTGAATTGAAATAGGTGCATTTAATCAACAGGTCATGCACTATAGTTATAATTTCCCTTTGTTTGATATGCACACAGAAAACCACTCTGCTGAAAGAAAAATCTCTATGAGTACATTTACCGACATAAGTCTATATGCTTCGAGATTTCCTTGGTTTGAGAATTCTAACACGACAAATAGGCCTTGACATTTAACAAAAGTATTCTTTGGGCAATTCCTTTCTCTACATGTACATTTTGTTAAGTTATGTCAACAGGATTCTGACTACCGTTACTCAACATCATTCAACCAAAACACCCTTTCTCATCGAATGAAAAATAACAGTTAATATTTCCGTACGAAACCGTTTATACATCAGGCGATAAGCTTAAAATGCGTTGACATTTTGCAACGATTACCAAGAAGTTGCAAACTGCTTACAACCGGATACTGTATTTTTTTGATCACGTGATCTTGCATAAAATCAACTGTTTAGACCCAAGACAACCCTTATATATTGCACAAATCTTTCAACGTTTTTAAAAGTTTTAACGTGATTCTAGTCAATATTCAAACTTTGCAAAGGTATGTAAAACTTTCAGCATAGAGAATTTATTGTCATCGTTTAGCGAACACACGATACGTTAGACTGCCATTTCCAGTAAGGGATGATAGTCAGCCATATTGCTCGTAGATTGGTATACCACTTATATTTCGATACCTCTGGAAATATTGTTATTGTGAAAGCTATCATAAAACATTCACGACGGACAACTGTATTCTCGCTCGCGTTCACAGATCATGTCGGAACTGCACTTGAGGAAAGTAAACCTTCCTTACCTCTATGCTCCACCACGTGGTTCGAATACTTGTGGCGCATGATCTCTTTCTTCTTTTCTTCTGGGACAAGTATCCAGTCTTCCCGGACAGGACATAACACGGATGCCTACGTGGGGGATTTTGGCGCAGGCTGCGCCATCGAAATTTTTTTTGGGGGGATTTTTAACTTCAAATAATGTAAAATACAACATTTATACAGGGTGTCATTTTAATGGCGCCCACGGACCACGGAAACGTATAGAGGACATCAAAACAAACAACATTTCTCAGTAACATTTTTCTCGTTCGTGTATCATTTCGGCGCTACAGTCGTTCAAAAAAGTCCGTTTTGCCGCCTGAATGCTGGCAACCACACACAACAATTGATTGCATTTGTGACGTCATATCCTGTCGTGAAGCGATGCGTTCCAGGGTTTCCAGGAACACACATTCTATAAAAAAAAATGACATAGCTACAATCAGCCACATTATGTACCGTAAAACAAAACGAGAGAACACGTTCTGTAACATAACAGGAAGTAATCAAACGATACGAAAAATGGGAGAAAGGAAATAGAATTCAAATGGAAGTGGTCATATCGAATTTTGTCTCGGCTTACATGTCAAATACTTGTAAATCTAGTTACTAAGTTGGCATCTACAATTTAGTCTATCCACTTCGTCCTTCTGATACTAGTTGTCTGTGACACACTGAACAGATGACAAAATAGAAATGAAAGCACTCAAAATTCCAAAGGTAAGTAACACATAATATAATGTATATTCATAGCATTATGAGGCAAGTTGGAAAAATGGTTGAAAATACAGGGATATAAGTAGTAGTAATACAAGATCTATGCAATCTACACATGTAATAGTTTGTAACTTTGAACAGGACAGTATATTCGCAACTGATTCATCATTACATTGTTCCTGTGGTTGTACGTGTTTTTGTCGTAATGTAACAACGTGAACCTCGGATACTTCCGTTATCATCACAGAAGTAACACAAGGCATCTGGACACAAACCTGTATATATCAACCTTGCAAAGAGATTTGCAAATATTTGACATGTAGCTAGCCATATACAGCCACATGTAAGCTGTAAGTCCAATAAACTTTATTGTTGTTGATATTTTACATGTAGGCTGAGACAAAATCCAATATTGACACTTCATTTTGAATACGTTTTTTACCCATTTCTCATATCGTTGGTTCACTTCCCCCTTCCCCTGAGATGACTGCTGATCTTCTGGCTGGTAGGCTATGATGTTCGGTCTACTGGACGCGTTTCTAGCTTCGTTTTATAGCTAAAAATGTGGTTGGTAGTTTGTCAATTTTTCACAAAATTTGTGTGTTTCTTGCAACCCTGTAGTGCGCCGTTTCGCGGCAGGAAATAACGTCACAGATACGACCAAATGTTGTGTTGGGTTGCCAGCATCCAGGCGGCAAAACGGTCTTTTTTTAACAGCTGTAGCGTTGAATCGACGTACCAACGAGGAAAATGTTACTGAGAAAAGTTGTTTGTTTTGATGTCATTTATACGAATCTGTGGTCCGTGGGCGCCATTAAAATGACACCCTGTATATTTCTAAAATATATGTAAAAATTTTAAACCTTACATGCATCCGTTAGATGAAGTAAAGAAAGTGTTTAAGGGAATTTTCTAAGGGAGGAGAAATATTAAACTCTTACATATTAGGTCTTAATTGACAGGTGGGTTCTGAATTAAACATCGTGGGGAACAGTATCCAACTCTAAGTCTTAGAGATTATGGCGGGTATTTTAGTTAGAGGGGGATAGATAATTAAATTAAGGGGTGTATAGAATTGTCTTAGACTGTTGCGGAAATTCTGGTGTGGAGACTGATAATTATTTTTTTGACGGAAGCAATATCCACTCTTCAATATCAACAGTAAGTGTAAAATTCGCATGGAATTTTTTTGGGAGGATTGAGTATAAAATTTAAAGGAAGAGATATTATAACCTATTGTTGTAGAACTTTTGCTTCGGTAAGAATGAGGATGAAAAAGACTTCACTCCCCTCTTAAATAATAGACTGATTGCCAAAGACAATGGAAAATAAGCGCTTGTGAATTTCTGCGCAAGTTAGTTGCAACAGTCGGCGAAAGATAGTTACAGCGTCACGTCTTTGTGTTGATGTCCGCGCGCGTTTCTGGAAAAACGCGAAAAGTTTGGAGTCGTTGGAGCTTTTGACATTTTTTAGATGTCGTCACCGACACTTTTGGCTAATTTGCGAAGATGGGGATGAATGATAATATGATGAAAAATTGACGAATGGATATTCGCAAACATGCATGCCCAGGCTAGAATTCGAACCCGGGACCCCTGACGTGGTAGCCCGATGTGCTAACCGACACGCTGTTGGAATTGAATACTTTGTAGGGATTACGATATGGTCTGAGGGCGCGAATTATATGTTTTTTGAGGGGGCGCATGACATGATTTGGAGGGGATGCGCCATTGGCCTTGGGGGGAATGGGCAGCCTCGTCGGACATAATACATCCACACGATCCTCGTGTATTCCTACATTCGAACCTCCAATTTCTGCTCAGTCACTCGTCCCACACGCGCGACAGTCAACATCCAACTTTTGTGGCAACGTGCAGTCTAGTTTCCGTGGTGGCGTCAATATTGCGAGAGTCCACTGCATCTCTCCCGTCCTCCCCGCATCAGATTCACTCGCTTCCGCAAGGTCGGACACTTAAGCATTCCGTAAATACAAAACCGTTGCACATTTATACACCTTTTTGCAACTAACAATATTGCTTTTTTACCTCATACATAATTTTCAAACTAAATAGGGTCTGCACGCGAAAATTTTAACCATATAAAAAAAATAATCAATCAGAAGTCTAACGCGGAACAAAAACGCTCCTATTTTCAGTCGCTGGCGATACCCCTCTATTGGCAGACTCGCGAACAAGTAAGAATTCGATTACAGGCTGCATAATCCTGCCACCTTTCGTGAATTCTGCCAACTATTTAGAGTTTAAATATGTAACACATATTACATGACGCATATAAAGTGACTTTCACAAATTAATTACGTTATCGTAAACGAGACATTTTTTTAAAAAAATCTGAGGTGATTATATAATTGTCATAATGGAAATGTTATTGTGAATGGACGAGGAAACTACACAGATAATGCTTTAAAAAATTGTAAAATGAACTTAAGATTTTTTTCCAGAATATTTCGGAATTATTTTATACAAAAATCACAATAACCCGATGCTAAAACTTACCAAATCAAATAAACTTTCAAAACCTACATTCGAACTATCGCAATTGTAAAATCAAGTGATTTGTAAACCAAATATACTTAGTGTAAGTTTTGAATACATTTTACAATTTCTGCTCCAAATGTCAATAGTGGTGCTAGTAGGGAACCCCAAGAATTAGAACATATGAGTTTTTCCTACGTAACAGACATATGAGCGGCTAGGGAGTTAAAGTTGATAAAGTACTTAGTTCAAAATTCAGTTAACATTGGATGGATTTGTTGCATCGATTCCAGCTGTTGTGCAATAGTGAATGAAGTTTCTTCAGGAGCCGGTGATGGCCAGAAACATCTGGGTAACCCATAAGCCACACTGCAATAGACGAACTTTCACTTGCGTTTTTCTAGGTTTCATACTTTGTGCGTTATCGAGTTTCTCTCTCGAGTCGCATAAGTACCTTTCATACCTTTCTGCAGGTGCACTTGCAGTGTGAATTGATGATATGTTGCACACACAGCCCTCAACAGATGTAGGCTTGGTAGGATACACAATGAGACCTTCTGCTCTTGCGACGTACGCCTCTATATTTATCCATATGAGAAAGGCAAGGCTGGCGATAGAACCGGTTATAGCTCCCTGTAAAGAATTAACAAATGCATGAATTAAGCACAACAAATATTTTCCAATCACTAGGTATTTGTAGTTCTAAGCTTTGATTACAAGATGTTTACAGTCAATGAACCGTTTTGGATTGTTAAATCATTGACACAGGACTAGTAAATGTTGTGCAATGGAAAACACATATATTAACAAGATTAACTGAATTTATTAAGAAACTCACAAACAACGTAACACTTTACATTATAACGAAACTACGTTCACCATTCCAGGTTCTGTTTGCACAGACTCTTGTCTAGCAACAGCAGCTTGCTTCTTCTTCCTCTAGGAGGCAGCACTACATTCTTCCCAGAGTTACAAAAGAAATAATTAGCAAGGGTACCCGTATCTGTCAGGGGGTACCTTAATCCTGGTCGATCTTCTAGACACATGAGGAGTGTATATTGGTCGCGGAGCAGCGTCAGCGTCAGTGTCTTGGGGTTAATGGCCATCAACGTCTGGTTGAAGTGGGGTAGTTTCGGAATCCGAATTTCGATCCTCCGCGGCGCCTTCTGGTCCGGGTGGACTATCATCATCCCAGGTTTCTGGACTGTTTTGTTCTCTGTGTGTCCTTTGACGAATCCAACGTGAATGTACCACTCTTTGAGTTCCATCGGCAAAGCGCACTTTGTAAAAGTGAGTTCCACCCAACCTTTCTGCAATATCTGCCTCCTTGAAGTTAGGTGACAAGTGCTTCGGTGATTGAATCCATACGGTTTCGGTAGGTGAAAATGTCCTGTATGGTTTGTTGTGGTTGATCCTAGGTTTCAAGACAGGAGGAGCTTCTGTCCTCTCGGCATCTCTATTATGATCACCACGCATACAGTTCCACCATGTTCTTGGACTGAAGGTGAGTACTGAGGCTGCAGGAAGACTACGTTGCTCTCCCGACCGGGAATTCCT